>NC_045616.1:13355900-13658930 GCF_009829155.1 Mustela erminea | reverse complement strand
TATGTGCAGAAGAGGTTATATGCAAACCTAATGGTAACCCTCTATCAAAAACCACTAATAAATATGCAAGGAATAAAGAGAAAGAAATCCAAATATTTCACTAAAGAAAAATAAGCAAATCATGAAAAAGAGCCAAAAAAGGATCTGAGAAATTCTTCAGAAACAACCATGAAACAAGTAATAAAATGGCAATAAATATATATCTGCCAATAAATACTTAAAATGTAAATGGACTAAATGCTCCAATCAAAAGACATAGGGTGGAGCATAACAAATATCATGGAGGACAAGGGGTGTTAGAGAGGAGAAGGGAGTTGGGGTAAATTGGAAGGGGAGGTGAATCACAAGAGACTATGGACTCTGAAAAACAATCTGAGGGGTTTGAAGTGGTGGGAGGGTGGGAGGTTGGGGTACCAGGTGGTGGGTATTATAGAGGGCACAGATTGCATGGAGCACTGGGTGTGGTGAAAAAATAATGAATACTGTTTTTCTGAAAATAAATAAATTGAAAAAATTAAAAAAAAACACATAGGGTGAAAGAATGGATGAAAAAGCAAGACCCATCTATATGCTGCCAATCAGAGAGACATAAAGACACCTGCAGGTTAAAAGTGAGAGGTTGGGGAAATTTCTATCATGCAAATGGATGTCAGAAGAAAGCTGGAATAGCAATATATCAGACAAAATAGACTTTAAAACAAAGACTGCAACAGGAGACAAAGACATATATAATCATATGTAATCATAAAGGGGCAATCCAAAAAAGAAGAAATAACAATTATAAATATTTATGCATCCAACATAAGAGCACCCAAATACATAAAAAAGCTAATAACAAACATAAAGGAACTAATCAATAATAATGCAATAATGGTATGGGGCTTTAATACCCCACTTACATCAATGAACAGATTACCTAAACAGAGCATCAGGGGTATCTATGTTGTTCAGTTGCTTAAGCATCTGCCTTCTGCTCAGGTCAGGCCATGAGCCTGTGATTCTGGGATCGAACCCCTCATTGGGCTTCTTGCTCAGTGGGGGCCCTGATTTTCCCTTTCTCTCTGCCTCTTCCCTCTGCTCATGCTCTCTCTCTTTCTCAAATAAATAAGTTTTTTAAAAAACAGAACATTAACAGGAAAACAATGGCTTGAATGACACACTAGACCAGATGGACTTAACAGATATATTCAGAACATTTCATCCTAAAACAGCAGAATACACATTCTTTTCCAGTGCACATGGAACATTCTCCAGAATAGATCACATACTGGGTCACAAATCAGACCTTAACAAGTACAAAAATACAGATCACACATGCATATTTTCCAATATCAATGCTATGTAACTTGAAGTCAATCATAAGAGAAAATTTGGAAAGACTACAAATACATGGAGGTTAAATAACATGCTATTAAACAATGAAAGGGTTAACGAGGAAATTAAAAAGGAAATAAAATATGTGGAAACAAATTAAAATGAAAACACAATGGGGGGGCGCCTGGGTGGCTCAGTGGGTTAAAGCCTCTGCCTTCGGCTCAGGTCATGATCCCAGGGTTCTGGGATCGAGCCCCGCATCGGGCTCTCTGCTCAGCAGCGAGCCTGCTTCCTCCTCTCTCTCTGCCTGCCTTCCTGCCTACTTGTGATCTCTCTCTGTCAGATAAATAAATAAAATCTTAAAAAAAAAAATAACACAATGGTCCAAAACCTTTGGGATGCAGCCAAAGTGATCATAAGAGGGAAACATATAGTAATACAGACCTATCTCAAGAAGCAAGAAAAATCTCAAACAACCTAACCTTACACCTAAAGGAACTAGAAAAAAGAACAAAGGAAGCCTAAAGCCAGCAGAAGGTGGGAATTAATTAAGATTAGAGCAGAAGTAAATGACACAGAAACTTTAAAAACCCAATAGAACAGATCAATGAAATGAGGAATTGGTTCTTTGGGGAAAAAGTCAATGATATTGATCAACTTCTGGCTAGACTTATGAAGAAAAAAAGATAAAGGACCTGAATAAATAAAATCACCAATGAGAGAGGAGAAATAACAACCAACACCACAGAAATGCAAATAATTGTAAAAGAATGTTATGAAAAACTGTATGCCAACAAATTGGACAACATAGAGGAAATAGATACATTACTGTAAACATAGGAATTACCAAAACTGAAACAGAAAGAAATAGAAAATTTGAACAGACTGATAACCAGCAATGAAATCGAATCAGTAATCCAAAAGAATCCCAACAAACAAAAGTCTAGGGCTGGATGGCTTCATAGGCAGATTCTATCAAACATTTAAAGAATGGTTAATACCTAATTCTTCTCAAATTATTCCAAAAGGAAAAGGAAGAAAAACTTCCAAATTCATTATATGAAGACAACATTATCCTGATACCAAAAATGGGTAGACACACCATAAAAAAGGGCAACTACAGACCAATATTCCTGATGAACAGAGATGTAAAAATCCTCAGTAAAAGGTTAGCAAACTGATTCCAGTATTACATTTAAAAAATCATTTACCACAATCAAGTGGGTTTTATTCCTGGATTGCAAGGTAGTTCAATATTTTCAAATCATTTTGATACATCACATATATAAGAGGAAGGACAAGAATCATACGATCATTTCAATAGATGCAGAAAAGCATTTCAACATACTACAGCCTTTACTCATGGTAAAACCCCTTACTACCTCAATGCAATAAAGGCCATATACGAAAAACCCACGGCTAACATCACCCTCAGTGGGGAAAAATTGAGAGCTTCAACACAGGGATGTCCACTTTTAAACACTGTTATTCAGCATAGTACTGGAAATCCTAGCCTCAGCAAACAGAAAACAAAAGGAAATAAAAGGTACCAAAATTGGCAAAGAAGAAGTAAAACTTTGAGTATTTGCCAATGACCTGATCATTTATGATAGAAAGCCCAAGAGACTCCACCAAAAAACTCCTAGAACAGATAAATGAGTTCAAAGTCATAGGATACAAAATCAATGCACAGAAATCTGTGACATTTTTATACAGCGATAATGAAGCAGCAGAAAGAGAAATTAAGAAAACAATTTCACTTACAAATGCACCAAAACAAGTAAGATACCTAGAAATAAACCTAACCAAAGAGGTGAAAGACCTGTACTCTGAAAACTATAAAGCACTGATGAAGGAAATTGAAGAGGATGCAAAGAAATGGAAAAACATTCCATGACAATGGAATAGAAGAACAAATGTTGTTAAAAGGCTATATTACACAAAGCAATCTATAGATTTAATGCTATCTCTATCAAAACACCAGCATTCTTTCACAGAACTAGAACAAACAATTCTAAAATTTGTATGGAACCACCAAAGACCCATATAGTTGAATCCATCTTGAAAAAGTAAAGCATTGGATATATTACAATTCTGGACTTCAGAGTCTATTACAAAGCTGTAGTGATCAAACTGTATGGTATCGACACAAAAATAGACACATAGATTAATAGAACAGAGGGGAAAACATAGAAATGAGTTAACGACTATATACTCAATTAATCTTCCACAAAGCAAGAAAGAATATCCAATGGGAAAAAGACAGTCTCTTCAGCAAACAGTGTTGGGAAAACTGGACAGCAACACACAAGAGAATGAAACTGGACTGCTTTCTTATACCATACACAAAAATAAATTCAAAATGGACTGAAGACCTAATGTACAAAAGGACACCATAAAAATCCTAGAAGAGAACACAGGCAGTAATCTCTCTGACATTGGCCATGCAACTTCTTTCTAGATATGTGTCCTGAGGCAAGAAAGACAGAAGCAAAAATAAACTATTGGGACTTTATCAAAGTAAAAAGCTTCTGCACAGTGAAGGGAACAATCAATAAAAAAATCAATAAAACTAGAAGCAACCTATGGAATGCGAGAAGATATTTGCAAATGGCATATCCAATAAGGGGTAGTATCCAAAATATACAAAGAACTAATAAAACTCAACATCCCAAAACCCAAATATTTCAATTTAAAAATGGGCGGTCAAGAAATGGGGAGAAATTGGGATGCCTGAGTGGCTCAGTGGGTTAAGCCACTACCTTCAGCTCAGGTCATGGTCCTAGGGTCCTGGGATTGAGTCCCACATCGGGCTCCTTGCTCGGTGAGGAATCTGCTTCTCTCTGTGCCTCTGCCTGCCACTCTGCCTGCTTGTGTGCTCTCTCTCTCTCTGACAAATAAATAAATAAAATATTTAAAAAAAATGGAGAGAAGACATGAACAGATATTTCTCCAAAGAAGACATCCAGATAGCCAACAGACACATGAAAAGATGTTCATCCATCAGGGAAACACAAATGAAAACTGCTATAAAATATCACCTCCCACTTGTCAGAATGGCTAACATCAACAGCACAAGAAATAACAGGTGTTGGTGAGGATGTGGAGAAAGAGGAACCCTCGTGCACTGTTGGTGGGAATGCAAACTGGTGCAGCCACTCTGGAAAACAGTATGGAGTTTCCTCAAAAAGTTAAAAATGGAGTTACCCTATGATCCAACAATCGTACCACTGGGTATTTACACACGGAATACAAAAACACTATTTATAGCTGCATTATATATAGTACCCAAGTTATAGAAGCAGCCCAAGTGCCCACAGATAGATGAACGGATAAAGAAGATATACCTACAATGGAATATTATTCAGCCACAAATAGGGATGAGATCTTGCCATTTACAACAACATGGATGGAGATAGAGAGTATAATGCTAAGTGAAATAAGTCAGAGAAAGATAAATACCAAATGATTTCACTCATATATGGAATTTAAGAAGTAAATGAGCAAGGGGAAAAACAAAAAGAGAGAGAGAGAGAGTAAGAAACAGACTCCTTGTTATAAAGAACAAACTTTATAATGATGGTTACCAGAGAGGAGGATTGCGGGAAGATGGGGGAAACAGGTGATGGGGATTAAGGAGGACATCTGTGACGAGTACCTCATAATGTATGGAAGTGTTGAATCATATTATACACCAGAAACAAATATAACACTGTATGTTAACTAACTGGAATTAAAATAAAGACCTTCAAACATAATCAAGCTCAGAGCAGAAAAACCAGCCTGAAAACTAGGCAGCTTTCTATTTGCAAGTGTTAGGAAGAAATTTGGGTTGAACTCCCACAAAGGCCAAGAATGGATGACTCAGGCCATAGAGTTTAAAAAATGAAGACACAGAATAGGGAAGTAGCTATGGTGTAAGAACCATTTTCCTGGGAAAGACATGCATGTCATAGGTAGACAGGAAGAAAGGTAGGGACCCAAGTCTTAAGGAGACCTCAGTCTTCAGGGGGGACTTGGTGTCCCCAGTAATTGAACCTTGTCCCAGGAAGCTGGTCTTGAAATGATGGTCAGGGGATACTTTAGGGCAGGAGGCAGTTCCTTGTTTCTTTGCGGGTTGCCTGAGAATAACATGAGACTCACAGAGGGAAGCCCATGTCCAGCACAGTGCTGGAGGCCCATAGCCTGAAGAAGGTAGACAAGCAAAGGCTGAAGGAGATGCTCCAAGTGACAGGCCCAAGGCAACCTCCCTGAGGGCCCCATGCAGTGCATGCCAGGAAGGCTGAACAGACATTTTGTCTCTGAAGAACTGGTTTCTACCACGCACCCCAGCAGGTGTGGCCTGGAGGAAGGGTCACAATAGGAAGAAACAGCAGGACCTTGGCCCCAGGCCAGTTGGCTATATGCCGGTGATCACAGAAGAGGAGACCCTAATTCTTCCCAGAGCTGCTGAGGCTGGAGAGTGACCTCCAGGGAGCCTGTACAACCCCCAAACTTAGATCACCTTCAGGGAAGTGGGGAGGTGATGGAGAGTTGTGGGAGACTTGACAGACCAAGCATTTACCCAATGGAGCCTGAGTCAGCTTGGGAGGATCTGAGATTTAATCTAGAAATGGCTAAAGAAATGTGTGAGGACAGTTTGTTTACAATATCTGTGGAAATGGAGGAGGTTGCCCGATAGTAATTTCACTCAATTGTGGATAAAGAATCATGTCTGTCTGTTTCTTTCTTTCCTTCCTTCCTTCCTTCCTTCCTTCCAAGATTTATTGATTTATTTGTCAGAGAGAGAGAGAGAGAGAGCACAAGCAGGGGCAGAAGCAAGCAGAGGGAGAAGCAGGTTTCCTGCCGAGTAGGGAGCCTAATGCCGGACTCGATTCCTGGACCCTGGGATCATGACCTGAGCCAAAGGCAGACGCTTAACTGACTGAGCCACCCAGGCATCCCAAGAACCATGTATTTCTGTACCTCTGAGTTACAATTTGTCTACATCTAATACTATCAGGCTATATGTCTAATACTTCCACAGTTGTGAGACAGAAAAATCCAAGAAGAGATTTGATTAAGTAAATTAATAGAGCTCCATATCGTGGAATACCAGACAACATTAAAGGAGGTGATTGTTTTATATGGACTCGTGTGGAGAGATGCCCATGAGATATGACTAAGTGGAAAAAAAAAAAAGCAAACGACAGGGTAAACATATAGTGTGAGAAAAAGGAAGGCAGGCAGGAAGACATGTGGGATGGTCAGATAGATCCAAGGATCTGCCAGTTCTGCCACTGTCTCATGGTCAGTGTGCTGCTGCTCCAAGCTGCAGGGCCCACCTGAATGGAGGAAGGAAGATGCCCACGTGGAGCCCCTCCTCCCACGCACAGCAGGAGCCCCGACCCTGCCGAACAGGCCGCCCTATCTGTTCATCCTCATTCTCTCCCACTGCACAGGGCATGACCTCGACTTCATTCCCCCTGAGACTGGCCCACATGGGGACAGTACCTATGCTCAAATACCTAATGGGCTATTGTGGGGGCCGTCTGTCGCTGGGGGGCCAATTTAGGAACACAGTCTTTTCAAGTGGTTCCATTTTGCTGGAAATGATGTGCTTCTGAAGACCCTGTGTAATTGAAAACATATTTATCAAGGCTAATTTTCCCCTTACCCGTGTGTGTGAGTGTATGTTTCCTTGGTGTCCATTCTTTATGGCTCTTGTTGTGCATGTCTACCTTCATACTGTCTTTTCTCTCCTCCATGGTCGTCTCTTTCACCTCACAGACTCTCTGGGATTATAGCATGGCATACACTGGGAGACGTTGGGAGACGTTTCCTTGGCTTCATAACATTGTGGCACATGTGATTTCAAGCACGGATTCTTCTTTGCATTTCTCAGCTCTGGCACTAATGCTGCCCCCTGATGAATGTGGTACTCGACTGTGGCACTCCTGTGGAACACGGCTTGCAGTGTGATAAGAATTTTAAAACAGCATAGTCATGGACAAGCAAGGAAGAAAGGGATAAAGGAAGGAAGGAAGGGAAGAAGGAAGGAAGAAAGAAAAGAAAGGGAGAGAAAGAAAGGAAAGAAAGAAAGGAAAAAAAGAAGGAAAGAAAGAAAGAAAGAAAGGAGGAAAGAAAAAGAGGAAAGAAAGAAAGATTGAAGGAAGGGAAGGAAGGGAAACAAGGGAAGAAGAAAAAAGAAAGAAAGAAAAGAAGGAGGGAAGAAAGAAAAGAAAAAAGAAAGAAAAGAAAGAAGGAAGGAAGAAGGAAGGAAGGAAGGAAAAACAGAAAG
Source organism: Mustela erminea (assembly GCF_009829155.1). Lineage (NCBI taxonomy): Eukaryota > Metazoa > Chordata > Mammalia > Carnivora > Mustelidae > Mustela > Mustela erminea. The sequence continues at coordinate 13,651,336 of NC_045616.1, read as the reverse complement.
GTTGAAGGAAGGAAAGAAAGGGAAGGAAAGGAGGAAGAAAGAAAAAGAAAGAAAGAAAAAAGGAAAAAAAAAGAAAGAAAGAAAGAAAGAGAAAGAAAGAAAGAAAAAGGAAGGAAGGAAGGAAGAAAAGAAGGAAGAAAAGAAATGAAACCAGAATATCAAGGCAGACCACTTGCAGGTGAAGATACAGGGTTTAGAAACCTGAGTTACAAGGTCTTAAACAACCGCAGCAACAATTTGGTTACTGCCTAAATGGCGCCATCGTGTGGCTCTATTGTGCCATGTGGCCACGTGCCTAAAACGGGTACCTTTATTTATTTTTTAATTTTTTAAATTTAACTTTATATTTTCAACGTTTCAAGAATCATTGTTTATGCACCACACCAAGTGCTCAAATCACTGCCATTTTCAACGACATGGATGGAGTTAGAGGGTGTAATGCTAAGTGAAATGAGTCAGTCAGAGAAAGACAAATACCATATGATTTCACTCATACCTGGGATTTAAGAAACAAAACAAACAAGCAAAGGGGGAAGAAAGAGAGAGAGAGGCTAACCAAGAAACAATCTGAATTGTAGGGAAGAGGGTGGGGAATGGATTGAATAGGTGATGGGGATAAAGGAGTACACTTGTGATGAGCCCCGGGTGATGTGTAGAAATGTTAAATCTGTATATTGTACACGTCAAACTAACATAACACTCATTGTTAGAAGACAGGACTTTAAATAAAAACTTAGAAAAATAAGTCCAGAAACATTAAAAAAAATCACTCCCCCAATAAGAAGTGTAAGACATGGCACGCCTGGGTAGCTCAGTCGGTTAAGCATCTGCCTTCAGCTCAGGTTGTGATCCCAGGGTCCTAGGATTAAGTCCCACATCGGGCCCCCTGCTCAGGAAAATCCTGCTTCTCACTCTGCCTGCATCCCTTCCTGCTTCTGCTCTCTCTCTCTTTCTCTCAGACAAATAAATAAATGAAATAATTTTGTTTTATATTTAGAAGGACTTTTAATTCAGAGGGATTCACATGATTTTCAAAAATTGTGCACAAAGTGAGTCCTTACGAATTATTTCTAGCATGCACTTTTAAAAAATATGTATTTATCTATTTTAGAGGGAGAGAGAGAGAGAGAGCACAAGCTGGGGGAGGGACAGATGGAGAGGAAGAGAGAGAGAGAGAATCCAGACTCCCCACAGAATGCAGAACCCAATGTGGGGCTTGATCCCAGAACTGGGAGATCATGACCTGAGCCAAAGGCAGAGGCCCAACCAACTGAGCAACCCAGGCACTCCTGCTTTCCCATTTCTTAAAAAACAAACAGTGACATGAGAGACTGTGGACTCTGAGAAACAAACGGAGGGTTTTGGAGGGGAGGGGGCTGGGAGGTTGGGTAAGCCTGGTGGTGGGTATTAAGGATGGCACGTATTGCATGGAACACTGGGTGTGGTGCATGAATAATGAATTCTGCAACACGAAAAAGAAATAAAATAAAATGAAAACAAAAAACAACAAACAAACAACTGCCATGGGATTTTGATAGTGATTTTAAGGGCTCTGTAGATCTCTTTGGGGGAGTACTGAAATATTATCAATGTTAAGTCTTCCAAGTCATAAAAAAGGGTTTCCAATTCATGAACATGAGATGTCTTTCTATTTATTTAGGTCTTTAAATTTTTAGCATGTTTTTTAGTTTTCAGTGTATATGTCTTACACTTTAAAAAAAAATATTTCATTTATTTATTTGTCTGAGAGAAAGAGAGAGAGAGCAGAAGCAGGAAGGGATGCAGGCAGAGTGAGAAGCAGGATTTTCCTGAGCAGGGGGCCCGATGTGGGACTTAATCCTAGGACCCTGGGATCACAACCTGAGCTGAAGGCAGATGCTTAACCGACTGAGCTACCCAGGCGTGCCATGTCTTACACTTCTTACATATTTTCCTATGTATTCTTTTTGATGCTATTATAAATTGAAATTGTTTCCTAAATTTCCTTTTTTGGATTGTTCAGTGCAAGGGTATGGCAATACAACAGATTTTTTTCAAGATTTATTTATTTGACAGAGATCACAAGTAGGCAGAGAGGCAGGCAGAGAGAGAGAGGGAGGAAAGCAGGCTTTCTGCTGAGCAGAGAGCCCGACGTGGGTCTTGATCCCAGGACCCTAGGATCATTTCCTGCGCCAAAGGCAGAGGCCTTAACCCACTGAGCCACCAGGTGCCCCAATACAACAGATTTTTATGTCTTTATCCTGTACCTGCTATTTTGCTGAATTCATTTATTAGCTCCAGTAGCGTGTGTGTGTGTGTGTGTGTGTGTGTGTTTTATGAATTCTCTAGTAGTTTTTATAATAAGGTCATATCACCTTTAAATAGAGATAAATTTAGTTCTCCCCCGGCCCCAGCTTGAACGCTTTTATTTCTTTTTCTGATCTAACTGCCCTGGCTGTAAGTTCCAGTACTATGTTGAGTAGCAGTGGTGAGTGTGGGCATCCTTATCATATTTCTGTCCTAGGGGGCAAAGCTTTTAGCTTTTCATCATTAAGTATGATGTTGGCTGTTTGTTTTTTGTAGATGCCTTAATCATGATGAAGAAGACTTCTCCTTCCTAGCTTGTTGCATGTTTTTATTATGAAAATTGCTTAGATTTTGTTAAATGTTTTTCCTCCATCAATTACGATAATTGTAGCTTTTCTTTCATTCTTTCAATGTGGAACAAATCAATTTTTGAATGTTGAACAACCCTTGCTTTCTTTCCTCAGATAAATCCGACTTGGTCATGGTGTATAATCCTTGTAATATGCTTCTGTATGTGGTTTGATGATTTTTGCAGAGGATTTTGTATTTATGTTCATAAGGGATACTGCTCTGTAGTTTTCTTGTGGTGTCTTTATCTGGTTTTGCTATTACGATAATGCTGACTTCATAGAATGAATTAGGGATGTTCCTTCTATTTTGGGGAAGAGTTTGAGAAGGATTTGGTGTAAATTTCTCCATAAATGTTTGGTAGTATTCACTATTGAAAACATCTGATCTTGGGCTTTTTTGGGGGGGAAGTTTTGATTACTGATTCAAAATCTTTACTTGTTATAGGTCTGTTTAGCTTTTTAAAAAATTTCTTAAGTCAATTTAAGTAGTGTTTCTGTTTCCAGGAATTTGTTTCATCTACATATCAAACTGTTGGCATACAATTTTTTATATAATCCTATATTATAGGATTATAATATAATCCTTTTTCTTTGTGTAAATTTGGTTGTAATGTCTCTACTTTTATTTCCTTTTAAAAAGTATTTTAATTATTTATTTGAGAGAGAGCACATAAAAGGAGAGGGAAAGGGAGAATCAGACTCCGCTGAGCAGGGGCGCCTGGGTGGCTCAGTGGGTTAAAGCCTGGGCCTTCAGCTCAGGTCATGATTTCAGGGTCCTGGGATCGAGCCCTGCATGGGCTCTCTGCTCAGCAGGGAGTCTGCTTCCCTTCCTCTCTCTCTGCCTGCCACTCTGCCTACTTGTGATCTCTGTCTGTCAAATAAATAAATAAAATCTTGAAAAAAAAAAAAAAAAAGACTCCACTGAGCAGCAAGCCCAACGTGGGGCTCAATCCCAGGAGATCAGGACCTGAGCCGAAGGCAGATGTCTACTTAACCAACTAAGACACCCAGGTGCCCCTCTAATTTTATTTCTGATTGTAGTAATTTGTCTTTTTTCTTGATCACTGTAGCTAAGGATTTGTCAATAGTGTTGATCTTTATTATGTCTCACTCTGATCTTTCTTGTTTTCTCCCTTCTGTTAGCTCTGGATTTCATTTGCTTTTCTTTTTCTAGTTTCTTAAAGTGGCAAGTTAGGTAATTGATTTGAGATTTTTCTTTTTATTAATGTAGGTGTTTATAGCTCTGCATTTCTCTCTGGACACTGCTTTCAATGCATTCTGTTAAGTTTTGGTGTGTTGTATTATTTTCATTTGTTCAGTTTCCATGTATTTGTGAATTTTCCAGTTTTCCTTTTGTTATTGATCTTTAAATTCATGCCATTGTGGTTGGAGAAAGTATTTTGTTTGATCTCAAGCTTTTTAATGTATTGAGACTTGTTTTATGGCCTCACGTATGGTGTAATCTGGAGGATGTTTTACGTGCTCTTGAAAAGAATGTGCAATCTGCTGTTTTGGTTGAAGTGTCTGATGTTTGTCTGCTGGTCTCATTGGTTAAGTCCTCTATTTTATTACTGATCTTCTGTCTGAATTTTCCATCCATTATTGATGTTGGGATAGCAAATCTCTAACTATTTTTGTAAAACTACCTATTTATCCCTTCAATTTTGTCAATTTTGTTCTCATATATTATGGGGCGTTTTAAGGTACATATATTTGTAATTGTTATATAATCTCTAGAGATTTTTCCTTTTCATCAACATGAAATTTCCTTCTTTATCTCTTATAACAATTTTGACTTAAAAAGTTTTTGCTTTGTTTGCTTATGAGATGCAGATATAAAAACAGTTTTTAAAGGGAAATTTGTAGCTGGAAATGCTTATTAGGAAGAGAAGAAATATTTCAAAGTAATAATCTAAACTTCCACCATAAGAAACTAGAAAAAGTAGAGGAAACAAATCTCAAAGTCAGCAGAAAGAATGAAAGAAAAGTTTATAGTAGTAATACACTGAATATGAAAGAGGAAGTAGAGAAAATTAATGAAACCAAAAGCCAGTACTTGAAAACATTAAAAAAAAACAGACAAAGCTTAGCCAGCTTAACCCAGAAAAATGAGAGAAGACACAAACTGGCAAAATCAGTAATGAAAGAGAGATATCACTACCAACCTTACAGAAATCAAAAGAATTTTATAGGAATACTATAAACTTTATGCTAACAAATTAGACCCCTAAGATGAAATAGAGAATTCCTAGAAAGACACAAATTACTAAAACTGAATCAGCAACAATATGGATGGACCCAGAAGGGATTATACTAAGTGAAATAAGTCAGAGAATGACAAATACTGTATGTTTTCATGTATATGTGGAATCTAAAAAAAAAAAAAAGAACAAAGACTCTTAAATACAGAGAACAGATGGATGGTTGCAGAGAGGAGGTGGTGGTGGGGAATGGGTGAACTAAATAAAGGGAATTAACAGTATACTTATGGGGTGCCTGGGTGGCTCAGTCATTAAGAGTCTGCCTTTGGCTCAAGTCACGATCCCATGGCCCTGGGATCGAGCCCTACAGCAGGATTCCTGCTTGGCAGGAAGCCTGCTTCTCCCTTTCCCTCTCTTCCTGTTTGTGTTCCCACTCTCGCTATATCTCTCTCTGTCAAATAAATACATAAAATCTTAAAAAAAAAGAGTACACTTATATAATGAGCACTGAGTAATGAATAGAAATGTTGAATCATTATATTGTGCACCTGAAACTAATATAACACTGTATGTTAATTATACTTCAACAAAAAAATTGGCAAGAAAAAGTGCCAAACCAAAAATAAAAACCAAAGCTGAATCCAGAAGAAATAGAAAATCTAAGTCTACCTGTAAGAAGTAAATACTTAGAGCAATTAAAAACCTTCCCAATGTAGTGAATGTGTTTACTAAACGATAGAAATCGGAGGGCCTTGTGGTGATGGTAGAGTCCTGAATCTTGATTGCACTGATGGTTATGTGAATCTACACATGTGATAAAATTGCACAGTGCTACACATACATGTGCAAGTGTACACACACATAAATGAGTGCATGTAAAATGGTGAAATTTCAATAGGCTCTGGGCATTGTACCAATGTCAATCTCCTGGCTTTAGTATTGTACTATACTTATTCAAGTATTACCATTTGGGGAAACTGGTACACAAGACCCCCCTGTACACTTTTTTTTAAAAAAACAACTTCCCTTGAATGTATAATTATTTGAAAACAAAAAGTTTTTAAAAAGTTCCCATAATAAAAAAGCCCAGGCCCTGATGGATATACTCGTGAATTATTTCAACAATTTAAATAAGAAATAACACAAACCTTTCAGAAATTTATCCAGAAAATAGAGGAGAAGGGAATACCTCCCAACTCATTATATGAAGCCATGATTATCTTGATTCTAAATTTAGACATTAAAAGAAAAGAAAAGTATAGACCAATGTCCTTGATGAATGTAGACACAAGAAAATCTTGACAAACTATAAGCAAACCTAGTCTGACCAAATAAAGTTGATTATATGCATGACTAACTAGGATTTATCTTAGGAAGGCAACATTAGCTTAATATCTGAAACTCAGGGAATATAATCTATAAGATTGATAAAGGATAAATATCATAAGATCTATCTCAATATCTGCATAAAAATGTTTCACAAAATCTACCACCCATTCATAATAAAATCCTTTTTATTGATTAGAAGTAGAAGGGAATTTCCTCAAAATGATAAAGGGATTTGCAAAATACCTACAGCTGAAAATATACTTAGCAGTCTTAGTGGCAAAATTTTAAACACTTCCCCTAAACTCAGAAACAAAAGAAGAAAGCTTACCCTCACTACTTCTATTCAACAGCACTGGACATTTTATCCAGTGCAATTAGGGAGAGAAAAAGAGTGTTCAGATTGGAAAATAAGTAAAACTATCTTTATTCAAAACAAGTTACTCTGTATAGCAAATTCTAGGGCACATACACCCATATACACATGCTTCTATAACAAAAATTGGAGTTCAAGAAGGTTTCAGGATAGATGAATATATAAAAATTAGTTGCATTTCTATAAAGAAGTAATGAATATCTAAAAATGAAATTAAGAAAAACAATTCTAGTCACATTGGTAGCAGAAAGAATGAATTACTTAGGAATAAATTTAACAAAAGATATTAAGATTTGTACACTGAAGACTACAAAACTTTTGTGCTAAAAGTTAAAGAAGACCTAAGTAAATGGAAAGTTATACTATGTTCATGGTTTAGAGACTTAATAGTTTAAATATGGCAATATTCCCAAGCTGATCTACTGATTCATGGAATTTCTAACAAATCTCATTTGGCCTTTTTTTGGAAATTTCAAGTTTATCCTTAAATTCATATGGTCATGCAAAGAACTAAGAATAACCAAGACAATCTTAAAAAAAAAAAATAAGGTTGGAGGACATATAATTCCTTATTTTATTTTATTAATTTAATTTAATTTCATCATGATAAATGTATTCTTTAATCCCCATCCCCTATCTCCCTGCACCCACCTCTGTCTGGTAACCATCAGTTTGTTCTCTGTAGTTAAGACTGTTTCTTGGTTTGTCTCTCATATTTCCCTTGCTCATTTGTTTTGTTTCTTAAATCTCACTTGTGAGTAGGATCACATGGTATTTGTCTTTCTCTGATTGACTTATTTCTTTCTCCTAGCTCTACCAATTTTGTTGCAAATGGCAGAATTTTACTTTTTTGGCTGAATAATATTCCATTGTACATATATATACCTCATCTTTTTTATCCATTCATCTATGGGACACTTGGGATGCTTCCATAGTTTGGCTAGTGTGAATAATGCTGCTATAAACATAGGGGTGCAGGTATTTCTTTGAATGAGTACTTTTGTATTTTTTTTGAATACCCAGTAGAGGGATTCTTGGATCATAGGGTAGTTCTATTTTTAACTTTCTGAGGAAACTCCATACAGTTTTCCATAATGACTGTGCCAGTTTGCATCCCCAGCAACAGTGTAAGAGGGTTCCTTTTTCTCCACATCCTTGCCAACACTTGTTGTTTCTTGTATTTTTGACTTTAGCCATTGTGACAGGTATGAGGTGATAGCTCATTGTAGTTCTGATTTGCATTTCCCTGATGATGAGTGATGGTAAGCATTTTTCATGTGTCCCTTGGTCAATAGGATGTCTTCTTTGAGAAATACCTGTTCATGTCATCTGCCCATTTTCATTTGATTATTTATATTTTGTGTGTTGAGTTATATCAATTCTTTTTGTTTTGGATACTAACCCTTTATTGGATATGTCATTTGTAAATATCTCCTCCCCTTCAGTAGGCTGCCTTTTAGTTTTGTTGATTGTATACTTTGCTGGGCAGAAGATTTTATTTTGATGGAGTCCCAATAGTTTATTTTTGCTTTTATTTCCCTTTCCTTATCTAGAAAAATGTCGCTATAGCTGATGTCAGAGAGTTTACTGCCTGTGTTCTCTTCCAGGATTTTTATGGTTTCAAGTCTCACATTTAGGCCTTTAATCCATTTTGAGTTTATTTTTTGTATGTGATAGAAGAAAGTGGTCCAGTTTCATTCTTCTGCATGTGGCTGTCCAGTTTTCCCAAAACCATTTGTTGAAGAGACTGTCTTTTTCCCATTGGATATTCTTTCCTCCTTTGTCAAAGATTAATTGGCCATGTAATTGTGGGTTTATTTCTGGGTTTTCTGTTCTATACCATTGATCCATGTGCTTATTTTTGTGCCACTTCCTGTGGGGATTCACAGGATAGATAAAACCTGACTTGTATCTGCCTCCCTAGGTGAGACTAATTGGAAAGCAAAGGAAGAGTGCCAGAAATGCTGGGCCTTTTCTCAAGTTTCTTGGCTGAATGTGGCCATATTCTTACTGGGCCTCAAGGGTCTCATCCAGGTAGGAAATGCTGGAATGCAGACACCTGTAGAGGTTAGTACTTCATGAACTCCTTGCCTGGCATGTGGTGTATTAATTAAATTCATAATAAAAGCAGAGACAGAGCTTAGCTCAAGGCCTTTTGACACTAGAGCATTTGGCCCTCAGGCCTCTCCTTTCTCCTACTAAGATATTGGGAGTAATCCTTTCATTTACCCTCTCAGGGTTTGCTGGCCAAACCAGACACTACCATACTGTTTTTTCTTTTTCTCTCTTTCTTTTTTTTTTTTTTAAAGGATTTTTTTTATTTATTTGACACAGAGAGAGATCACAACTAGGCAGAGGGGCAGGCAAAGAGAGAGAGAGGGGGAAGCAGGCTCCTCATTGAGCAGAGAACCCGATGCAGGCCTAGATCCTAGGACCCTGAGATCATGACCCCAGCAGTAGGCAGAGATCCAACCCACTGAGTCACCCAGACGCCCACTACCAAACTGTTTTAATTACTACTGCTTTGTTATATAACTTGAAATCTGGAGTTGTGAGACCACCAGTTTTTTTTTTTCTTTTTCAAGATTGCTTGGCTATTTGGGGTCTTTTATACCTTCCTATTTTAAAATTACAAAGCTCCAGTAATCAAGATAATTTAGTAGTAATATAAGAAAAGATACACAGGCTTATGGAACAGAATTGAGAAGTCAAGAAATAAACCCTTACATTTATGGTTAATTGATTTTGAACAAAGGTGCCAACACAATTCAGTGAGGGTAAAGGATAGTTTTTCAATAAATGCTGCTAGTACACTTGGATAGCCACATGCAAAAAAGATGAGTTTGGGGGCGCCTGGGTGGCTTAGTGGCTCAGGTCATGATCCCAGGGTCCTGGGATCAAGCCTCAATTCGGGCTCTCTGCTCAGGGAGCCTGCCTCCTCCTCCCCTCTCTCTGCCTGCCTCTCTGCCTACTTGTGATCTGTCTGTCAAATAAAAATCTTAAAAAAAAAGATGAATTTGGCCAATTACCTCACATAATATATAAAAATTAATTCAACATGGATCATATAACTACATGTAAGAGCTAAAACTACAAAATTCCTAGAATTTTATAATTCTTAAAAACAAAAACATAAGAGGAAACTTTGAAACCTTATGTGTAGGGAAAAATCTTCACTCTTTCCCGTGCATGTTTCTCCATTGCTCTCACGTGACCCCAAAGTCACATTTGTGTCTCCTGTTGTGTGTGGGTTTTCCCAACACCAAGCAATTAGTGACCCCATCTGGGGTTCCTGTAATTTAATTCCATTCTGACGCTTCCTACCTGTAGATAGAGTCAGATCCCACAGGTTAAGTGCTCAGTCCCCCGAGACCACCCTTCACTTTAGATGCCAGTTGCAAGTAGTAAGTCCCCAGGTTACCCCACAACTCTTGTCCAACTTGGCTATAAATAACAGGTTCTCATACCTCCTTCCTCTTTGATTTATTTGATAAAGCAGCTCACTGAACTCAGTGAAACACTAATGTTTACTGGTTTATTACATAACAAAGGCTATGCTAAAGGATATGGATGAATTGCAAGATAAAGTGATACATTGGGCAAGGTCTGGAAGGTCCTGATGGCAGAAGCTTCTGTCCTCATAGTCGTGGATCACATCACTCTCCTAGCACGTGGATGTGTTCACTGACCTCAAAGCTCTCCAGATCCCCACTATAGTCATTTTATGGAGTTTTCCTTACATGGCAAAATAAAAAATTTTTAAAAGATTTTATTTATTGGGACACCTAGGTGGCTCAGTGGGTTAAGCCTTTGTCTTCGGCTCAGGTCATGGTCTCAGGGTCCTGGGATCGAGCCCCACATCGGGCTCTCTGTTCAGCGAGGAACCTGCTTCCTCCTCTCTCTCTACCTGCCTCTCTGCCTACCTGTGATCTCTGTCCGTCAAATAAATAAATAAATAAAATCTAAAAAAAAAAAAAAGGTTTTATTTATTTATTCATGAGAGAGAGAGAAAGAGAGAGGCAAAGGTAGAAGCAGGGAGCCCGATATAGGACTCGATCCCAGGACCCTGGGATCATGACCTGAACCAAAGGCAGATGCTTAAACATCAGAGTCACCCAAGCTCCCCATGGCATGATAAAGTATTAACTCCATTTCCAGCTCCTCTTTCCTCTCTGGAGAAATATGAACTATAAAAGTTCTCCTGGTGAAGTCTCTGATGGGAATGAGGAACATGTTATTGGAAACTGGAAGAATACCAAGTGACAAAGAACTTGGCCACATTGTGTTCCCATGTGTTGTGAAAAGTGGAACTTGTAAGGGATGAACCTGGATATTTAGTTGAAGGTATTTCCAAGAAAAATGTTGAAGGCATGGCTTGCATTCTCCTGACGGCTTATAGTAAAATGTGAGAGGAGAGAAATAACTGGAAAAGAATTACCAAGCAAAAAGGAACCAAAGTGAAGACTTTGAAAAATTCTCAGTTAATCCATATTTGCAAAAAAATGAGGTGTTCTCGAGGGAGAACACTATAGGTGTGTGGCTGGACAACCTCCATTAAAGAGGTCACGGGTGTGCGACATGTGGTTCCAGTCAACCATCCCAGCAGAAGCACTGTGGCTTGGACTGAGTGAGGACTGAGGTGGGATGAAATGAAGAAAGCTTGTCAGACCTCTGGAATTTCAGAGGCAGGATATAGGATGACATAGCAGTCTGGAGATGAATGCACATCATCCTTTGGTAACAGGGAAAAAGGACCCCAAATGTGGCTGCCATGGCCACCATGGGTTTAAAGGACACATGCCTAGCCAGTGAGACTCTCTCCTTCTTGGTTCCAGAGGGTTTGAGGCGGCAGCTCAGGGCTGTGAAGAAGCAGGACCAGAACCTTGGTCTGGATGGTTTGGAGGACAGAACATTTGAGCCAACGAGGATTATTTTCTAACCTTGAAATCTAACGGAATTTTCCACAAAAGCCTCTTCAGATTAGCTGCTTGTATTCATGTTTGTGAACGTGTTCTGTAGAAGTTTTGCAGGCTGAAGAATAAAGATGCTAGTGTTGACATTGATATAATAAACTAAATCATTAAATCACTTACAAATTAATGGAATCTGCTTTGCTAAGTCTTGGGCTTGCTTAGGACCCATCATCCTTCTTCTTGACCATATCTTCCTTTTGGAATGAAGATGTCTATCCTATGTCTGTCTCACCATTGTATTTTGTAAGCAGATAACTTGTTCAGTTTCATGGTTTCACCACCATAGTGGAATTTTGCCTCAGGATGAACCATCCCTCTAATCTCACCTCTACCTGACTTTGATGCTATTTAGATGGTATTTTGGACTTAAAGTTGTTGCTGGAAGAGGTTGAGTCTTTTGTGTTGTTGGGATAAGGCAAATGAATGTATTTTACATGTGTAGACCTGAAATTTTGGAAGAACCAGAGGGCGGAGTGCTATAGGTTAAACTGCATCCTTGCACAATTCACAAGTTGAATTTCTAACCCTGAGTACCTCAGAATGTGAATGTATTTGGAGACAGAATTTTTAAAGAGGTAATTAAGGTTAAATGAGGTCATTGGGGTGGGTTCTAATCCAGGATGACTTTAAAAAAAGATTTTATTTATTTATATTATTTTTTTAAAGATTATTTATTTATTTATTTGATAGAGATCACAAGTAGGCAGAGAGGCAAGCAGAGAGAGAGGAGGAAGCAGGCTCCCTGCTGAGTGGAGAGCCCAATGTGGGGCTCGATCCCAGGACCCTGAGATCATGACCCGAGCTGAAGGCAGAGGCTTAACCCATTGAGCCACCCAGGCACCCCTATTTATATTACTTTAGGGAGAACACCAGTCAGGGGAGGAGCAGAATGGGAGGGAAAGAAGGGGAAAGAATCTCAAGCAGACTTTATGTGGAGCATGGGGCCAGATGTGGGGTTCAACCTCACAACACTGACATCAAGACCTGAGCTGAAACCAAGTCCCACGCTCAATGACTGAGCCACCCAGGCACCCCCAATATGACTTGTTCTTTTAAGAGGTGGACGCTAGGCTAGGACACCCACAGAAGAAAGGACCACATGAGAATACAGTGGGAAGACAGCCATCTACAATCCAAGGAGAGAGGTTTCAGAAGAAATCCACTCTGCTGACACTTTGATCTCTGAATTGCGAATATATAAATTTCCATTTAAGCCAAAAAGTGGTAATGAAATTTTAATACATTCTACCGCATAGATGAACCTCTATCATATAGATGAACCTCAAACTCAGTGTTCAAAGTGACAGAAACGAGACATGGAAGAGCACATATTGTAACAGTTTGTTTATAGGAAATGTCCAGAAAAAGCAAATTTATAGAGACAAAGAGAACAGTAGTGGTTGCCTGTGAGTAAGAATGGGGAGTAACTGCAAACAGGCACAAGTTTTCTTTTTGGGTTAACAGAAATGTTATAAAAATTAGATTTTGGTGGAAGTTACATACTTTGTAAAGTTACTAAAAATTCTTGAAGCGTAATCTTTTTTTTTTTAAAAGCCGGGCTTTTTTTTTTAATTTTTAATTTTTAATTTTTTATAAACATATATTTTTATCCCCAGGGGTACAGGTCTGTGAATCGCCAGGTTTACACACTTCACAGCACTCACCAAAGCACATACCCTCCCCAATGTCCATAACCCCACCCCCTTCTCCCAACCCCCTTCCCCCCAGCAACCCTCAGTTTGTTTTGTGAGATTAAGAGTCACTTATGGTTTGTCTCCCTCCCAATCCCATCTTGTTTCATTTATTCTTCTCCTACCCCCTTAAGCCCCCATGTTGCATCACCACTTCATCATATCAGGGAGATCATATGATAGTTGTCCTTCTCCGCTTGACTTATTTCGCTAAGCAGGATACGTTCTAGTTCCATCCATGTTGTTGCAAACGGCAAGATTTCATTTCTTTTGATGGCTGCATAGTATTCCATTGTGTATATATACCACCTCTTCTTTATCCATTCATCTGTTGATGGACATCTAGGTTATTTCCATAGTTTGGCTATTGTGGACATTGCTGCTATAAACATTCAGGTGCACGTGCCCCTTCAGATCACTATGTTTGTATCTTTAGGGTAAATACCCAGTAGTGCAAGTGCTGGGTCATAGGGCAGTTCTATTTTCAACATTTTGAGGAACCTCCATGCTGTTTTCCAGAGTGGTTTCACCAGCTTGCATTCCCACCAACAGTGTAGGAGGGTTCCCCTTTCTCCACATCCTCGCCAGCATCTGTCATTTCCTGTTAATTTTAGCCATTCTGACTGGTGTGAGGTGATATCTCATTGTGGTTTTGATTTGTATTTCCCTGATGCCGAGTGATATGGAACACCATTTCATGTGTCTGTTGGCCATATGGATGTCTTCTTTGCAGAAATGTCTGTTCATGTCCTCTGCCCATTTCTTGATTGGATTATTTGTTCTTTGGGTGTTGAGTTTGTTAAGTTCTTTATAGATTTTGGACACTAGTCCTTTATCTGATATGTCGTTTGCAAATATCTTCTCCCATTCTGTCAGTTGTCTTTTGGTTTTGTTAACTATTTCCTTTGCTGTGCAAAAGCTTTTGATCTTGATAAAATCCCAATAGTTCATTTTTGCCCTTGCTTCCCTTGCCTTTGGTGATGTTCCTAGGAAGAAGTTGCTGCAGCTGAGGTTGCGGAGGTTGCTGCCTGTGTTCTCCTCAAGGATTTTGATGGATTCCTTTCGCACATTGAGGTCCTTCATCCATTTTGAGTCTATTTTCGTGTGTGGTGTAAGGAAATGGTCCAATTTCATTTTTCTGCATGTGGCTGTCCAATTTCCCAACACCATTTATTGAAGAGGCTGTCTTTTTTCCATTGGACATTCTTTCCTGCTTTGTCGAAGATTAGTTGACCATAGAGTTGAGGGTCTATTTCTGGGCTTTCTATTCTGTTCCACTGATCTATGTGTCTGTTTTTGTGCCAGTACCATGCTGTCTTGATGATGACAGCTTTGTAATAGAGCTTGAAGTCCAGAATTGTGATGCCACCCACGTTGGCTTTCTTTTTCAATATCCCTTTGGCTATTCGAGGTCTTTTCTTGTTCCATATAAATTTTTGGATTATTTGTTCCATTTCTTTGAAAAAGATGGATGGTACTTTAATAGGAATTGCATTAAATGTGTAGATTGCTTTAGGTAGCATAGACATTTTCACAATATTTATTCTTCCAATCCAGGAGCATGGAACATTTTTCCATTTCTTTGTTTCTTCCTCAATTTCTTTCATGAGTACTTTATAGTTTTCTGAGTATAGATTCTGTGCCTCTTTGGTTAGGTTTATTCCTAGGTATCTTATGGTTTTGGGTGCAATTGTAAGTGGGATTGACTCCTTAATTTCTCTTTCTTCTGTCTTGTTGTTGGTGTAGAGAAATGCAACTGATTTCTGTGCATTGATTTTATATCCTAACACTTTACTGGATTCCTGTACAAGTTCTAGCAGTTTTGGAGTGGAGTCTTTTGGGTTTTCCACATATAGTTTCATATCATCTGCGAAGAGTGATAGTTTGACTTCTTTGCAGATTTGGATGCCTTTAATTTCCTTTTGTTTTCTGATTGCTGAGGCTAGGACTTCTAGTACTATGTTGAATAGCAGTGCTGATAATGGACATCCCTGCTGTGTTCCTGACCTTAGCGGAAAATCTTTCAGTTTTTCTCCATTGAGAATGATATTTGTGGTGGGTTTTTCATAGATGGCTTTGAGAATTGAGGTATGTGCCCTCTATCCCTACACTTTGAAGAGTTTTGATCAGGAAGCAATGCTGTACTTTGTCAAATGCTTTTTCAGCATCTATTGAGAGTATCATATGGTTCTTGTTCTTTCTTTTATTGATGTGTTGTATCACATTGATTGATTTGTGGATGTTGAACAAACCTTGCAGCCCTGGAATAAATCCCATTTGGTCGTGGTGAATACTTTTTTTAATGTACTGTTGAATCCTATTGGCTAGTATTTTGGTGAGAATTTTCTCATCTGTGTTCATCAAGGATATTGGTCTATAGCTCTCTTTTTGATGGGATCTTTGTCTGGTTTTGGAATCATGGTGATGCCGGCCTCATAAAATGAGTTTGGAAGTTTTCCTTCCATTTCTATTTTTTGGAACAGTTTCAGGAGAGTAGGAATTAGTTCTTCTTTAAATGTTTGGTAGAATTCTCCTGGGAAGCCATCTGGCCCTGGGCTTTTGTTTGTTTGGAGATTTTTAATGACTGTTTCAATCTCCTTACTGGTTATGGGTCTGTTCAGGCTTTCTATTTCTTCCTGGTTCAGTTGTGGTAGTTTATATGTTTCTAGGAATGCATCCATTTCTTCCAGGTTGTCAAATTTGTTGGCGTTGCTCATAGTATGTTCTTATAATTGTTTGTATTTCTTTGGTGTTAGCTGTGATCTCTCCACTTTCATTCATAATTTTATTTATTTGGGTTCTTTCTCTTTCCTTTTGGATAAGTCTGGCCAGGGGTTTATCAATTTTATTG
Organism: Mustela erminea; assembly: GCF_009829155.1. Taxonomy (NCBI): domain Eukaryota; kingdom Metazoa; phylum Chordata; class Mammalia; order Carnivora; family Mustelidae; genus Mustela; species Mustela erminea. Next base: position 13,635,282 of record NC_045616.1, on the reverse strand, counting down.
ATTCTTTCAAAGAACCAGCTCCTAGTTTCGTTGATTTGTTCTATTGTTTTTGTGGTTTCTATTTCATTGACTTCTGCTCTGATCTTTATGATTTCTCTTCTCCTGCTGGGTTTAGGGTTTCTTTCTTGTTCTTTCTCCAGCTCCTTTAGGTGTAGGGTTAGGTTGTGTACCTGAGACCTTTCTTGTTTCTTGAGAAAGGCTTGTACCACTGTATATTTTCCTCTCAGGACTGCCTTTGTTGTGTCCCACAGATTTTGAACCGTTGTGTTTTCATTATCATTTGTTTCCATGATTTTTTTCAATTCTTCTTTAATTTCCTGGTTGACCCATTCATTCTTTAGAAGGATGCTGTTTAGTCTCCATGTATTTGGGTTCTTTCCAAACTTCCTCTTGTGGTTGAGTTCTAGCTTCAGAGCATTGTGGTCTGAAAATATGCAGGGAATGATCCCAGTCTTTTGATACCGATTGAGTCCTGATTTAGGACCGAGGATGTAATCTATTTTGGAGAATGTTCCATGTGCACTAGAGAAGAATGTATATTCTGTTGCTTTGGGATGAAATGTTCTGAATATATCTGTGATGTCCATCTGGTCCAGTGTGTTATTTAAGGCCTTTATTTCCTTGTTGATCTTTTGCTTGGATGGTCTGTCCATTTCAGTGAGGGGAGTGTTAAAGTCCCCTACTATTATTGTATTATTGTTGATGTGTTTCTTTGATTTTGTTATTAATTGGTTTATATAGTTGGCTGCTCCCACATTGGGGGCATAGACATTTAAAATTGTTAGATCTTCTTGTTGGACAGACCCTTTGAGTATGATATAGTGTCTTTCCTCATCTCTTATTATAGTCTTTGGCTTAAAATCTAATTGATCTGATATAAGGATTGCCACTCCTGCTTTCTTCTGATGTCCATTAGCATGGTAAATTGTTTTCCACCCACTCACCTTAAATCTGGACGTGTCTTCGGGCTTAAAATGAGTTTCTTATAGGCAACATATAGATGGGTTTTGTTTTTTTATCCATTCTGATACCCTGTGTCTTTTGATTGGGACATTTAGCCCATTAACATTCAGGGTAACTATTGAGAGATATGAATTTAGTGCCATTGTATTGCCTGTAAGGTGCCTGTTACTGTATATTGTCTCAGTTCCTTTGTGATCTACCACTTGTAGGCTCTCTGTTTGCTTAGAGGACCCCTTTCAATATTTCCTGTAGAGCTGGTTTGGTGTTTGCAAATTCTTTCAGTTTTTGCTTGTCCTGGAAGCTTTTAATCTCTCCTTCTATTTTCAATGATAGCCTAGCTGGATATAGTATTCTTGGCTGCATGTTTTTCTTGTTTAGTGCTCTGAAAATATCATGCCAGCTCTTTCTGGCCTGCCAGGTCTGTGGATAAGTCTGCTGCCAATCTAATATTTTTACCATTGTATGTTACAGACTTCTTTTCCCGGGCTGCTTTCAGGATTTTCTCTTTGTCACTAAGACTTGTAAATTTTACTATTAGGTGACGGGGTTTGGGCCTATTCATATTGATTTTGAGGGGCATTCTCTGCACCTCCTGATTTTGATGCTTGTTCCCTTTGCCATATTGGGGGAGATTCTCCCCAATAATTCTCTCCAGTATATCTTATGCTCCCCTCTCTCTTTCTTCTTCTTCTGGAATCCCAAATATTCTAATGTTGTTTCATCTTATGGTGTCACTTATCTCTCGAATTCTCCCCTCATGTTCCAGTAGCTGTTTGTCCCTCTTTGCTCAGCTTCTTTATTCTCTGTCATTTGGTCTTCTATATCGCTAATTCTTTCTTCTGTCTCATTTATCCTAGCAGTGAGAGCCTCCATTTTTGATTGCATCTCATTAATAGCTTTTTTGATTTCAACTTGGTTAGATTTTAGTTCTTTTATTTCTCCAGAAAGGGCTTTTATATCTCTCAAGAGGTTTTCTCTAATATCTTCCATGCCTTTTTCAAGCCCGGCTAGAACCTTGAGAATTGTCATTCTGAACTCTAGATCTGCCATATTACCAATGTCTGTATTGATTAGGTCCCTAGCCTTTGGTACTGCTTCTTGTTCTTTTTTTTGTGGTGATTTTTTTCCGCCTTGTCATTTTGTCCAGATAAGAGTATATGAAGGAGTAAGTAAAATATAAAAGGGTGGCAACAACCCCAGGAAAATATGCTTTAACCAAATCAGGAGAGATCCCAAATCTTGAGGGTGGAGAAAAGGGATAAAAAGAGGTTCAGAAAGAAAGAAAAAAAAAGGAAAGAAAGAAAATAATTAAAAAAAGAAAATGAATAAAGAAAATATAAAAAAGAAAAAATATGTATATATTAGTTAAACTAGTTAAAAAACATTAAAAGAGAAAAGGGTAAAAGTTAAAAAAGTTTTAGCAGAAGAAGAGAAAAAAATGAAAAAGAAAAAAAATTAAATTAAATGCAAGACTAAAGAATCATAGGGAGAAAGCCATGAGTTCTGTGCTTTGCTTTCTCCTCCTCTGGAATTCTGCTGCTCTCCTTGGTATTGAAAGTGCACTCCTTGGTAGGTGAACTTGGTCTTGGCTGGATTTCTTATTGATCTTCTGGGGGAGGGGCCTGTTGTAGTGATTCTTTTTTTTTTTTTTTAAGATTTTATTTATTTGACAGAGAGAAATCACAAGTAGACGGAGAGGCAGGCAGAGAGAAAGAGAGGGAAGCAGGCTCCCTGCTGAGCAGAGAGCCCAATGTGGGACTCGATCCCCGGGCCCTAAGGTCATGACCTGAGCTGAAGGCAGCGGCTTAACCCACTGAGCCACCCAGGCACCCCTGTTGTAGTTATTCTCAAGTGTCTTTGCCCCAGGTGTAATTGCACCGCCCTTACCAGGGGCCAGGCTGAGTAATCCGCTCGGGTTTGCTTTCAGGAGCTTTTGTTCCCTGAGCCCTTTCCCTAGAGTTCCAGAGGACAGGAATACAAATGGCGGCCTCCTGGTCTCTGGCCTGGAGGAACCTAGAGCCCGGGGCCCCACTCCTTAGTGCGCCCTCAGAGAATAGCGCCCAGTAACTCCCGTCTGCCTGACCTCTGGCCGCGCTCTGAGCTCACCGAGCCTGCGACTGGTTCAAGGTAACCCTGAGCTGTGAGCTCACTGTCAGCTCTGTCTCTGTAGCTGGCTTCCCCATTCTAATACCTGCAAGCTCTGTGACACTCAGACACCCCCGATCCTTCTGTGACCCTGCGGGACCTGAGGCCACGCTGACCCCGCGTGGACTTCACCCCGGTTTAGCCTCTGGAGTGATGTCCCTCAGCAGAACAGACTTTTAAAAGTCCTGATTTTTTGCTCTGTTGCTCCACCGCTTGCCGGGAGCCGGCCCCTCCCCCCGGGGTCTGTCTACCCATCCCTTTGGATTCACTTCTCCGCCAGTCCTACCTTTCAGAAAGTGGTTGTTTTTCTGTTTCTAGAATTGTTCTTCTTCTCTTCAATCTGCCGATAGATTTGTAGGGGTTTGCAATCTTTAGATAAGCTATCTAGCTGAACTCCTGCTAACTGAAGTAGTCTCAGCCTGCTACTTCTCCGCCATTTTGACTCCTCCCTTGAAGCCTAATCTTAATATAGGTGAATTTTATGGTGTGTAAATTATATCTCAATAAAGCTGTTTGAAAACCCAATAGTTGAAGAGTTATTCATTATGATATTCATTGGATCACAGAAACATGATTGTGTTTTACTTTAATGTGTCTATACTTAAGATTTATTTCTTCAATAGAGTAATGGGTTATCTTTAAACCCACTACTAAAATTGTCATTTTTGTAAAATGATAATTTTATTCATATTGTGGTAATATCATGAATTTTTCTCTTATTTCACTTTAAAAAGGGCTTTGAAGCACAATAGGCTGATTAAACATTGGGAGGGTGAGAAGTCAATATTGTCAAAATATTCTGCTTAAAAATGATAGTCTCCAACTCCTGGATTTTAGGACCATTTGTGTATCTCATTAATGTACAGCCTTTTAGATATTGGTTATACAAAATCTTATTTCCTTCTGCTTGCTGAGAGCAGTACAGACTGTAATAATTACTTTGAATATTTAATTTATTTATTTGAGAGAGAGCACAAGGGGGAACAGCAGCTGAGAAAGAGGAGAAAGCATGCTTCCTGCTGAGCAGGAACCCAATATGGGGCTTGATCCCAGGACCCTGGGATCATGACCTGAACTGAAGTCATATGTTTAACCAACTGAGCCACCAGGCATCCCTGTAATAACTACTTTGAAAAACTACCTGGCCTAGTAAAATGACTAATAATTTAATTATTAATAATTAATAATCCACTACATGATAATGATCCAAATGAAGGCAAAAGATTAAAAACAACAATGACGAAGTGGGGGTAATTATGAGAACATTAAAACTCTGCCATAGTCTAAATACTCTAATGTGTTCACCACTGAACCAATAGTAAGTAACTTGAGTCAGAATGTCTGTAGGGAGTTAAATTTGGAGCTCCACCTTGAATTGCCAGGTCATCTCTCTTTTACCCCACAGACATAGACTTATTAGAAAAGAATGACACAAAGGCCCATAGGATCTGTTAACGTGCAGAAAACAAGTATTAAAATGATGGTAGAGCATGACCTTGAAAACAGGAATCCAATTTTAGGTCCCAGATATATCCTTCTGGTTTTCTCAAAAGACATTAAGTTACTACCTCTAAGTTCTGATTTTTTTTTAATATAATGGATTCTTTTTTCCCCAATGAGATATAAATGACATGCCACATTATATTAATTTCAGATGTATGACATAATGATTTGATATTTGGGGATATTGCAAGATGATCACTACAGAAAGCCTAATTAATATCTGTCTCCATACAGAGTAACAGAATCATTTTTTCTCATGAAACGACTTCTAAGACTTAATTGCTAAGCAACCTTCAAATATGCAATGCAGCATCATTAACCACAGTCACCAGCCTGTACACCCCATCTCCATGACTTAATTTCTTAACTGGAAGTTGGTGACTTTTGGCTTCCCTTAACCATTTTGCCCACCCCACACGTTCCGTCTCCTGTAACTAACAAACTATTCTCAGTATCTATGAGCTTGGTGCTTTTAAACTTTTTTATTTTTTAAAATTTTACATTCCAAATGTGAGATCCTATACTCTCCCTGACTTATTTCATTTAGCATAATGCCCTTAAGGTCCATCCATGTCACAAATGATAGGATTTTATTTTTTTATGACTGAAAAATATTCCATTGTGTGTAGATACCTATTTTATTTTCTTTTTTTTTTTAAAGGGGAGATTTTTTTTTAATTTAAAATATTTTTTCTTTGTTAGAGAGAGAGAGCACAACAGGGGGAGTGGCAGGCAAAGGCAGAGGGAGAAGCAGGCTCCCCATTGAGTAAGGAGCCTGATGCAAGACTCCATCTCAGGACCCTGAGATCATGACCTGAACTGAAGGCAGACACATAACTGACTGAGCCACCCAAGCGTCCTGTAGATACCTGTTTTCTTTATTCAATCATCCACTGTCTGGGTTGTTTCCACATCTTGGCTATTATAAGTAATGCTACAGAGAGCATGGGGGTGTATAAATCTATTCAAATTAGTGTTCTTGTATCCCTCAGGTAAAAACCCAGAAGTGGCAGTGGATCATATGGCTGTTTTAATTTTAATTTTTAAAATTAAATTAAAATAGTTTCCATAGTGAATGTGCCAATTTATATTTCCAGGAACAGTGCACAGTACTGCTCCTGTACAAGGTTCTCTTCTGTCCACATCCTTGCCAACACTTAGTATTTCTTGCCTTTTGATTCCAGCCATTCTAACCCACGGAGCCACCCAGGTGCCCCGATTCCAGCCATTCTAATAGGTGTGATGTGATAGCTCATTGTAGTTTTGATTTGCATTTCCCTGATGATTAGTGACCTTAACATGTTTTTACAGACCTGTTGGCCATCTTTGTCTTTTGAAAAATGTCTATTCAGATCTTCTGTCCATTTTTTAACTGGATTTTTTTGACTGTTGAGTTGTATGAGTTCTTCATATATTTTGGATATTAACCTCTTATCAGATATATGATTTACAAATATTTTCAACCATTCAGCTTGTTGCCTTTTCATTTTGATGTTTCCTTTGCTGTGCAAAAGTTTTCTATTTTGATATAGTCCCACTTGTGTACTTTTGCTGTCCCATCCAAAAATTCATTGCCAAGACTGACGTTAAGGAGCTTACCACCTATGTTTTCTTCTAGAATTTCTGAGGTTTAAGGTTTTTAATGCATTTTGAGATAATATTTGTGTATGGTGTAAGAAAGGGGTCCAGTTCCATTCTTTTGCATCTGGCTACCCAGTTTTCCCAACACCAGGTCCTTTGTTGTAAATTAATTGGCCCTATAGGCATGGGTTTATTTTTGGGCTCTCCATCTGTTCTTTGACTTATCTCTCTTACGCCAATACCACACTATTCTGATTACTATAGCTTTGTAATAATACAGTTTGAAATCTGGGAGCATTATGCCTCCAGCTTTTTTCTTTTTCAGGATTGCCTTGGCTCTTTGGGGTCTATAAGTTCTGATTTTATAAAATGTATCTAGAATCCTTGCTTCCTAGGAAAGGGGAGGGAGAGACAAGAAGGAATACCTGGAGAGTAAAATTCTAGAGAAAGGAGAGGGTAGATTGGCGACTGCGCTCTGGCATCTCAGCCCTAGCCAGTTCCCTCTCGGGGTCCTCCCGCCTCCTGAACATTCAGGGGATTGTACCATCCCTTAGGATCTGGGCAGCACAGGCTCTGAGGGGCTTGGCCTCTGGGTATTGAGCCAGAGAGGAAGTACAGGTGATGGGCCCCGATGCTGACTCTGAATCTCTTGCTTGGAGTGGGCACTCCTGAGCCTGGAGCGATTTTTGGGCTCTGGAACCGCAGTACTGTACCATCTCCTAACGGAGCAGCAGGCTGGAGGCATGAAGGGCGGCTGTGGCCGCCATGAGCTTCTCTACCTCGTGCCAACACCTTCGACGGGAAGCGGGGGTTGGGAAGCGCCCTGGGTGCGTGCACCCTTCCCTCGCGCCTTTCTTCGCTCACGCGTTCCAAGCGTGCGTCATAGGCGGCACACCTAACAGTGCGCGCTTTGCCTGGGGCCCCTTTGGCAGCTAACGGAAACCTCTCTGAGCCACTGACTCCATTTGAAGGACGCGACTTTGCAGAACTGCTCCTTATGGGCAGTTACCTGAGCCGGCCTCGCCCTCGGCTGGCAGCCTCTCCTCTGCTGAATGGGGAGCAGCCCGAGGCAACTGAGAGCCTTGGGCCCAGGCCCGCGCATCCCGCCCACGGTGTTCCCCGGGCTGGCCGGGTTCACTCGGCGGCCTCGACCCTGGACGTAGCTCGCAGGCTGTCATACGAGGATCTTGTGGCTTCACCACGTCGGCGGCGGCGGCGACACCGTCGGCGGTTTGCCATAACCCATCGGCGGCAATATCCAATCCAGCAGGCCCGGTGTTTATTTCTGGGGGTCTTTTCCTCTGTGCCCCCGACCAGCCACCCGAAGCCAGCGCTGTCTGCTTGCAGCTCCAAGATGTTCTGCCACTCCGTGATCCTGAGGATGGTATCCGCTAAGGGCAAACTGACGCTCCGTTTGGCTCTGAAGCAGACGGTCATCTGTATGTGGTCCTCACTTTCTGGTCACTTCCCAAATCTGTGCGTAAGGGAGACCTTGGTGAGGGCCCTTGAAGAGAACCGCCAGGTGAGCACCAAGCCTGAGAAGGAGCTGGCCTCCCTGGCCGAGAGCAGGGAAGGGCTGGCCAAGTCAGAGGAAGGACACCCAGTCCCTGAGAAGCAGGATAATCTGAGAAGGGGTGCCGAGGGCAGCCAGAGTGTGCCATCTGCGTTCAGACGGCTGATGGTCAATGGAGTCCTCTCTTCCTTCGTACCCAGGCCTGGGCCTTTGAAGAGAGACTTCTACTCCACGAGCTTAGATGATGGCCTGATTAAGAAATCCCACACCTGCTTTTTGAGCTCATGCAGCAAACGCAATGCCATCACCAGTTCTTACAGTTCCACTCGAGGTGTCCCGCCACAGAGATGCTGCCGATGCACTGCGGGGATCTGGGGCGCAGCCTCCTCCCAGCCCCAGCCACCCACGAAGAAAGCCAGCGAGGAAGGCTGTCATTCTAGCTCTTCAGCCTCAGTAGAACCACAAAGGAAGATCAGGAACGAAAAGGCTGCCGAGGGAGAGGATGGGCAGAAGCAAAGTTTGAGCAATCACTCACCTCCCCCTGACAGTTCCAGGCCCCGGAGGCGCAAGATTCCTCTACTGCGGTCCTCCAGGCGAAATGACCCATTGATCTTGCCTCCACCGCCCCAGCTAGGCTATCGAGTCACCGCTGAAGACCTTGACTTAGAGAAGAGAGCTGCGATCCAGTGGATCAATAAGGTGTTGGAAGGGTAAGACCGAGGTCCCCTCTGACTGCAGCGCCCCTGAGCCTTCCTGTTTGTCTGTGCTCCTCCTCCCCGCCCCCAGCACGAATGAAGAGCGGGAGAGCTTCTGGCAGGTGCAGAACTCACCAGGCCAGGGGGCCTTCCCATAGTTGGGATGGCGGGGCACCTCCATGGGCTGTTTTTCTTGGTTCTCCCTAAACCTCTGCCTTGCTTGGCTTGGCTGTAAAAAATTGACCCTTTCCCCCTGGCTCACCAGGGTCTGTTCCCCAGTACTTTGTGCTGGACCTCACTGGTTCTTTGGAGGAGAATTGTAGGAAACCACCCAAGTTCAGCTATACCCAGGGCACTGTACCTCCGGGTCCAATACAGCCATCAATAGGTTAGCTGTCTCCATAGAGACAATGTTCCATTTCCATCATCATTCTGCCAGATGGTGTCCCTACAAATTGGGTGGCTGAAGCTTGTTAGGCTGGTCCACCCAGGGGTCAGGACCCCTGCAACAGAAGAGGGAAGCTTTGGACTAGTTTTTCTTTGGGCAGGAGCAGGCAAGACACCCACTGCTGCCATAACTGCCCTTTCCCTCCTTCCCCATTTGCTTAATTAGACCCTTGTCAGCCTTTCTCCTTTCTACATGTGAATGCTTGGTGCTGCATGAACATTCAGGAAATGAACAAAGTTGTATGTGTCACCCACATATATAGTCATATGTATTTATATGTCACGTATAGTCATGTATATACATAGTCATATATGTATTATATATTATGTGTATATGTATTATCATATAACATAATGTACATGTAATATATAGTATATATACTACATATGTATAATGATATGAATAATGTATATGTATATATAACACAATACATATGTATAATATAGATGTATATAATACATAATTATAATGTATAACAGTATATTACACACATGTGTAATATATGATATGTACAATAATGTATGTACATATATGTAACATATAATATGTATGGCATATTACATATAGACTATAAAATGTGTATTATATTACACATAACAATAGATATTGAATATATATGTGGTGTTTGTTAATTTGCCGAATGTTTTATGTCTTTGCTCTTTGAACCTAGTGGAGGAAAAAATCGATTTGTGTAAGTAGTTTTTCTACTGTGTCAGGTTTTCTATGGCTCAGCTGATGGGAAAGTAGCACCACTTTTTGCCTCTAGATGCTGATTCCTGATTTTTATGTTCAAGTCCATGGGAAGGCAGTTCACACGCTAGCCTTTTCCCACTTCTGCTTCTCACCTGTCCACCTGACATCACCATGGGCTGGATCCTACCTAGTATATGTTAGGAAATGACGTGTGACAATTAAGTCTTTATTTCCTAAATTTGCTGCAATTTTAGACTTACAGGACAGTTTACACAGACAGTAGAATCTCCGTCTAGTCTTCATTGAGCTTCTCCTAATGTTACCATCTTACCAAACAATTACCGAAGCCAGGAAACTAACAATGATATGATGCTATTAGATGAACTTCAGACTTTAATTGGATTTTCCTTTCTAGTAAAGTTTTCTTTCTGTTCTGGTATCAATACAGAATCCCATGTTGCATTTAGTTGTCATGTGCCCTTAGTCGCCTCCAAACTGACAATTTCTGTCTTAATGCCTTGTGTAGCATTGATATGTCTGAAGAGTACCGATGAGGTATTTTGTAGAGTTTCCCTGGATTTGGATTTCTCTGTTTTCTCAGAAGAACACTGAAATTACAGATTTTTAAGAAAAATCTGAGATGATGTACTCTTCTCAGAATGTCATCTCAGGGGCACATTATGTCTATATGTCTTATGGGAAGTGTTAACCTTGATTACCTGGTTACGGTGGTGTCTGCCAGGGCTCTCCACTGTATATTTTTCCCTGTGTAATAAATATTGGGGGAGGGAATCATACTTTGATGATACAAAAGAATCCTGTTTATCCTTAAACTTTGCATCATCAGTAGATCTTGCCTACAGCAATTATTATTGTGCTGTTTTAATGATGATTTTCTACTTCCTTTGTTTTTTCTACATTTAATTAAAAATTCTTCTCTAGGGAAAGTTCTCTTGATTTATTTGTTTATTCAGTCATTTAAATCTGGATACGCGCATCAATGTTTATTTTGTTCTTTGGGCTATTATCTAATTTTATCACTGTTATTTATTTATTTATTTTTTTGTTCAAATTGTTCTAAATTTCACCATTGTGAACTTATTTCAGGTTAGCTGGTAAGTCCTTTTTAACATGCCTGCATATACATGCATTCCCCCCTTCCCTTTTCTGTAGGATTTATCTTCTAGCCCCATAAGATGCTCCAGGATCATCTTTCACTTTACCTATCCCAGCTCTGGAGTCACCTACCGCTCCAAGGAGCTTTGGTTCCTTTTACTGGAGAGTAAGAGTTAAAAAACAAGATGTGGGCATTCAGGTGTGCTCATTGCTACTAGGAAGTCTCTGCTTCTAGGTTCTCTCAGGAGACAGAATTAGGATGTATATGTTTCTGTTTACATGTTTCTGTTTCTGTTTATACCTATATTTCTATATTTCTTTGTGTGTGTGTGCACAAATGAATCTACACTGATACCTCAGCATATAATTCAGAAATATAGGTTTCATTCTGGAAATGTTCCCCTTTGCTTATGTGTCACTTCTTTCTCCAACAGTTTCTCCAGAGAGACCTGGTCTAATCTATCTATATTATAATTATACTTATTTTTCCAATTTAATATTTGTCCAAATTCAAAATTTGTCCAGTTTAATATGCTTACATAACATCTATAATAGATTTATTTAATTGACAAATCCTACAATACATGTAGTTTTGGAATTGCCAACCCTGTGGGCAACTTATCATTATTATTGTTTGTGTACAATTTCTATTTAATTTCTATTTCTATTTAACCTTACAGTACCCACTGCTTTAACTAAAACATTGCTTTTAAAAATCACTGGGTTCAGCTTTCAGCTTCCTTTCAGTGAGGTTATGTGATCCATTTGTACCACACCAAGATTGATTTCTCACAATCTGCATTCTACTTTGGGTTCCTCCAACAATCTAGTTGATTTTATTTTATTTTATTTTATTTTTTAAAGATTTTATTAATTTATTTGACAGAGGTCACAAGTAGGCAGAAAGGCAGGCAGAGAGAGAGAGGGGGAAGCAGGCTCCCCACAGAGTAGAGAGCCCGATGCAGGGCTCCATCCCAGGACCCTGAGATCACGACCTGAGCCAAAAGCAGAGGCTTTAACCCACTGAGCCACTCAGGTGCCCCAGTCTAGTTGATTTTAATTTGCAAGCAGGAAAACCCATTCTTTTGATGTATACTTTGCTTGTTTTTTGTTGAGTACCTTTTTTTAAAAAAATATTTTTTATTTATTCATTTTTTAGAAAGAGAGCAAGAGCAGGGGCAAGGAACAGACAGGGAGAGAGAGGAGGGAGAGTGAGAGAATCTCCATCAGATTCCACACTGTTTGAGGAGCCTGACTCAGGGCTCAGTCTCATGCCCTGAGGTCATGACCGGAGCTGAAACCAAGAGTCAGAGGCTTAACCAACTGAGCCATCCAGGTGCCTCTTATTGAGAATTTCTGTGTCTGTGTTCATGAGAGACATTGTTTTGAAATTTTATTTTCTTGTGTTGTTTTTGTCTGGTTTTGGTATCAGAATATTACTACTCATATAGAATGAGTTGGGAAGGGTTCCCTCCTGTTGTACCTGGAAGGATTTGTACAATTGTTATAATTTCTTCTTGAAATGCTTGAGAGGGTTTACCATTGAAGCCATGTGGGTCTGGTTTTCTATTTATGGGAAGACTTAAAATGACTAATTCAATATCTTGTAAGTACACTAAGGTTTTCTGATTCTTCTTGAATCATTTTCTGTAATTGGTATCTTTCTGGGAATCTTCCCATTTCATATTAGTTGTCTAATGTGTTGGCATAAAATTATTCATATTTCCTTATCATCCTAATAACTATTGTTAAGGTAGAAAATGATACCCTCTCTTCCATTTCTAACTTTGTGCCTTTCCTCTGTATCTCCATCTGAATGTCTCCCATTCTACATTCTTGCTTTCCTTCTGGTCAGTGTGGTTAAAGGTTGATCAATTGTGTTGATTTTTTTTTTTAAAGATTTTATTTATTTATTTGAAAGAGAGAAATCACAAGTAGGCAGAGAGGCAGGCAGAGAGAGAGGAAGGGAAGCAGGTTCCCCGCTGAGCAGAGAGCCCGATGTGGGACTCGATCCCAGGACCCTGAGATCATGACCTGAGCCGAAGGCAGCGGCTTAACCCACTGAGCCACCCAGGCGTCCCTGTGTTGATTTTTTAAAGAAATCAAATTTCATGGTTTTTGCTGTTTTCTATACTTGTTAATTTAGTTTCCAATATTATTTAATTCTTTCTGCTTCCTTTGGGTTTGCTCTCCTTTATGAGTTACTTCTTTACAAGTTTCTTAAGATGGAAGATTAGGGATTTGAGACCTTTCTCTTTTCTAATTTAGGTATTTTAAGCTACAAATTCCCCCTTTATTGGCAGTAGAAAAATGTTGATTCTATGTTTGGATGACACTCAGTTCAATATATGTTCTAATTTTTCTTTTGATTTTTTTCTTTGACCCATAGTTTATAAGTATGTTCTTGAATTTCCAAATATTTGAGAAGTTTTACACATTTCTTTCTGGTTTTGATTTATAATTCTACTGTGGCCTTAAGCCTACATTTAATGATTTCAATCCTTTTATATTTGTTGAGACATTTTTATGGGCAACCATATGGTCTATTTTGGAAAATGTTCCACAGGTCCTTTAAAAAAGGTATATTCTGCTCTTGGGGGCAGTGTTCAATCAATGTCAAGTCAAGTTTTTGGACAGCTTTGTTGAAGTCTTGATTCTTACTAATTTTCTGTCCAAATTTTCTACCAGTTATTGAGAATGGAGTTTTATGATACTTAACTATAGTTGTCTTATTGTCTATTTTCACTATGAAATGTCCCTCTTTCTTCCTTGTTTTTTTTTTTAAAGATTTATTAATTTATTTTAGAGAGAGCATATGCACGTAAGTGGGGGTAAGGGCAGAGGGAGAGAATCTTCAAGTAGACTCACCACTGAGTACAGAGCCTGTCATGGGGCTCAGTCTCAGGACCTATGAGATCATGACCTGAGCCCAAGCCAAGAGTTGGATGCTCAACTGACTGATCCATCCATGTGCCCCATATCTTTCTCCCTGGTGATATTTGTAGCCTTAAGGTCAGCTTTGCCATATATTGCTATAGTTACTACAGCTTTTTCATGGATACTGTTTGCAGTTAATATCTTTTTCCATTCTCTTAATTTTCAATTATTTGTATATCTGAATCTAAACTGTATCTCCTAGAGTCAGCATATAATTCAGTATTGCTTTTAAAAATCCAGGCTCTGCCCTTTTATTTGGGCATTTTAATCTATTCACATTTATTGTAATTATTGTCTTAGTTGGATTTACTTTTTCCATTTTGCAACTTATTTTCTATTTCTCATTTGTGTTTTTTGTTTTGTTTTTGTTTTTTGCTTCTCTGTTCCTCCTTTACTACATTTGTTCATGTTAAATAGATTTTTTTTTTTAGTGCATCACTTTAATCTCTCTTCCCCCCTTTATTTTTACTATTTTTTTAAAAGTTATTTTCATAGTGGTTGCTCTAAGAATTGCAATATGCATCTTAAATTTTCAAGTATCTACTTCAGGACATGCAGATGGCAAATAAACACATAAAAAGATGTTTCATGTCTTTAGTAGAGAAATGCAAATTAAAACCACAATGATCTACCACTACACACCTATCAGAATGCCTAAAGTAAGTAGTGATAATATCAAATGCTGGTGAGGATGGAAAGAAACTCGGTCATTCATACATTGCTAGTCAAAATGCAAAATGATACAGCCACCCTGGTATTAAGGAGGGCACTTGTGATGAGAACTGGGTGTTATATGCAAGTGAGGAATCACTAAATTCTACACCTAAAACCAATCTTACCATATATTCTAACTAAAAAGAATTTAAATTAAAAAATTGAAACGCAAAAACATGATACAGCCACTCTGGAAAACAGTTTGGCAGTTCTTTTGAAAACCAAAAGTGGACTTAACCATTTGACTGAGCAATTGCACTTGTGGGCATTTGTCACAAAGAAATGAAAACTTATTTCCATGGGGAAGCTTGTTCATCAATGTTTATAGCAGATTTATTCCTGATATTCCCAAACTGGAAACTACCAATAGTGAATAGTTAAAGAACTATGTACAGCCATACTATGAAATACCATTCATCAAGAAGAAGAAATGAACTATTGATATGCACAATGTAGATGGACCTCAAGAAAATTATGATGACAGAATAAAACTAATACCCAAAGGTTACATAACATATGATTCCATTTATGTAACATTCTTGAAATAACAAAAGTATAGAAATAGAGAACAGATTATTAGTTGACAAGGGTTAGGCATGAGGGGGGGAGTGGATTATATATGAAGAGATGTCACAAGGGAGGCTTTTGGTGATGGATTAGTTCTGTATATTGCGTGTGATGGTTGCACAAATCTGCATGTAATAGAACTGCATAGAAGTAAACGCAAATAAATTCATGTAAAATAGTGAAATCTGAATAATAAACTCTAAAATTTTCCTTGTTTTTATGTTGTATTTTAAATTTTCCTTGTTTTTATGTTGTATTTTAGTTATAGAAGATATTGTCATTGAGGGAAGCTGGCTGAAGGGTACTTTGCTCCCCGATTTCCTGCAGATAAAAATTATATAAAAATAAAATTTAAGGGGCACCTGGGTGACTCAGTCAGTTAAGTTTCTGCCTTTGGCTCAGGTCATGAACCCAGGGTCCTGGGATCGAGCCCCACATTGGGCTCCTCCCTCTCCCTCTGAATGTTACTTTCCCTGCTTGTGCTCTCTCTCTCAAATAAATAAAATCCTTAAACAATTTTTTGATTTTTAACTAATAATATACTACAGGAAATGTATAGGGAGAGCCTATGTACTTTTCACCCAGTGTTAGTGTTGTAAATAACTATACCACAACATAAAAAACCAGGAAATTGACATTGGTACAATCCACAAAGCTTACTGATATTTCACCAATTATACATGAATTAGTTGTGTGTGTATATATATAGGTCTATGCAGTTATAGCATGTGAGCTTTATGTAAACGGCACATCTAACATACAAACTGTACCATTACCACAAGACTATCATGCTACACCTTTATAGTCACCCCTCCTCATCCCTAACCCCTATAAACCACTGATCTGTTCTCCATTTTTATAATTGTTATTTCCAAATGTTAGATAAGTGGAGTCATGCACTATGTATCTCTGATACACCAGCACCACCAAACTATTAACTCAATTATGACACTAGCTACCTTGAGATAGGATTAGAGCCCACAGATTAAAAGTTTAGTACCACAAGATTGTTCCCACTTCAGAATCCATTCACAAGTCCTAATTGTTACTGACCCCCTCCTCAAGTTCAATTAATTGCTAGAGTGGCTCACAGAACTCAGGGAAACATTTACTTATTTTTACCATTTTGTTTTAAAGGGTATAGATGAACATTTAGATGAAGAGGTATATAGGGTTGGCTCCAGAAAGGTACTGAGTGCAGTAGCTTCTGTCCCCCTAGCATGTGCCACCTTCCAGGTATATGATGTGTTCACCAAATTGGAAACTCTCCAAATCCTGCCCTCTTGGATTTTTAATGGAGACTTCATTACAGTGGAACAATTGGGTAAATCACTGGTCATTAGTGATTGAACTCAATCTCTAGCCCCTCTCCCCTCCCTAGTGGTCAGGGGATGAGGTTGAAAGTTCTAACGCCCTGGCAGCCAGCCTCTACTCTTAGATTACTTAAGAGCTTTCCAAAAGTCACTTCCTTAACATACTAGGGTGTGGTGGGAAGGGGCTTATTATGAATAACAAAACATTCCTTTCACCTTTATTGCCTTGATGCTATTTCAGGAACTGAAGACAAAAGACAAAACATAACAAAAGATGCTCCCATTACTCTTTTTCCTTAGGAAACCCAAGGATTTTAGGAACTTTTTGCCAGAAGTAAGACAAAGATCAAATATATGTTTCTTATAAGTCAAGTCATGATATCTTTTAGAGACTGGCTTTATTCACTTAGCATAATTTCTTGAGGTTTATTCAAATTGTGTATATCAATAGTCATTCCTTTTTACTGCTAAATCATATTCCATTTATGTACCACATAAATGGATGTACCACAGTTTGACTATGCACTCATTGAAAAATCTTTGGGTAAAAGAGGTAAAGGATCTGTACTCGAGGAACTACAGAACACTCATGAAAGAAATTGAAGAAGACACAAAAAGGTGGAAGACCATTCAACGCACTTGGATTGGAAGAATAAACATTGTTAAAATGTCTATACTGCCTAGAGCAATCTATACTTTCAATGACATTCCAATCAAAATTCCACTGGCATTTTTCAAAGAGCTGGAGCAAACAATCCTAAAATTTGTATGGAATCAGAAGAGACCCTGAATTGCTAAGGAAATGTTGAAAAAGAAAGACAAAACTGGGGGCATCATGTTACCTGATTTCAAGCTTAACTACAAAGCTGTGATCACCAAGACAGCATGTTACCAGCATAAAACAGACGCATAGACCAGTGGAACAGCAGAGAGCCCAGATATGGACCCTCAACTCTATGGTCAAATAATCTTCGACAAAGCAAGAATAAATATACAGTGGAAAAAAGAAAGTCTCTTCAATAAATGGTGCTGGGAAAATTGGACAGCTATATGTAGAAGAATGAAACTCAACCATTCTCTTACACCATACACAAAGATAAACTCAAAATGGATAAAAGACCTCAACGTGAGGCAGGAATCCATCAGAATCCTAGAGGAGAACATAGGCAGTAACCTCTCCAACATCGGCCAGAGCAACTTCTTTCAAGATATGTCTCCAAAGGCAAAGGAAACAAAAGTGAAAATGAATTTTTGAGACTTTGTCAAGATCAAAAGCTTCTGCACAGCAAAGGAAAGAGTCAGTAAAACAAAGAAGCAACCCATGGAATGGGAGAAAATATTTGCAAATGACAACACAGACAAAGGGCTTATATCTAGGATCTATAAAGAACTCCTCAAACTCGATACACACAAAACAGATAATCATGTCAAAAAATGGGCAGAAGACATGAACAGACACTTCCCAATGAAGACATACAAAGGGCTATCAGACACATGAAAAAATGTTCATCATCACTAGCCATCAGGGAGATTCAAATCAAAACCACATTGAGATACCACCTTACACCAATTAGAATGGCCAAAATTAACAAGACAGGAAACAACGTGTGTTGGAGAGAATGTGGAGAAAGGGAAACCCTCTTACACTGTTGGTGGGAATGCAAGTTGGTGCAGCCACTTTGGAAAATAGTGTGGAGATTCCTTCGGAAATTAAAAATAGAGCTTCTCTATTACCCTGCAATTGCACTATGGGTATTTACCCCAAAGATACAGATGTACTGAAAAGAAGGGCCATCTGTACCCAAATGTTCATGGTAGCAATGGCCACAGTCGCCAAACTGTGGAAAGAACCAAGATGCCCTTCAATGGACAAGGAAGATGTGGTCCATATATACTATGGAGTATTGT
Source organism: Mustela erminea (assembly GCF_009829155.1). Lineage (NCBI taxonomy): Eukaryota > Metazoa > Chordata > Mammalia > Carnivora > Mustelidae > Mustela > Mustela erminea. The sequence continues at coordinate 13,617,186 of NC_045616.1, read as the reverse complement.
GCCTCCATCAGAAAGGAGGAATACCCAACTTTTGTATCAACATGGACAGGACTGGAAAAGATCATGCTGAGTGAAATAAGTCAAGCAGAGAGAGTCAGTTATCCTATGGTTTTGTTTATTTGTGGAGCATAAGAAATAGCATGGAGGACATGGGGAGATAGAAAGAAGAAGGGAGTTGGGGGAAATTGGAGGAGGAGACAAACCATGAGAGACTGTGGACTCTGAAAAATAATCTGAGGGTTTTGGAGGGGTCAGGGGTGGGAGATTGGGTGAGCCTGGTGGTGGGTATTACAGAGGGCACATATTGCATGGAGCACTGGGTGCTCCATGAATTCTGGAACACTGGAAATAAATCTAAAAAATAAATAAAGATTAAAAAAAGAAAAATATTTGGGTAGTTTCCAGTTTAAGGTTATCAGGAATAAAGCTGCTATAAACATTTATAAATAAGTTTCTTCCTGAGAGGATGGCAGAGTAGTAGCAGGACCCTATGCTTGTATCATCCCTGGAACACAGCTGGATAATGACAAAATCATTCTGAACAACCAAGAAATTGATCTGAGAGTTGATGGAGCAAACTGCACAACTAGAGGGAGAGAGAAGGCCACACCATGGAAGGTAGGATGTATGAAGACATGATTTGGGGAAGAAAAGGCCTGTGGGTGCTGTGGAGGGGAGGGAGCCCTGATCACAGAGAGAGGTGAGAAAGAAGAGGAGAGAGAGGAGCGCATAAAGATCACACAAGGAAAATAATTTCCCAGTGCCACCAACTGGGAAAAGGAGTGGGGCTGATTATTATGAGTTTTTATCAGCAGAGCTCAAAGACTGGTTTTAGAGATCCACACCCTGGCTGGTGTTGAATCTGGTGGGTGCTGCAGTGCTTCTGTGGAAAAGGAGGGTAGAGACCCAGAAGCAGATCTGCGAATCCCCTGGGACACACTAGGAGAGACAGTTTCCTGTTCTTGGAGTGCAACTGGGAGAGGTGTCATTGCTCTGAGGGGACAAAAGAACTGGCAGGTGACATTGAACTCTCCCACCCCTTAGCACTAGGGCAGAGATACAAGCTCAGGGTGGCTAACCTGGACATTGGTTTTTTGCTGTGCTTTACTCTAAACTCCAAGCTCCAGTGCGTTGGTGCAATGGCCCTTCTGGGACAAACCTGCTCTAACCCCAGAGTGACAAGACTTTTTCCCAGAGGACTGGTGTGGGTCTGTGCCACAATGAGTCCCAAAAATTTAGAGTTTTAAAACTCATCTGGTGAAGGCAGGTATCTGAGGGATGCCTGGGACATATGAGGGGAGATTGTTTGCTCTTCTTTTAGGGCTTCTGGACATCAACAGGAGCAAATTCCCCTCTCTGGGGACAAGGAAAGGGCTGGTACCATTTTTTTCCTCCCCTCTCCATCAGCATGGACTGAGTTCAGTGAGCAGGACAGCACCAACAATGGAGACCTGAGCCTCTTACACAAAGCCATGTCCTCCTGCATTCATCAGGTGCTTCTTTACTATGGTAAGTTTGCCTGGGAACCAGAGCAGAGGTCCCCTCCCCCAGAAGACCAGTACAAACCCTCTGCATGCAAGTCTACTGACCATAGAGTGCTATAAAGCTTTAGCTTTAGTGGAACTAGCATCAGATCCCTCTTAACAAGCAGACCAGTGTAAACCTAGTTAAAACTCATCAGACTCTGGACAAGGTACCAAAACTCCCCACTGTAGGCAAGGAGAAACTCTGCAAAGGGTTGATCTGAGGGAACGAGCAGGCATAACTCAGTAGCAGAGTGCACACAGAATATACCAGAAACACTTCCCAAAGAACCATGTCCTGGACAGTATATGACCTCTCCTTAAAAAGTCATTATTCTCTTGAGCAGGAAATATAACAGGCTTTCCTAACACAAAGAAGGGAACAGAAACCTAGACAAAATGCCAAGATGGAAGAATTTATCCCAAAAGGAAGGACAAGAAAGGGTCAAGGCCAGGGATCTAATTGAACAGATATAAGTAATACACCTGATCCAGATTTTAAAACAACAATCAATCCTAAGGGTATTGAGAAAAGCATAGTGACAAGGGAGTTGCTTACCACAGAGATAAGAGACCCAGAAATTAGTTAGGCCAAAATAAAAAATGCTGTAACTGAAATGTGAAACAGCTGGATGTAGGGATACATGGATGGAAGAAACAGAATACGAGTAAGTGATATAGAAGATAAAATTTGGAAAACAATGAAGCTTAACAGAAGAGGAAAAATATTTGATCACGAGTGTAGATTTATGGAAATCAGCAACTCCATAAAGCATAACATTCCTATCACAGAAGTCCCAGAAGGAGAAGAGAGGGGAAAAGGGGCAAAGCATTATTTGAGCAAATTATAGCTAAAAACTTCCCTTATCTTGGGGAGGAAACAGACATCAGATCTGGGAGACACAGAGAATTCCCATCAAAATCAACAAGAGCAGGCCAATATGAAGACATATCATAGTAAAATTTGTAAAATATAGAGATAAGGAAAAAATCCTAAAAGCAGCAAGACAAAAGAAATCCCTAAATTATAAAGGAAGACAAATAAGATTAGCAGTAGATCTCTCCACAGAAACTTGGCAGGTCAGATAGAAGTGGCATGATACATTCAACACGCTAAAGAGGAAAAATAAGCAACCAAGAATACTCTATCCTTTCATTCAGGACAGAAGGAGAGATAAAGAAGTTCCCAGACAAAAATTAAAGGTGTTCATGACCACTAAACCAGCCCTGCAAAAAATATTAAAGGGGACCATTTTAGTGGGAGAGAAAGACCAAAAGTGACAAAGACCAGAAAGGAACAGAGACAATCTACAGGAACAGTGAATTTACAGGTAATACAAAGGTACTAAGTTCATATCTATCAATAAGCACTCTAAATGTAAATGGATTAAATGCTACAATCAAAAGATACAGGGTATCATAATCGATAAAAAAAAAATGACCCATCTATATGCTGCCCACAAGAGACTCATTTTAGACGTAAACACCAGCAGATTGAAAGTGAGGGGATGGATTGAAAGTGAGGGGATTACCATCATGATTACGTAATGGATGTCAAAAGAAAACCAGAGTAGCCAGACTTATTGTCATTGTTTAAAGAACTAGAACAAACAATCCTAAAATTTGTATGGAACTACAAAAGACCTTGAATACCACAGCAATCTTGAAAAAGAAAAACAAAATTGGAGGTATCACAATTCTATACTTCCAAGTTATATGACAAAGCTGTAATCACCAAGACAGTGTGGTACTGGCACAAAAAATAGACACATAGATCAATGGAACAAAATAGAAAGCCCAGAAGTAAACCCATAGTTGTATGGCCAATTAATCTTCAACAACTGAGGCAAGACAATTCCTTGGGAAAAAGAATCTCTTCAACAAAAGATGTTGGGGAGAACTGGACAGCTACATGCAGAAGAATGAAACTGGACCACTTTCTGACACTATACACAAAAGCAAACTCAGAATGGATTAAGAATTTAAATGTGAGACCTGAAACCATAAAAATCCTTGGTGAGAACACAGGCAATAATTTCTCTGACATTGGTCATAATGACATCTTTCTAGATAAGTCTCCTGAGCAAGGGAAATAAAAGCAAAAGTGAACTTTTGGGACTACATCAAAATAAAAAGATTCCGTACAGCAAAAGAAACAACCAACAAAACTAAATGACAACCTATGGGATGGGAGAAGATATTTACAAATGACTTATCTGATAAAGGGTTAGATTATATTCAAAATATATAGAGAATGGATATAATCCAACACCCAGAAAACAAATAATCTAACTTAAAAATGGGCACAAGACATGAAAAGACATTTCCCCAAAGAAGATACACTGATGTCCAAGAAACCATGAAACCATGTTCGAAATCACGCATCCTCTAGGAAATGGAAATCAAAACCACATTGATATCACCTTGCACCTGTCAGAATGGCTAAAGTAAAAGACACAAAAAACAACAAATGTTGGTGAAGATGTGCAGAAAAGGGAACCCCCATGCACTTGGTGGGAAGCTGATAGATCCACTGTGGATAATAGTATGGAGAGTCCTTAAAAAACTAAAACCAGAACCATCCTATGATCCAACAATCACATTATAGGGTTTTACCTGAGAACTACAAAAACACTAATTCAAAGGGATACATGCATCCCTATATTTATTGCAGCATTATTTACAATAGTAAAACCATAGAAAACCTAATTGCCCACCGATAGATGAATGGATAAGAGAGATGTGGGTGGGAGAATGGGTGAAATAGGTAAAGGGATTAAGAGATACATCCCTTTTTTATTTTTTAAAGATTTATTTATTTATTGGAGAGAGCCAATGTGGGAGGGCCAGAAGGAGCAGGAGAGAGAGAAGATCCCAAGCCGACTCCACGCTGAGCCCTGAGCCTGATGTGGGGGCTCCATCTCAGGACCCTGACCATGAATTGAGGTGAAATCAAGAGTTAGAGAGCCTTGCTGGAGGGGCAATGGTGGACAAGATTTTGGATCTAGGGAACAGAAAATAATCCACTTCTGCCAGATGAATGACCTTGGGCAAATCAGTTTAATTCTGCCAAAATGTATTTTGGCATCCAAAAATTGGATACAGCTACATGAAAGCCTCATGTGAGGTGAATATGTATTCCTCTGTGAAAGGTTTGTTGGTTTTTAAATAGATAGCACTGTGTAAATGTAGGCTATTGTTTTGTACTGCCAATTGCCAAATATACTACTTAATTCTATCCATCTACACAAACCAGTATAGCCTGCCAATGGTCTTTTCAATAGTCAATGATTTATGAATAAAGTGATTTTCCTTAAAAAAAAAAAAAAGAGTTGGACGTTTTAATTGACTGAGCTAACCAGGTGCCCCTAAGAGTACACACTGAGCACTGAGTAGTATATGGAATTGCTGAATTACTATATTGTACAATTGAAACAAATATAACACTATGTTATCTACACCAGAATTAAAAAAAATGAAAAGAATCCAACAAACAAAACAACCTATAAATGAATTTAGGAAGAACTGACATCTTTATTATGTTGAGATTTTTGGTTCTTGCCTGTGGTATGTCTCTCCAAGAACTGAGGTCATCTTTGATTTCTTTCATTTGCATTTTGTAATTTTTATCACACAGATCCTGTTCATATTTTGTTAGATTTATACCCGAGGATTTCATTTTCTCTGAAGCAATTACAACTGGTATTGTGGCTTTGCTTTTGGTTTCTACCTATTCATCATCAGTATATAAAAATGCAATTCATCTTTGTGTATTTATCTAGTATCTTGAGAGCAGGCCAAGCTCAATAATTTGGTTTAGGGGCATTTATTTTACAGATTCTCCTGGGATTTTCTACACAGACCATCATGCCATTTGGAAATGGATTTATTTTTCCTTTTCAATCAATATCCCTTCTATTGCTTTTAAGTGCCTTATTACAGTGGCTAGAACTTTCCATGTCAAATAATAATGAGAGCCAAAATTCTTGCCTTGTTCCCAATCTTCGAGGAAAAGCATTCAGCCTTTTACCATTAATTATGATGTTGGTTGTAGATTTTTTTTTTTTGTAAGCTATTCTTTATGAGGTTGGGGATGACCATTTCTATTCCTACTGTAGTAAGATTTTTTTTTTTTAATCAGGAATATGGCTGTTGAATTTTGTTAAGTACTTTTTTGTGCCAACGGATATGATCATACAATATTTTTCTTCTTTGGCCTGTGTAGATATGGTGGATTATATTGATTGGTGTTAGAATAATGAACCAGTCTTGCATACCTGGAATAAATTAAATTCCACTTCTTCATGATGTATTATTATTATTATTAAAAATTTATTTATTTATGTATTTATTAGAGAGAGAGAGCATGCACAAGTAGGCAGAGAGGCAGGCAGAGGCAGAGAGAGAAGCAGGCTCCCTGTGGAGCAAGGAGCCCAATGCGGGGCTGGATTCCAGGACCATGGGATCATGGCCTGAGCCTAAGGCAGCGGCTTAACTGACTGAGCCACCCAGCTGTCCCTTCATGATGTATTATTATTTGTATACATTGTTGGATTTGATTTGCTATAATTTTGTTAAAAACTTTTGTACCTACATCCATGAGAGATTTGGTCTTTTATGTACTGTATTTATCTGATTTTGGTATCACACTCAAAACACTGGTTGCAAAAAACAATTTGAAAAATATTCCCTTCTTATATTTTATGGATAATATTGTACAAAATTAGCATTAATTCTTCCTCAAATATTTGGTAAAATACTCCAGTGAAACTATCTGGGTTCAAGAATTTCTCTTGGGGAGACTTATAGTTACAGATCCAATTTTTTAGTCGTTTTAGGAATAGTCATGTTATCTACTTCATCTTGGCTTAATTTTGGTAGTTTGTGGTTTTGAAGAATTGCTCCATTCCTTTAAGTTGTCAAATTTATGAGCATAAATTTGTTCATAGTATTCCCTCATTATTCTTTTTATGGATGCAAGATCTGTTGTGATATTTTCTTTAATTACTGACAATTGGTTAATTCCTTATATCAATCTTGATAACATTTGTTGATTTTTTTTTCGGTAAAGTAAGTTTTGTTTAATTAATTTTATCTCTTTTCCTGTTTCAATTCATTGACTGCTGCTTTTATTTTTATTCGTTCCCTTTGCTTGCTTGGTCTTTAATTTTTGTTCTTTCTCTAATTTCTGGAGACAGGAACTTAGATTATTGAGTTCTACTGAGTTTTCTTTTCTAATATAAACATTTATTGCTTTAAGTACCTCTCTGAGCTCTGTGTTAGCTGCATGCCACAAATTTTGGTACCTTGTGTTTTCAGGTTTATTTTTTGTGGCACTCCCTCTTTGATTATTTAGAAGTATGTTGCCTGATTTTCAAATATTCGGAATTTTTGTTGTTGTTGTTGTTGTCATTCTGTATTTGATTTCTTGTTCTTGTCTAGTATGGCCAGAGAACATACTCTATGATTTCTACCCCTTTAAATTTGTTAAGGCTTGTTTTAGGACCCTAGATTAAAGGTTGCCTTGATAAATATTCTATGGATGTCAGAAAAGAATGTGTGTTTTACTGTCTTGGAAATGTTCTATAAATGTCAATCAAATCCTTTTTGTTGATAGCATTCCTGAGTTCTATTTTGCTGATTTTCTGTGTTAGTTTTATCAGTTGATAAATGAGGACCGAAGTCCCCAACTATACTTGTGACTTTGTCTATTTCTCCTTTCAACTTTCAGATTTTTGTTTCATGTACTCTGAAGCTTTATTGTTCGGCACATACACATTTAGAGTTGTTGTATCTTCTTATTGGATAGATCCTCTTGTTATTATGTAACATACCTCTTAGTGGATAGATCCTTTTGTTACTATGTAACGTACCTACCTCTTTGTCCCTACTAACAGCTAAAACCTACTTTATCTGATATTAGTACAGCCTTTCCCGATGAAAAAAATGTTTGCATGCTTTTTCTTTTTTTCCCTTTATTTCTTTCTTTTCTTTTTTTCTTTTTTTACTTTTCAGCCTATTTATATCATTATGTTTGAAGTGAGTTTTTGCAGGCAGCATACGCTCAGGTCTGCCAAGCTCTTTCAATTTGTGTATTCAGACCATAGACATTTAAAGTAATTATTGGTATAACAGGGCATGCTTCTGTCATTTTCTTGTTTGTTGTCTGCCCCCTATATTTCTCATTCTTCTGTTATTTTTTCCCCTTCCATTCTGTGAGTTACCTGAGCATTTAGAGTTCAATTTTGATTTATTTATCATGTTCTTCAGCACATTACATTTTCTGTAATTTTCTTAGTAGTTGCTTGGTATAATCTTACACATGTGCAACCACAGCCTACCGGTGTTGATGTCTTACCATTTTAAGTGAAATGTAGAAACTTGACTTACCTTATCCTCACTTTTAAAATACAAGTATTTCCACTATATACACTGAGCACCAGATTAGATGATGGTTACGTTTGCTTCAACCATAAAATGTGATTAAAGAAACTCATGAGGTAAAGGACTGTGCATTATATTCACTTCTATTTTTACTCATTCTATTTCTTCTCTGAAGTTCTCAACCTCTGTTACTATTTTCTTTCTATTTGGAGATCTTCCTCTCTGTTAACAATAAATTCTCTTAGTTTTCTTTTGTCCTAGAATATCATTATTATTTCCCATTCATTCCTGAAAGAAGGACATGGGATTCAAAACACAGTTTTTTGCTTTCAGCACTTGAAAAATGTGCCATTTCTTTTTGGACTCCATTGTTTTAGATGAGAAATCTGTTGTCATTGAAATTGGCCCTCCTTCCTATGCAATATCTCACTTCTCTCTGGCTTTTTAAAAATTGTATTCTTGTTAGTTTTCACGAGTTTGTTAGCTTTTAGAAGTTTAATTATGTTGTGTGTTGGCATGGATTTTGGGATTTGCTCAACTTCTTGAATCTGTAAGTTTCTCTCTTTTGCCAGATTTGCCAATGGGCTTTTCTGCCATTATTTCTTCCAATACATATTCATTTCCACACTTTGTCCTCTCCTACTTCTGGGGCTCTCCTAATGTGAGTTCTGTGAATGCTAGACCTCCTTTTTCTATAGTCTTTTAAGTTCCTGAGGGTCGTTTGTTTGTTTGTTTTTGTCAACTATGTTCTTTTTGCACAGACTGGGTAAGTTCTACTGATTTGTTTTCATGTTCATTGATGCTGTTCTCTGTCATTTTCACTTACTATCAAGTCTATCTAGCAAGTTTTAAAATTTTATCGCATTTCAGTTGTACAATCTCCACTTGGTTTTTTTTTCCCATTTTGTTCTTTATAAGTTCTCTTTCATTCTTTAAAATTTTATTTTTTTATTTGTTTCAAGAGAGAATTTGTAATTGATTATTGAAGCATATTTATGCCAACTGCTTTAAAATCCTTGTCCACTGGGGTTGCTGGGTGCCTTAGTTGGTTGAACGTCTGCCTTCAGCTCAGGTCATAATCCCAGAATCCTGAGACCAAGCCCAGCATCTGACTCCCTGCACCCTGCTTCTCCCTCTCCCTCTGCTGCTCCCCTGCTTGTGCACTCTCTCTCACTTTGTCACATAAATAAATAAAATCTTAAAAAAAACCAAACAAACAACACAAACCAACCCAACGAAATCCTTGTCTGACAATCCATATTACTTATCTTGGTATTAGTGTCAGCCAGTTTTCTTTTCTTAATCGAATTGCGGTTTCACTGGTTTTTGGTATGAGGAATGATTTTTCTGTTATGTCCTCAGTGTTTTTGTCATGATGTTGAGATTCTTTACCCCATTTTAGTCTTCTGTTTAGCAGGTGGTTTTGCTGTTTAGGGTTAGCCTTTAGATTCCTACCTATTTTTTGTGAGCTTGACAGTATAGCTTCAGTCTTGCAATGCTGTTCTGATCTGCTTCATTCTTCTGGGGCTCCAGGGACTCCTGCTCAATTCCCACTGGTGTTGTCTGTGGGGACAGGGAGTGTTCAACTGGGTTATCTGGTGTCCCTGTTGAAGAGGGGGGTTGGGTCACCTTCTGTTGAAGAGGGGGGTTGGGTCAGAGGCCATTTCTTTTGGGTCTACTTATGCCATGGGTAAAGAAAGGGTAGGGAGACCCAGGGCTTTGCTGCTGCCGCTGCCATGAGCAGTTGGGGCTGCTTTCTGATGACTCAGTTGTGGAGTGAGGGTTTAATTTCCTCAGTCTCTGTTGGGATTCTCCTTTCTTGTCCTTTGGCCAGTGAAAGCAGGATTTTATTATTGTTATGGTTTTGTATACACCCATTGGTAGTTCCATGTTCCAAACCTCTCTGACCTGGATATATATGAGAGATTAATATATAAGTCCTGGATATATATGAGAGATTAAACACATACACATGTGCGTACACACACACACACACACACACACACACACACACACAGGGAACTCACCACATGTCACTCCTCAAATCACGAGGTTCCTAGTCAGTTTACTTTTATTTTTCCAGACTTTAGAGTGTCTTTTTACCGTTGTTTGCAATAATAATAATTTCTGAGGTATTCTGTTGCACGAGAAGGGAGAAGCAGGAAATAGTAAGTTTATGTCATCTTGTTATGGTGCTGGTGTCGCTAACATTGCCTTTGAGGAGAGGCTTTGCTGACCACCTCACTCTGACACTCTGGAAGTCCTATCCCCAAATCAGTTTAATTGTACATTTTCTGACAAAAGTCTCATTTATCCCATACTTGTATCCTCTTCTCAAGGGTCCTAGCACAGTCCCAATACCCCTCAACTATTCCCATGAATTTTAACTGTTACTTAAAATCTGCTTTTTAAATGGGTAAAGAAACTAATTATATTACATAAACATTTGGGGGATCATTTTTTCCTGTATTCCTGGTCTGTTCTCTAGGTTCACCTTTGTTCTTGCTGAAATTATTCTTCAATAATTTCTTCAGTGAGGCTGTATGGGAGTAAGTTCTCTTGATTATTTTGTATCTTCAATGACTTTTTTTCCCCCCAAAAGACTTTTTTTATTTGACAGACAGAGACCACAAGTAGGCAGAGAGAGAGGGGGAAGCAGGCTCCCAGGGAGCCTGATGCAGGGCTCGATCCCAGAACCCCAGGCAGAGGCTTTAACCCACTGAGCCACCCAGGTGCCCCTCTTCAATGACTTTTTTTAGACCTTACTTTTGAAATATAGACAGGTATAAAGTTTTTAGGCTGATACATATATCCCCTGATATATCCCACTGATATATCCCCTGATATCCCACACTGATATCAGGGCATGGTTATCTGAAGACACTGTAAATTTTGAGTCTTTGGGCAAGTACTTTCCCATGGACAAGATTTTGTGTTCTGGTGCCATAGTCAGTAATCGAAATGTGGACTCGTATGTGTTGGGTAAGTTACTAATCCTGTTTCCTTAAAGATAAAAGGGGGATAATCATAAGAGTTACAGAATGCTTCTATAAGTCTCCCATGATGTCAAGTGCTTTGCCATTATTACCCTTTTTATTCCTCATGTAGTTCACTATTATTTTTGTCTTTTATAGATGATGGAGCTAAGATCCAGAGCAAACTTGAGGACCATGACATCATGACTCTTCTGCATATGAGCTAACCCTCAAATCTGAGTGTCTAGGCTTTACTCTGTGCTTGTAGTGCAATATTACATTCCATGTAGGGTCATTTTGATACTTAAATAAGATAATCATCTAAAGTGCTAACTGTGGTATGTGCCTTTTACTTGTGTTTGGTACATTTTATCCCTTATGACTTCTTCCTCCTCTGCTGGCCATATCTGCGGCCCCACACTCCCTTAGAAAATCCTCCCATTCCCCTTGGGTGTCATGGGAATGCTCATGTATTGGCTGAGGCTGACCAGACAGATGCTTCTCAACTTCTCATTCCTCAAGCCGCCAACAGAGGTGCTGGCCTTCATGTAGAGCCCACAGGAGCACTGCTTCCTCCCCCCAGATCTACTGTCTGGGTCATGACATGGAAGCATCTGCATTTATGTCCAGAGCATCATAAAATCTCTCTTCAGTAACATCATCAACGTCTCCATAGGTGCTCAGATCAGTATATGGGATTGAATTGAGGAGAGAGGTCAGTCTTTTGTTCTAGACACCTTCCTCCTGTCTTGCCTGTGTCCCCTCCTCCAAATTTCCCTTGTCTTCTTATCCCATTGTCCCACTCACAGCCACTCATCTTCTCCATTGCTAGCTTTTTTGAATCAAACTTGGTTTCCTGCTCGAGGATGGTGAGAGACACAGGGCAGAGCTTCAGCAGTTCAAAATAAAGGAGAACAAGGTGCCTGAGACCTGAATCAGAGGTAATTCCTGAAAGACAAGGGGTAGGTTGAGGCAAGGTGTGCCACCAGAGGACTCTGTGAAGGCAGTGCCAGAGGAGGGCTAAATTGTTCTAGACTGGACAGAGACAGATCTGCTGGGAGGAGAGCTTAGTGTTAGAGAGAGGAATGATCCCGCAAGTGCCTTTCGAGGGTATTAAGGAGGGGGAGGTCCCATAGCAGCATCTCTTGGGCTGTTCACTGTGGAATGACAGACATGTGACAGGCACAGTAAGACCCTTACTGCATTTGTTTACTACAATCAATGCTGAGTCCCAGGGTGTGGCTGTAACCAGGGGACTGAGAAAGTTGACTGTGTCCAGAGCTCCTGGTCATTCCCCTAGCAGTGATCAAATAGATACAAAACAGGCTGGCCCTCAGCTCAGGGCCTCCAGATATAATGGATGATTCAGAGGACATGCCAAATGCCACATGGCTTATGTGCAAAGGGCAGTGTCTAGTACAGCTTGAGAGATCCTGGGTTCCTGGAGGGGTAGATGCTGACCTGAGGCAGGAGTCTCCCCTGCTGCCACTTCTGAATGGTCTCCTGAAAAGCACAATGCTCTGGCTTCTGCAGGTGAGACACTCTCCCAGAGGCATTAGGTTTATTATCTGAGATGCTGCATTTTGCCCTGAGAGGCAGGGCCTGGATCTTTCCTGAAGGATGTGGCTACCCCACATCTTTTAAACCAAGGTGTCCACGGACAAGTGGGTAGGTACAGAATGGCAGATGAGAGCCAGGTAAAAAAGGGAAGCCTGGGGACCAGTGCTTATTTCCCTGTTAAGTCAGTGGAGTCAAAAGAGGTAGGTATGCCGCCTTTTACAATGCAGCTTTCAAAAAAACAAAACAAAAAACCAACTTCTTTCCCCCCTTCTTCCCCTGCATTTATCCAATGTTAACAACATTCTCAAATGAATGTATATGTATATACATAAATGGCACACAGAAAAAGTTGGTCACCACCTGTTTTACAAAGATAGCATTGTAATATATATATTTCTCTGCCTCTTAACACACCTAAGAGATCTGCATGAATCAGTTAATAGGGATCTAGCACTTTCCTTTTAAGACCCTAATCCTGAGTGTCACCTTAACCCTAAAGGACCAAACCAAGTCCTAACCTTCAGGTTTTAAATTTAAGGCCCTAACTCCAATCCTAACATTAAGGTCCTCACCAGAACCCTAATCCCCACACCCTAATCCTACCAACCCTAATGGTGCTAATCCAAGGGGGAGAGAAACTGCAACGTACCCCCGCACTATTGAGGAACACCAGGATTTTTTTTTTTTTTAAAGATTTTATTTATTTATTTGACAGAGAACACAAGTAGGCAGAGAGGCAGGCAGAGAGAGAGGAGGAAGCAGGCTCCCTGCTGAACACCAGGATTTTTGCAATAACTTCCTTGTATGTGATCTTAATTAGTTATTTCCTCAGAATAGATATCCAGGAATGAGAGTAGAGGGCCCAAGGGTAGATATATTCTAATGCTATGAGGCATTGTCAAATTGTTTTTAAGGGTCTGAAAATGTTTCCTCCTGTGATGTGTGAAAGGACCCCCCATTTTTCCTCATCACCAACCAGATATAGGATTCATCACTTCCAGCTTCTTCGCATTTGAAATAGCCACTGACCAGGGGAGCTGGGTGGGGAAACAGGTCGCACTCATTCATTCCTAAACCTAAAAGGCCCAGAGGTGCCCAGGACTCTGCTCCCTCCTATCCCTCTGTTCTGCTTTGGAAGAGGAGAAGCATACTTGGGAAGAGAACGTGCTAACATTCTCAGAGCATCCCAGGGCCACCCCCCACCCCCCGGAAATGAGTGAGGCCCTAGAAGAGCGTCAGACTGGGACAGACTGTGGGATCATTAAGGCAGAGTGATGGTGTCCTGGTCACCCAGGCCAGGGAGCGCTCACTGACATACACCCCGTGATCTCTGCAATGTGAGTTGGAAATATCCAGGTCCGGGGGCGCTGTCTGCTGCCCTGTTTCTTAAACATTGGGACAGATCTGTTTCATTGGGGGTGGGAAAGCCAAGATGGGAGAATTTGGCAACTAAGATGGGAGGGTGGGGGGCAGAGGGTGCAGAACAGGCAAAGCTGGAAAGAAACCAAAGGGAGCACGGAAGGGGACTCAGAGAGTGCTAATGGGGATTACGGGAGAGAGGAATGGGAGACACAGAAAGAAGGCAGGCGGCTGGCACAGCACCCTGAGCGGGGGTCCTCAATCTGGAGCCACCAGTCTGCCTGCGGGAGCTCCTTTCTGGCTGGACATGGGGACAGAGAGGCACCAATCTGGCGGGCCGGTTCTAAGCTCATTTGCATACACATTGACCCCTCGGGGGGCGATTCCTGGGGGCACCACCTCTGTGCTAACTGAACTGTAGTTGGGGAATTTCCTGCTATAGCAAAAGCCGAGCTCCCAGACTGAGGTACTCTCCCAGAAGGATCCAAGGACCCCAACACGGCTGACCCAGGAGAACAATGCTCCTTGCATTAAGGCACAGAGCAAACCCTTTTAAAAAGCATTGTGAAAATGGAGAAAAGTGGAGAATTTCTAGAAAAGATGGGGGGAATAGGATAAAAGGAGGGTGGGATTGTGAACAGGGCAGGGGAAAAAATAAAGGTCCCCGCCCAGGGTCCAGTAACAGCCCTGGGGGGAGGGGTTTTGAGGCTTGGCCAGCTCATTGGTGGTGCTCTCTCGGGAGAAAGGAAGTCAAGGACAACAGCGAGTTGGGGTCTGGGGCAGAGGGCCGGTTAGTGCTCACAGCATCCAAAAGGAGGCAGCACTGGGGGTTTTAGGAGGCTGGGCTCAGCTCTAAGGGCAGAAGAGAGCTCCGGAAGCAGACTAGGGGAAGTTCCAGGAGGTGGACCCAAGGGGACTCATGTCTAGCTCTGCCTGTCCAGAATGCAACCAGTCAACCCTGGGGGGAGATCCTGGAGAGGAAGCACAACCCCCCAGGAATACTCTCCGACTCCCTCCCTGGTCCTTCACTGCAGCCTTACTCTCCTCTGGAAGGCTAAATAGTTCTAATGTATTGGCCAGCCCTGCACCATGGTACAGAGATTCTCTCCTGCTGTCCATAGTAGATTCCAAGGTGTTTCTAAGGTTTGGAAGCTGAACACTGTCTTACCCATCTTGAAACCAACACCCTCATCAGGACACCTTGGTTTCCTGGTGGATTGAATGCATCTCTGACCCCCTCCACCACCTCAAGTCCAGCCGGGTGTCCCACTGGCGAGGCAGTTGTGGACCAGCAGGTAGGGCCTGGCCAGTTTGCCAAGGCCTGGGGCTCTGCTGGGTCGGAGTGGAGAGAGAAGGGCAGTGACCACTCCTCCCCGGGCCAAAAGGGAACCTGAGCCCAGCTGCCAGGAACAGGGAGCTTTAGGGCAGATCAGAGGGACCGGCATCCGGGCACTTCGAGGGGAAGAACATTGCTCCCCCGGGGGAACGTGTGTTTCCTATTGCCACTGGACCAAAGTGCCACTAGCTTAGTGGCTTCAAACAACACACATCATTTAGCTTTACAGAAGGCTTGCTGAGGTTCCCCATCTCAGGAAACCATGAGATCCTGAGGCCCTGCTGGCTGACACTTTGGGGGTGGGGTGGGGTTCCCTGTAAATGGAGTCCTGTGGAAAGCAGCCTTTGCAACCAAGTAGACCAGGGGGCAGAAGGCACAAGGCAGAGATGTCTCACAGGGGCACAGGTTAACAGAACGGCAATTGACTGTCGCTGGCCAGCGCTGGGCTCACGGACTCTCTTTTTCTTCCCGAGCAGAGGGCAGTTAGCTGGAGCTCCAGTATCTGACTGCACTCACAGGCTGCACATTCCTACCTCCAGCCAGAGAGAGGGCGGGAACATAGCTCCCCCCACTCCCTCCTTTCTCATCTCCACTTTTTCCTCTTCTCTTCCCCTCCTAGACATTCCCTTCTGGACCTTCTCATCTTCTCCCTCCCCTGAGCCCCTGATCCTGCTCCTGGTCCCACCTCTATCTAAGGCCATCAGGAGCGAAACCAGGGGAGGACGGAAGGCTCTTGGGCTCAAGGTCCCCAGGAGGAACTTCTGCCACTCTTACCCCCAAGGCGGACACCCTGCTTTTGCTTCCTCTTCTTTCAAGCACCACACAGACTCAGGCCCTGGGATCCTGAATCTCCATCTGGGGTCAGGCACGGGCCCAGTCAATAGTCCCCATATGACCTACCAGGTAGAACTGCCATGTACCCTCCTATACCTTTAGTCTCTTCTCTTGCAGCATCACTATTGGGTTTGCACATTGAAGTCCTTCTCCCACTGCCTTGAGGGCATGGGTTCTGACTCATTGACTTTTGTATCCACAGTGCCTTGAGGACCCCATTAGAAGCATGGGGAAATTGAGGCAGGGGGTGGGGATCTCATGGCCCTTGGCAGTGTTCTGCAGGACACCCTTTCCTGAGATGTCTGTGGATCCCTTTATTCTGGGTAGTCAGGAGACTTTCTGCTTGGGGCAGAGGAAAGGGAGGGAGCATTGGACCTGCTCAGGCAGCAAGAGCAAAGGCCTTGAACAGAGAGAGCGTTACCTAGAGATGAGACTTCTATGTGGGGCAGGTATTCAGGACCAACTCTGGTGGGATGGTCCTCTAGGCTATGGATACCAGGGCCTGCCTGGAAGACAAAGGGTGCCTCTCTTAAGCCTTGCTGGAGCTCTACTCAGTGGGACAGATTAGCCTGTAATGGGAGGCTTGGTTTCAAGCTTGACTTGGCTTTGAGTCTATCCCTCCTCAGTCTCTTCCGGTTCTTGGTCCCCTCACTAGGTTTAACCTCCTGGGAGAAAAATGCTGCAGCTGGCAGGTACCTTATTGGTGCCTCACTGAAGGATGAGTATATTTGCTCCGTGGATGCCTGGGGTCTTGTATTAGGATTCCCCGGAGAAACAGAACCAACTGTGTGTGTGTGTGGCTGGGGGGGGGGGGCATAGCTGGTGTTTATTATAAGGAACTGGTTCACATCATTATGGAGTTTGAGAAATCCCACCATCTACCATCTGCAAATGGGAGACCAGGAAAAGTTGGTGGTGTAATTGAATTCGAGTCTCAAGGCCAGAGAAACAGGGAATCCAGTGGTGCAGAGTCTAGTCTAGGTCTGAAGGTCTGTGACCCAGGAGTCCCAGGGGCGGGGAGCAGAAGACAGTTGTCCTAGCTTAAGCAATGAGGTGGAAAAGGGGTGAATTCTACCTTCCCTCACCTTATGTTCTATCCAGGCCCTCAAGGGACTGGATGATACCCACATTGGGGAGGGCAATCTACTTTAATGAGTCCTCTGATTCCAATGTTAATCTCATCCAGAAACACACATGTTCACAGCCACACCCAGAAACAATGTTTGATCTGGCTACCCCACTGATCAGGGAGCAGAAGGCAAGCTGAGGGCAGAGCACAAGCTGATACCTCACTCTACTGCCCACCCCCATACCCACCCCCAGGTTGGCTGTGTGTGGCTGGCATTCCTCAGGCACTCTGGCTGCCAGAGAGCTAAGGGAAAGGAAAAACAAACGAACTGATAAAAATTAGAGGACCCGAGTCTTCATCAGTTTACCAATATCTTAGAGATTTACAAGAAAAAAGATTTCTTAACCAATCACCTAACTTCCAGAGACCCATAAGTCAATTTCCTGGAGCCCTAACATCACCCTCCCCTCCACCAGGATGTGGGAAACAGGCAAAGGGAATGTAAACAAAATTAAATTACTTTATATCCTGCAGCCTATTGACAAGGACTTGTAATAGAGTATAGCATTCCTCAGGCATCTCCCAGCTGTCCTATTAATGCCTTTTAGAAGGAAAAACAACCTTAACTTGGCAAGAGCAACACCTCCGAAACTGAGTATTCTTCAGCATATGAAAGTCCTTTTGGACACCTTCCTTTATCCTTACCTCCCCCAGCTCCCAAGTATATAATCAGCCACCCTGCACAGCCCCGGTGAAGCAGCTCTTTCTGTCCACGGGTCCTGTCCCCCCTGCTTTAATAAAATTGCCTTTTCTGCACCAAAGATGTCTCAAGAATTCTCTTGGCTGATGGCTCCAGACCTCATCAACACATTCCAAAACTCTATCACCATGGCCAGTCAAAGTGACATATAAAATTAACCATCACAGGCCTCTTCATGTTTTCATAGTTGTTCTACTGGAGTCCCTGTTTTATCTTCCTTTGGATTTTTTTTTTTTCCGCAGGGGCACAGACAGGTGTAACTTATTTTCTGAAAACACATATCATATATATGTACATACACGTAAGGTGTGGTGGATACAGAGATGTGCTACCTGGAAGGGGGGACTTGCTGGCTCACCTGCAAGGAGGTTGTTCACGGCACAGCCCTTGGCTATCAGCTCCAGCAGTCACCTTCAGTGGCAGAGAGATGCCTCCTGAGGTCAGGTCCTTCCCTGGCAGCCCCTTCCTACGCCAGGGAGAGGTGTGGGTATAAAGATCTGGCCCCTGCGTGTTGACCTAGCCAGCTCTCATAGGTCATGCTCGTTCTGGAATCCCTGTCAGCTGGCTGAGCTTCTGCTGAGCCGGCATTACAGTATCACGTCCCCCTCTGCCCAAGCCTGCTTCCGCTGACTTCTTTCATAGATGTGGATCCCTAATTGCTGCTTCTCCTCCAACCCACGGTCCCTCCACCATCTGCTCTGAAGAGCCCGACCTGTGACACAGGTGTATGTACTGTTTTAAAACCTGTTTTCAGTTAATTTAGCAACGTATGTAGTCAATTCAATGACAAGATAGTCACAGTATCATTTTTAATAACTGCACAGTGGTCTAAACAATTGCATATTTTTCTTAATTTTGCTATGATAAGCAATGCTTCTGTGTAATCTTTTAACTCACTACCCCTTTTCCTACTTCATGATTAATCCCTAAAAAAGGAACAGCTAGATCAAAGCAGACGCACTTTTAAGAAAGCCTTTGGATTCCTTGATCCTAAAGGCTCACGGGAAGAGCATCTCATTTTTAATTTCCCACCTGGCCAGCTTACGACAGCCATAACCTCTTCTTGTAACGTTTCCCAGTCTGGTGGGAAAAACAATGTTCCTTGGCTCACAAGGTACTCCTAGTCCCCGCTGTCACTGTGACTTGGGAGGGTTTCCCCTCATCCTCAAAGCCACCAAACATTGACCACAAAGGGGCGCTGCTCCCCTGTCCATGTCCTGGGGCGGCACACTCTCCATTCAGCTGCCTTTCCGGGCCAGGAATGCAAAGTTCCAAGCAGGGTTTACAGAGAGTAAGAAAACAGCCTCGATCCCAGGAAGCGGGTACTCCGGCCTCTTAAACGTCGTTTTCCCGCAACTTGTTTTCAACTCCGGTCAGCTGCAGCTCCGGCGGGGACCCTGAGCCCGCAGAAGGGGTGTGTCCGCGCCTCCCGCTCAGAATCCCTGGGGCACCTGTAGGGCAAGCCTCCAAGGGAGAGCCCCAGTACAGCACCCGCCAGATTCGGGGGCGCCCCCAGGGGTCGTGTGTAGGAGGCAGAACCAGGAGGAGCAACTACAGAAAATACAGATTGCCATCAGCAGAAAAAGTATTTTTTATCTATGGAACATTTTGTGCAAACCTTACGGGAACAACAGAACCACACTCCAGCGCCAAGAACAACAGCCTAAAACCAGCAGAAGGGAGGGGATAATCAAGATGAGAGCATGGGAACAGCTGTGTAGCTGTCTGGAGAGAGGTCTTCGCAGAAGCGGGCCAACCGCAGCTCCAAGTGGACACTTCCCGTGATTCAATACTGAACACTGAAATACAAAACTCAGGCCAAACCTGGTGGAGAGGGTCAGCATCCTCCATGCTCTCCCCCACCCCCAAAGGACTTGGTGCATTGCAAACCCGCACTTTGGGGGCGCCTGCGTGGCTCAGTGGGTTAAGCCCCTGCCTTGGGCTCAGGTAATGATCTCCGAGTCCTGGAATCGAGTCCCCCATCAGGCTCTCTGCTCAGCAGGAAGCCTGCTTCCCCCTCTCTCTGCCTACTTGTGATTGATCTCTGTCAAATAAATAAATAAAATCTTTAAAACAAACCCTCTTCGTGGCCAGGGCCCAGCCCCCTACTAGGACCGTGGGTTTCCTACCCGAGAGCTTCTCCTGCTCGCAGGCTACCGCCGACTCTGCACTGCCTTAATCCCAGGGAATACAGGCACGGATGATGTCCCATACCTTATGATGTCCCCCGACTTTCATCTAATGTCCCCTGGCCTTCATTTAACCTGTCCTTGAGTGGGCTGGTTGCAGCTCGCTGCGGGGTGTATCACGTGGGGATTAGAGCAGGTGGTCCTGAGAGGCGCCAGAGAAGACAGGTGACCCCTCCAGGCTGTCTTCGCCCAAGCCCAGCAGGGCTGCCTCCAGGCTAAGAGGACGCAATGGGCCTATTGTGAGGCAGCCATGACGGGAAGGCGTTTCAGGGCCGTTGGTCCTCGGAGGCCCTATGGCCATTACCCTGCTCTCCCCTGGAAAGGGAGGACCCTGGGTGCCTGGATGGGTCACCCTCCCCATGCACCGAAGAGCGGCCCAATCTCCAGCTCCGGAATCGGGGACAAGGTGGCAGAGGGCGCCGGCGTAGACCAATTCTCAGGAAGACTGAGACCCGCTCCCAGAAGTTGGGCTGAGTGTTCGGCACTAACTGTGGGTCTCTGCAAAAGAGGCTACGCGACCCCGGACTGCAGGCTCTGCGTCCTGGGTCTACCTTGCCATGGCTGACCTCGGCGAGGTGGCTTTACCTCTTCCAACCCCAGCTTCCAAACATAACGTGGAAGGCAGCTGAGCTAAGCAGGAGAACCAAGCCCCGCCCGGACTGAGCCTAGAGCCACAGAACACACCACCGCCGAGGAAAACGCTGCGCAGGCGCGCTACAGGCTTCCGCCAGAAGGGCTGGCCAGGCGGAAGTGACCGCAAAGGCCTCTGGGGAGTGTAGTCTTTGCGACGAAAGAGTCCGAAGAGGACGGGCTTCCCTTGAGAGGTCACCGGCCGCTTCGCTTTGAGAAAACAGCAATTGAGCCACCAGGGGCTGTAGTTCAGGAGGCGTGGCCTCGTCCTCTCAGGGGCGGGCCGAGCCCTCCAAGGATTCTGGGGACTGTAGTCCCGGTGTCTCTGTTAGCGGGTCCGTGAAGGGTGCTGCCCACTGTCCTTCAGGCGTGGGGCGTGAGCGACGTGGGGGTGGAAGAGAGTCAAGAGAGGCTGCCGGTCTCTGGCAAAGCTTAGGGTGGCGATCTCGATTGTTTCTCATTTTGGGAAAGAATGGGGGTGAACAACTCGCAGCTCGAGGAGAGAATTAGAGGAAGGAATTAGAGGTGGCGAGGCTTGGTGGTCAGTCCGTGGGTTGCGGGGCGTGCCTCGAGCAGAGCACCCAGGACTGCCGGGCCACGATTTCTCTTTTGGGGGGAGGTGCGGGACTGTTTTGGGCCACTGTATTGGAGGTAGTAATGCCCCAGCTCTAGTTTTCTCTTCACGTGGTGTGTGGGGCTTAGGATGGAAGACCCCATGGTTTTTGTGGGGTTGTCATAGTCCAGGTGGTGGTGAGGGGGTTGGGACTCCCCAGAGTATTTAATGGGAGGGGAGGGGCGTGAAGCCTGAGCGGTGTGGTGGTGGGTTAGAGCTCCTACCTGGATGAAGTCAAGGTGTTTGCTAGCTTGGGGCTAGCTGCCATTCCCCAATTGTGGGGCATATTGGAGAGTGGGACAAGATTTGGCTTAGAAAAACTGCGAAACATTCCCAGGTGTGAATGGGTTGGGGTGGGAGTCGGTGGGGAGTATGTAGTGTGTTTTTGGGTGGTTAGGGCAACTTACCTTCTACAGGTTTGCTGTCCTACTCTTTGCTTCCGGCGGGGAGTATTGGCTTGGTTCAGAGGTCTTTGGGTTTGGCTGGAAATCTGAGTGACCAGTTTTGTTTGCCCGGTTCCCTTTTAGACAGTGGGTGTTAATTGGCTACTTTCAGGGTTGGGACTGAGGACTGAATTCAGGGGTGGGTGGGTAGGTGGGGGAGGTATACGGTGGGAGCCACTGGGTCTAGGTGTCAACAGCCCCTGGTGGCTGTTAGCTGACACCTAATTCACTGATAGAGGCCTCTCTGGTGGACCTTAGGCTTTGGGACCTTTATTTTAAATTTTATATTATGACTTTATTTTTTTTTTTAAAGTAGGCTCTACACCCATCTTGGGGCTTGAATTCCCAACTCTGAGATCAGAAATTGTGTGCTCTACCCACTGAACGAGCCAGGTGCCCCTGAACTTTATATTATGGAAAAAATTCAAGCATTCACTTTAGTAGAGAAAATAATGCAAGGTACCGTTGTGAATCTGTCTCCTAATTCCCACACTTACCAACTCTTGGCCGACAGTGCTGTATCTAAGCCCTCAACCTCACTTGACTGGCTTACAGCTAGGCTAACTGGTTAAGTGCATGACCTTCTACAGCCAGAATTTAAAGCCAGGTTAAGCCACTTTCTAGTCTAGTCTAGTCTAGCCTTACTGTGGCTTGGTTTTTTCATCTGTAAAGAGATTTGATGATGGGGCGCGTGGGTGGCTCAGTGGGTTAAAGCCTCTGCCTTCCGCTCAGGTCATGATCCCAGGGTGCTGGGATCGAGCCCCACATCGGGCACTCTGCTCAGCAGGGAGCCTGCTTCCTCCTCTCTCTGCCTGCCGCTCTGCCTACTTCTGATCTCTGCCTGTCAAATAACTAAATAAAATCTTAAAAAAAAAAGAGATTGGATGATAAAAAGAGCAGTGGAGAGGCCTAGATGAGGCAAGACTCATACAACAACTGAACAGTCTTTGGTGTATAGTAAGTCCTCAAAGAGTGTTAACTCCTACTATTAATAATAAACCTTGAATTCCTGGAGCCACAAAGAGAATGGATTCTACTCTCTGTAGCACATCCAAGAAGGCTGTGTTTCACGGTGTCTAGTCCTAACTAGTCTAGAAGATTTGAAGGGCCTTATCACTCTGTTGTAAGTATTCTGACACCATTCATCCTTTGTGTTCCCCCAAACCCCTCACTTTCCCCAGGCTTTCACTTGGATATTTCCAGCCTGGACTCTAGAAAGCCAGTGACAATCCTGGGGCTAGTACCACGTGTCTCTTCCACAGGCCAGCTTCTCAGCCTCCTGCCTTCCTGGAAAAAATGGCTTGTTGGGAGGGAAGATCCCAACAGCCCACTCTAAGATATGTATTTATGGTCCTCTAGGGTCTTTTTTCTCCAAATAGTAGTTTAGACTGCCTTTGTAGTCCTTGACTTCTTGGGCCATGCAATGGCCCATTTGAATTTGGAGCCTTAGGTGATCTGCAGGAAAGAAGACCATTCAAAGGACAAAAGCCTTTCACAGAATATGGTTCCCCAAACCTGTGGCCCTTGCATGGGTTCCTTCCATCATTGCCCCCAGCCTTCATCCCACTCCTCCAGGTGGCTGCATTCCCAGGCCCACCGGTGATGTGAAGTATGTGTCTGTCTGTGTGACAATACCATGCTGTTTTGATTACTACAGTTTTGTAATGTAACTTGAAGCCTGGAATTGCAATGCCTCCAACTTTGCTTTTCTTTTTCAAGGTTGCTTTGGGTATTCTGGGAATTTTGGTGGTTCCTACAAATTTTAGGATTGGTTTGACTCTAGCTCTGTGAAAAATGCTGATGCTATTTTGATAGGGATTGCATTAAATGTGTATATTGCTTTGGGTAGTATAGACATTCAAAACAATGTTTGTTCTTCAGATCCAAGAGCCTGGAATGCTTTTCATTTCTTTGTGTCCTCTCAATTTCTTTCTTTCTTTCTTTCCCCTCTTTCTTTCTTTCTTTCTTTTCGAGATTTCATTTATTTATTTGACAGAGAGAGATCACAAGTAGGCAGGGAGGCCGGCAGAGAGAGAGGGGGAGGCAGGCTCCCTGCCAAGCAGAGAGCCCGATGTGGGGGCTTGATCCCAGGACCTTGAGATCTTGACTTGAGCTGAAGGCAGTGGCTTAACCCACTGAGCCGCCCAGGTGCCCCTTCAATTTCTTTCATAAGTGTTTTGTAGTTCTCAAAGAATAGGTCTTTCACTTCTTTGGTTGGGTTTATTCCTAGGTATCTTATGGGTTTTCGTGCAATTGTAAATGGTACTGATTCTTTAATTTCTCTTTGTCCTGCTTCATTATTGGTGTACAGAAATGCAACAGATTTCTGTATATTGATTTTATATATATTTTATATATTTTATTTATATATATTTTATATATTTAATTTATTTTATTTTATTATTTTGTTTTTTATTATTTTATTATATTTTTAAATATTTATTTTATTATATATATATTATATTTATATATATATTATATATATTTATTGATTTCCTGTATATTGATTTTATATGAATTTTTATATCAGTGCTAGCAAATTTTTGGTGGAGTCTTTCAGGTTTTCTATGTAGAGTATCATGTCCTCTGCAAATAGTGAAAATTTCACCTTTTCCTTGTTAATTAATTTGGTTGCTTTTTATCTTTTTCTTGTCTGGTTGCTATAGCTAGGACTTCTACTACTACACTAAATAACAATGGTGAGAATGGACATCCCTGTCTTCCTCCTGACTATAGAGGAAAAGCTCTCAGTTTTTCCCCCCTGAGGATGGTATTAGCTGTAGGGTTTTCATGTATGGCCTTTATTTTGCTGAGATATGTTCCCTCTAACCCTACTTTGTTGAGGTTTTTTGTTGTTGTTGTTGTTATTGTTGTTTTTTTTTTAAATCAGGAATGGATGTTGTACTTTGTCAAATGCTTTTTCTGCACTTACTGAGAGGATCATATTTTTTTTATTCTTTCTTTTATTAATGTGGTGTAACATATCAGTTGATTGCGAATATTGAACCACCCTTGCAGCCTAGGACTAAATCCCACTTGACTGTGGTGGATGACTCTTTTAATGTACTGTTGGATTTGGTTGCTTTTTTAAAAAATTTTTTTGGTAGTATTTTATTGAGAATTTTTGCATCCATGTTCATCAGGGATATTGGCCTACAGTTCTCTTTTTTTAGTGGAGTCTTTATCTGGTTTTGCTAACAGGGTAATGCTGACCTCATAAAATGAAGTTGTAAGTTTTCCTTCATTTTCTTTTCTTTTCTTATAAACATTTATTTTTATCCCCAGGGGTACAGGTCTGTGAATCGCCAGGTTTACACACTTCACAGCACTCACCAAAGCACATACCCTCCCCAGGTCCTGAGTTCTTTTCTTTTCTTTTTGAAATAGTTTGAGAAGTATAAGTATTAATTCTTTAAATGTTTGGTAAAATTCACCTGTGAAACCAACTGGCCCTGGACTTTTGTTTGTTGGGAGATTTTGGACTTTGGATTCAGTTTCTTTGCTGGTTATCAGTCTGTTTAAGCTTTCTGTGTCTTTCTGTTTCAGTTCTGGTAGTTTTTATGTTTCTAGGAATTTACCCATTTCTTCTAGGTTGTCCAATTTGTTGGCATACAGTTTCTCATATATTCTTTTATAATTGTTTGTGTTTCTGTTGATTGTTATTTCTCCTCTCTCTTTTGTGATTTTATTTATTTGGGTCCTTTCTCTTTTTTTCTTGATAAGTCTGAGTAAAGATGATCAATTTTACTGATTTTTTTTTTCAAAGAACCAGCTCCTGCTTCCATTGATCTGTTTTTCATTTGTTTTTTTCTTTCTATATTATTTATTTAGTCTTTACTATTTCTCTCCTTATACTGGCTTTAGGCTTTCTTTGTTCTTTCTCTAGCTTCTTTAGGTGTAAAGTTAAATTATTTATTTGAGATTTTTCTTGCCTCTTGAGGTAGGCCTATATTGCTATAAACTTCCCCCTTAGAACCACTTTTGCTGTATTCCAAAGGTTTTGGACAGTGTGTTTTCATTTTCATCTGTTTCCATGTAATTTGAAGATTTCTTCTTTGATATCCTGATTGACTATTTCATTGTTTAGTAGCATAATATTTAACCGCCATGTATTTGTGGTTTTTCCAAATTTTTTCTTGGGATTGACTTCGAGTTTCAAGCATTATGGTTAGAAAAGATGCATGGTGAGATCTCATTCTGTTTGTATTTCCTGAGTTCTGATTTGTGACCTAGTATGTGATCTATTCTGGAGAATGTTCCATATGTAGTGGAAAAGAATGTATATTCTGTTGTCTTAGGATGAAATGCACTGAATATATCTCTTATGTCAACTGGCCCAGTGTGTCATTCAAAGCCATTGTTTCTTTGTTGATTTTCTGCTTAGGTGATCTGTCCATTGATGTAAGTGGGAGTGTTAAAGTTCCTTACTATTATTGTATCATTATCAATGAGTTCCTTTCTGTTCAATTATTTTATATATTTGGATGCTTCCATGTTTGGTGCATAAATATTTACAATAGTTAGATCTTCTGTTGTATAGTCCCTTTAATTATGCTATAGTACCCTTTTTCATCCCTTGTTACAGTCTTTAAAAAGTCTAGTTTAAAGTCTAGTTTTAAAGTCTAGTTTGTCTGATATAAGTATGGCAACACCAGCTTTCTTTTGATGTGCTTTTGCATGATAAATGTTTCTCCATCCTCTCACTTTCAATCTGCAGATGTCTTTAGGTCTAAAACGAGCCTCTTGCAGGTAGCATCTAAATGATCTTTGTTTTTTCATCCACTTTGACGCCCTATGTCTTTTGATGGGAGCATTTAATCAATTTACATTCAGAGTAATTACTGATAGATATGTATTTATTGCCATTTTGTTACTTATTTTGTGTTTGTTTCTAGAGATTTTCACTTTTGGTCTTTCCTTTCCACTCAAAGTCCCCTTTAGTATTTCTTGCCTGGCTGTTTTAGTGTCATGAACTCCTTTAGTTTTTCTTTGTCTGGGAAACTCTCTCTGTTCTGAATGATAGCCTTGCTGGATAGAGTATTCTTGGCTGCAGATTTTTCCCATTTCAGTATGCTCAATATATCTTGCCATTCTCTTCTGGCTTGCCAAGTTTCTGTTGAGAAATCTGGGTCTTCTCTTGTAAATTAAGGACTTCTTTTGTCTTGTTGCTTTTAAGATGTTTTTCATTATCACTATAGTTTGCAAATTTAATTACAGTATGTTTTGGTATTGGCCTGGGTTTGTTGATTTTGATGGGAGTTCTCCGCTTCTTGGACCTGGTTGTAGGTTTATTTCCCCGATTAGGAAATTTTCAGCTAGGAGTTCCTCAAATCAATTTTCTGCCACTTTTTTCCTCTCTTCTTTTCCAGAGTTTTCTATATGAATGTTATTACATTGGATAATAAAACATCACTGAGTTTCCTAAGTCTATTCATGACATGTTCCATAATTTTGTTCAGCTTCCTATTTTTCATTATTTTATGTTCTGTATCACTTATTCTTTTGTTTCTTCCAGCTTTTTATTCCTGCATCAAGCCTGTTTCCAATCTCAGTTACTGCATTTCATCTGTTTTTTAACTCTCTTATCTCTGTGATAAGAATCTCCCTGATGTCTTCTACTCTTTTCTAAGCCAGTGAGTATCCTTATGATTGATGCTTTAAATTCTCTATCAGGCAATATTATTTAAATCTGTGCCCCTTAGATCTCTGATCTCTGTCCTTATCTTGTTCTTTCATTTGGGTTGAATTCCTCTGTCTTGGCATTTTGTCTAATTCTCAGTCTTCTCTGTGTTAGAGAAGCTCATTATGTTTCCTGATCTTAGAATGATGGCTTCCTGAAGAACAGGCCATATGGTGTCCAGGGTCTGGCACTTAAGGAAGAGTCTCTGGTGTGTGTTGAGTGCCTTCTGCTGTTGTGTTTTGGCTGCTCTGTCATTCAGACCCCATTGTCTGTAGAGGATCTCCTTGCCTGAAGTGCACAATGTCTGGTCCTCTGCCAGAATTTGGTGTTAAGTGAGTTGTTTTGGTCCGCTTGTGAAATGAGACACTGAAGCCCTGCAGAACACTATGGTTGGGAGATGTGGTGTGGGCAGGGTTTTGGCTTGTTTTCTAGGGAAGGGCCTGTGGCTCTAGGACTGTCAAGAGCTTGACTGAGAGGGGCAGTCCCACGAGAGCTCAGGCGTGTGGGACTTGGTGTAAGCAGGTTAGGCAGCCCGTGTTGGCACTGCACTGCTTACATCTGGGAGCTCTGTGTTTTTGCTGAGTGGCAAGGGAGGGAAATGGCACCAGCTGGCTCCTTTGTCCCTGAAGAGGAATCTTCCTGATTGTTTTCCCTCTGGGAAGCACTCTGAGCTAAGTGAATAATCTTCCTTCCCTCTGCGTGTCCCAGGTGTTTTTCAGATTGCTGTTTCCACACTACCTGCCTCTGGGTTGTTTGCCTGACTATCCCCAGGAACTATGACTTTTAAAACTCCAGGTTTTAGGGACTTGGTGTTGCGGAGAGTCTGTACTGGACTTCTGGGGGAGGGGCCCACTGTGCTGAGCTTTAGGCAAGCTTGTCTGAGCAAGACAAAGACACTCTTGGGCCAGTAAGCAGCCAGTGTCATGCTCAGCTATTTCCAGTAGGTGGCTCTGTGTTTATGCTGAATGGTTGGGGAGGGACATGATGGCTGCTGGCTCTTTTGTTCCCAGAGACGCAGCTCTGTGAAACTTGATTCTCTGGGAGGCACTCCAAGACAAGCCAACAGTCTCCTCTCTGTGCGCCCCAGGCATTCTTCAGATTGTTTCCAAGCTGTCTGCCCATGTCTGCCAGCCTTCACTCCAGGAGCAGGATAGCACTCTTACGGCTCTATCCCGGCAAAGCCAACTGACCTTTAACACTCCAGTGTTTAAGTCCTGGTGGTTGTAAGAACTCATGGAAATTAGCCTTTCATATTTTCCCAGCTGGTGGGTCTGGGGAAACGTTCTCTGTGCATTCCACCATGTGCTTCTGTCTCTGTTTCTCTCTTTCTCCTGTCTCTGCAGCTTTGACATTCTCCCCTCCACAGCACCAGGGATCCGTTTCTCACCTAAACCAAGGCTCTGCCCTTAACATCTTGGATGTGGCGACTTCCCTCCTTTTACTTTGGAATTTCAGTCTTCTTGATTTCTGGGGTATTTAGAATGATCTGATAGTTATCTATTTGTGTTTGATGAGGAGAGGAATCTAGGGTCCTCCTACTCACTCACCATCTTAGCTTCTTCCCCCATTCTTTTTTTTTTTTTTTCTCTTTTCTTTCTTTCTTTCTTTCTTTCTTTTTTTTTTTTTTTAGAATTGTTGTGGCTATTTTTATTTTTTTTTGTGTGTTTCCACACATATTTTAGGATTGTTTCTTAAAAGGGTAGCCCCCTTCTACTTCTCCTGGTAGGTATGATGTGGGAAACAAAACCAGAAGAAAAATTATTAAACTTCCTTACTACTTACAGCCCACTGACAAGTTCTTGAAAGAAGCAGTGACATTCCTTTAGGTACTCAACTACCTAGATGTTGACACTTCGATAAGGGCAAAAGGCATTCCTAGCCTCAACCCCTTCCTTCTTCCTGTGAGTCAACTTTAACATATAAGAATTCTTTTAGAAATTTCCTTTATCTCTAAACCCGGGAAGATATGTGTTGGCAATCATCCCCCAAGCATATGGCCCACTGATATACATCTAAAGGGTCTCATGCCTAAGGTTTTATTAGCAGTAATTAATGACCTTTTCCCAACAATTGCTAGGCCCCTCAAGGTCCTGGAAACCTTGCTTCCAAAATTCCTTAGAAACTTATGCCATCCCTAACCCCGACCCAACTTGAAAGTATATAATGGGCCATTCCTCATGAAAGAGTGCAGCTCTTTCTGCCCATGGGTCCTGTCCCCGTACTTTAATAAAACCACCTGTTTGCACCGAAGACGTCTCAGGAATTCTTTTTTGGTCATGGGCTTCGAACCCTAATGTCTTTCCTATATCATTCATTATATCAAGTGCCCTCCTTAATGCCTATCACTCAGCTACCCCATCTTCCCATTCTCCTCCCCTCCCCACCTTCTAATGTACAGATGTGTGGATATCTCCAAGGTCCTGGCATGTTATGCAGAAGAATCTTTGTTGAGTTATGTATGACTTAGTAGTCATAAA
This sequence comes from Mustela erminea, assembly GCF_009829155.1. NCBI lineage: Eukaryota > Metazoa > Chordata > Mammalia > Carnivora > Mustelidae > Mustela > Mustela erminea. Next base: position 13,587,354 of record NC_045616.1, on the reverse strand, counting down.
TTGAAGAAGAAAGACACACAAAGCGACTCACACTGCCATGGTGCTGTCACTCATCATCCTTATATTTACCTAAGTGGTGGCCAGGAGAGACACACAACACTATATTAAAGCCCATTGGCCAAAATTAGTCACATGGCCAGGCTGGCTGCAGGGGGCTTCTGGTGTGGTCTCCTGTGTTCCCGGGACGAGACTCACAGAAGCCAGTGAGTGGTGATTGGCGGTCTGCTGAGGATGAATGCTGGGAGTTCTTTTTAAAAATTTTAAAAATTTATTTATTTATGAGAGAGTAGGGGAAAGGAGAAGGGCAGAGGGAGAGAATCTCAAGTGGACTTCCCACTGATCATGGAGTCCCATGTGGAGCTAGTTCCCATAACCCTGAGATCATGACCTGAGCCAAAACTAGAGTCAGAAGCTTAACTGACTGAGACCCCCAGGTGCCCCTGCTGAGAGCTCTTATAGCTGATGTGGTCAGAGGAAGAAAGCCCTGACAGGCATATTTTCTTACCTTCTGCCTCTCCAACATTCTTGGACAAAGGTCAGAATTAGGCCTGTAATCAAAATGTTACAGAAATATAATTTCAAGGATGGCAGATCCTAAATTTTTACCTGAAAGAAGTGTTCAGTTGCACCAAGCACACCGGTCTGATTGGGATAAAGTGAGTTGCTGAGCCATTACTGAGGGCATTGTCCACAAGGTGGGACCTTGGTCACAGGTCAAGGAGGTCAGTACTCTGGGCACAGTATTCAGGAACTTAGGTCTACCAGAGTGCTAAGCTATTGGGTATTAGCAGACACTGTGCTGGAGTTAATAGGTGGTTATACGAAAAGATGCTGTAAGATAATGGGAAGATGCAGGCTATGGCCAAAGTGGGCTGGTCAGATACAATGCTGTGTCTGGGAGATCAGCAGACCTTTTGCTGGTAGCTGAAAGTGGTGACAAAAAAAGAGTCTGTGAGCTAATGGTGAGTCAGCACTGGGAGACTGGTCCTGCCCCATTTTGAGCTCTGTCTTCAAAATATAGAGAGGCTGGTTTGAAGCAAAAAGTCCTGGATTCAAAGGGTGCAGGTAGTGACTCGTCTCTCCAGGTGGGGTCTTTATGTCTCCAGGGACCCTCATCGGTGCCCTCTGCCCCGCCCCCCCAGGTGACTCCACCTTTGGCCAAAGCCACACTGCCCCATCATTGGAGTGTAGGTGGGATACTCCATGATGCTCAAGTTGGATCAATATGGCCTGGGAGCCAAGAACCTGGGTTCCAGGTAGGGCTTCTCCCTCTGTGGAACTCAGTCTCCCCACCTGAGTTACAACCAGGGGATGGCAGATCCAAGCTTCTTCAGACACTATCTGATAGAGGCACCTGGGTCTTCATCAGCTGTCCTTTTCAACTTCTGAAACTTATCATTTCATATCATAATAAGAATAGTAATACCCCTTTTGGTAAAGTGTTGTTAGGGGAATAAGATGGATAAAATACAGAAAAAGTACCATGTTATATATCAGTTATATTTCAATAAAAATAAATGGGTTAATAAAAAATGATGAATATTCTGAAAATGTAGATAAATTGAAGGAAATGCTTTATTTTAATGTTTATTAATCCCAAAATATTTCAGACTGACAAAAGTTATAAGGAGGAAACTCCTGTGATGGTTAGTTTTATGTAACAACTTAAGTGGGCTTAGGGATGCCCAGATATCTGGTTAAATATTATTTCTGGGTGTGTTCATGAGGGTATTCCTGGAAGAGATTAGCATTTAAATTGGTTGTAAAGCTGATAGCCCTTCCCAGGGTGGGTGGATATCATCCAATACACTGAGACCCTGAATAGAACAAAAAGGTGGAAAACGTTGAATTTTCTCTGCTTGACTACTGTGCTGGGGTATCAATTTTTTTGCACTTAGTTCTCCTGATTCTCTTGCCTTCAGACTTGGACAGATACCTATGCTATTAACTCTCAGTCCTTCAGGTCTTCAAACTATACCACTAGTTTCCTGGGTCTCCAGCGTGCAGACAGTAGATCATGGGACTTCTCAGCCTCCATAATCATGTGATATTATACCTTATAATCTTTTTATATAGGAATGTACACACACATACACACAATAAATATACTATAAATTCTGTTTCTCTAGAAAACTCTAACTAACAAAACAACTAGACATCATGATCTATTTAGATGAAAAACACGCAGTTCCAGATGAAATACCCATTATTATCCTTCCTGATCATATCCTCTTCCCATCCCAACTCTAAAGCCACTCCCCAAAGCAACCACTCTCCTGAATTTTGTGTTTATCTTACTTATGTTTTTCTTTATTTTTAATTTTTCTTTTTCTTCCAAGTTTTAATTTAAATTCATTAGTTAATACACAGCTAGTTTCATGTGTAGAATTTAGTGATTCATCACTTACATAAAACACCCAGTGCTTATCACAAGTGCACTCCTTACTGTATACCTCAAACATCTAATCCTTCCCTCCAACACCCCCACACACCTCCCCTCTAGCAACCCTCAGTTTGTTCTTTATAGTTAAGAGTCAGCTTTACGGTTTTTCTGTTTTTTCCCATGTTCATCTGTTATGTTTCTTAAATTCCAGATATGACTGAAATCATATAGTATTTGTCTTTCTGTGACTGATTTATTTCCCTTGCATAATACTCTCTAGCTGCATCTACATTATTGCAAATGGCAAGATTTCATTCCTTTTTATGATTAGGTATATATGGTATTATATACACCACATCTTCTTTATCCACTTATCAGTCAATGGACACTTAATTTGGCTATTGCTGAAAATGCTGCTATAAACATTGGGGTACATGTGTCCCTTTGAATCAGAATTTTTGTATCCTTTGGGGAAATACCTAGTAGTACAATTGCTAAATCATAGGGTAGTTTTATTATATTGGTTTTTGTGATAGCTTATGTTTCCATATTTTACAAAAGTATATCTTATACCTTAAATTTTATAAATATGTTGTACTATATGTATTCTTTTTTGTCTATTGTTCTATGCCTTCAAAAAGTTTATAGATTGTTTCTATGTTGATTTTAGAACATTATTCTAGTAAAATAGGGCTCATAAATAAACTCAAAACATTTCCAATAATTTGTTCTTTTTTCTTTTCCTATAAATTATTGCCAAGATTCTTTAGGTACAGAAGAAAGCTGTCCCTTTAAAAGGGGAATTCTGACTTTTGAATGGGCATAGATGGAGATCCTACTTTTCAGTTTTGATCAAGTTTTGATCATCAAGCAGTTTTGATCATCTGTCCAAGGGCAGATATTTGGGTAGTAAGATGAGAGAAAAAACAGTGATATTCTCTAGTCTCAGGCTTTTCTATGCTAGACTACCTTGTGCTGTCTGTAAAAGAACATTGGCATGTAGACATTGATCTAAAACATGAAGAACACACATAGGAAATCTCATAGGAATATGGCATTTAGGAATGCATTGCATGGTCAGGTCCAAACTACTTGGTTTTATAAGTATTGTGATATCCAGGAGCAATATTAGTGGTGCTGCTGTAGTTACTGTTGTTTTAATCATCTTGATATAGATCAGCATGTTGATGATTCAGAAGAAAAGGGAAAAGGGCCGAATCCATGTTAAGATTTTCAGTTTGAGCTATCCCCACTTACAGTTAATGAGACTGATACCAATGGCCTGAAAGCTACTTAGAAAATAAGTTGTTCACAGGAAAAGACCTCAGGAAATGGAAAGAACATGACAGCCTCATAACTGAAATTATTAAAAATGTGTCTAATTTTGAAGACTGACATTCTTTCTGTCATGCCAGAAATGTCATGGCATTTGTCCGTCTGACAAAGTTAGTGGCTGAGATCATGTCTGCAGGCCTGCTTTGTATGGCTGACTTAACAGAAGTTTGTATGTATAACAAGAAGTGCAGTGAGTTTCCCAGGAACCCAAAGCCAATTTTAGAGATGGAGAAAATCTTCAGAAACACATCCATTGAAAACATTGTCCTCATGGCCTCTTTAGATCTTTAGAATGCAGGCAGCACAACCTAAAAAATCATACAAATACAATTTAAAATGAAAAGTTAGAAGTAACTAAACCTTGGAAAAAGAAAACAAGACGTCTTTAGTGCTTCATTATTCATGTATAGAAATGTGAGATTTCTGTACATTGACTTTGTATTCTACAACTTTACCAAATTTGTTTATCAGTTCTAGCAGTTTTTGTTTGTTTGTTTTTTTATTTTGGTGGAGTCTACTGGGTTTTCTACATAGAATATCATGTCATCTGCAAACAGTGAAAGTTTTACTTCTTCCTTGCTCATTTGGATGCCTTTTATTTCTTCCTGTTGTCAGATTTCTGAGGCTAGGACTTCCAGGTCTATGTTACCTAACAATGGTGAGGCTGTCCTGTTTGTGACCATAGAGGAAAAGCTCTCAGTTTTTCCCAATTGGGGATCATATTAGCTGTGGTATTTTTGTATTTGGCCTTTATTATGTTGAGGTATGTTCCCTCTATCCCTACTTTGTCGAGGCTTTTTATTAAGAATGGACACTATGCTTGGCCAAGTGCTTTTTCTCCATCTATTGAAATGATAATAAGGTTCTTCCTTTTTATTTAAGAATTACTTAAATTCTTGATAGTTCACATGTGATATTAGCTTAGGTGTACAATTCAGTGATTCAGCACTTCCATACAACACAAGTTACTGATTACAATAAGTGAATTCCTTAATCCTTATCAACTATTTAACCCATCTCCTGACCCACCTCCCTTCTGATAACCATCAGTTTGTTTTCTGTAAGTAAGAGTCTATTTCTTGGTTTGCTTCTCTCATTTTCCCCCTTTGATCATTTGTTTTGTTTCTTAAATCCCACATATGAGTGAAATCATGTGGTATTTGTCTTTCTCTGATTGACTTCTTTCGCTTAGCATAACACTCTCCAGATCCACCCACATCATGGCACACACATCATGGCAAATGTCCAGATTTCATTCACTTTTCATGGCTTAGTAATATTACACACACACACACACACACACACACACACATCTCACATCTTCTTTATCCTTTCATCCGTTGATGGGCACTCAGGCTATTTCCATAGTTTGGCAATTGTAGATAATGCTGATATAAACATTGGGGTGCATGTATCCATTTGAATTAGTATTTTTTGTATTCTTTGGGTAAATACCAGTAATACAATTTCTGGAGCATAAGGTAGTTCTATTTTTAACTTTTTGAGAGACTTCCATATGTTTTCCAGAGTGACTGCATTAATTTGCATTCCTAGCATAGTGCAAGAAGGGCTCCTTTTTCCCTCATCCTTGCCAACACCTGATGTTTCTTGTGCTGTTGATTTGGAAAACTGTCTATTCGTATCTTATGCCCTTTTTAAGTTGGATTATTCATTTGGGGGGTTGGATTTTATAAGATTTTTAAATAAATTTTGGATACTAACTCTTTATCAGATATGCCATTTGTAAAAATCTTTGCCCATTCCATAGGTTGCTTTTTGGTTTTGTTGATTTTTTCTTTTGCTGTGGAGAAGTTTTTTATTTTGATGCTGTTGCAATAGTTTATTTTTGCTTTTGTTTCCCTTGCCTCAGGAGACCTAGCTATAAAGGAGCAACTATGTCTAATGTCAGAGAAGTTACTGCCTATTTTATTTTCTAGGGTTTTTATAGTTTCAGGCCTCACATTTAGGTCTTTAGTCAACTTTGAATATATTTTTGTGTATGGTGTCAGAATGTGGTCCAGTTTCATTCTTTTGCATATTATTGTCCAGTTTTCCAGCACCATTTGTTGAAGAGACATCCCCCCCGCCCCCCCACTGGATATTCTTTCCTGCTTTGTTGAAGATTATTTGGCCATATAGTTGTGGGTTCATTTTTGGGTTTTCTATTTGATTCCATTGAGCTATGTGTCTGTTTTGGTGCTAGTGCCATACTATTTTGATCACTACAGCTTTGTAACATGAAGTCTGGAAAAAAAGAAAAGCTTTGCTTTCTTTTTTTTCTAGGTTGCTTTGGCGTTTTAGGGTCTTTTGGGGTTCCATACAAATTTTAGGATTGTTTGTTCTAGCTCTAAAAAAAATGTTGTTGGTATTTTGATAGGGATTGCATAAATATGTAGATTGCTTTTGGGCAGTAGAGATTTTAACAGATGCAAAAAAAGCATTTGACAAAGGACAACATCCATTCATGATAAAGGGCTAAAGGGAACATATTTCAACATAATAAAGGCCATCTATGGAAAGCACTCAGTAACATCAAACTCAATAGGGAAAAACTGAGAGCTTTTCCTCTATGGTCAGAAAAAAGACAGGGATGTCCTCTCTCACCATTGTTATTTAGCACAGTACTGGAAGTCCTAACCTCAGAAACCAGACAACACAAAGAGATAAAAGGCATCCAAAATGGCAAGGGAGAAGTAAAACTTTCATTATTTCCAGATGATATGATACTTTATATAGAAAACCTGAAAAACTCCACCAAAATTTTGCTAGAAAAGATACACAAATTTAGTGAAGTCACAGGACACAAAATCAGCATATGGAAATCTCTTGCCTTTCTATAAAACAATAATGAAGGAGTAGAAAAGAAATTAAGGAATCAATCCCATTTACAATAGCACCAAATACAATAAGATACTTACAAATAAACTTAACTAAAGAGGTAACAAGCATGTACTCTGAAAAATATAAAACAATGATGGAAGAAATTGAAGACACAAAGAAATGGAACGATATTTCATGCTCATGAAGAACAGACATTTTTTTTTTTTGTCATTTTAAAATATATTGGCATAAAGTTGTATTTTTTTTATTAACATATATTATTTGTTTCAGGAGTACAGGTCTGTGATTCATCAGTCTTACACAGTTCACAGCACTCAGCATAGCATATACCCTCCCTAATGCCCATCACCCAGCCACCCATCTCTCTCACACCCTTGCCCTCCAGCAACCCTCAGTTTGTTTCCTGAGATTAAGAGTCTCTTATGGTGGGACGCCTGGGTGGCTCAGTCGGTAGGTTCCTGGGATCAAGTCCTGCATTGGGTTCCTTGCTCAGAGGAGAGCCTGCTTCTCTCTCTGACAAATAAATAAATAAAACCTTAAAAAACAAAACAAAAAAAGTCTCCGATGGTTTTTCTAAAGAACAAACTGTTAAAATGCCTATTTTACCCAAAGCAATCTACACATTTAATGCAATTCCCATCTTCTTTTTTAATAGGACAAAATTTTTAATTCATTTTTTTATGTGTAGATTTCCCAAATTTTATACCATCTTGCCTTAGTAAGTAGTACAATTAAAGGGCTTTCTATGGTCAAGTATTGTGGAGAAGCTTCAAGTAAGGTAAAGTTACAGATGTTTACTTACTGAATTAGTTGGGATAACTAAGTTGTTTAAGGTTATAACAATCAAAATAAGGTGTTTTGCAAATGCAGAGAACATGATATATTTTATTCTCCAAAAATTTGTTAATTACCTTTGACCCTCATAGTTCAATATGCTTTGGGTAAACTAGTTAAAACCAGATCAACACGGTTTTCCCATTCCTAAATTTGAAACTACGTGTTTTTTTTAACAACGTGGATGGACCTCGATAGTGTAAGCGAAATAAGTCAGTCAGAGAGAGGTGAATACCATATATCTTCCCTCATATGTGGAATTTAAGAAAGAGAACAAATGAACAAACAAAGAGAGGGACAAGCAAAAAATCAGACTCTTAAAGTAAGCCCCTTCTCTTTAACAAATACTGAACTGAAAACCTGATTCTTGAAGTACCATAGAAATGGCAAACATTATTCTCAATTGTTTGGTTACTTTCTACTTAGCTTCCTAGTCTCTTTCCTTAAACATTGCAAGGACTGCTTGATTTCTTAGGAGAAATATAAATTACTTTTCATGGCCTTCCTACTCTTTGGAACCTGGCACTAAAATCCTGAATTTCTTAGGAGCTTGACCTCCACTTTGTCTCTTCAGTCCTATAAAGTCATCAGAAGCTCTCCTGGCTTCTCTATTCCTTGGAAAAATGTTTTCAGTGCCTCCATAGTTTTTGTCTCATGTCAATGGTTGGAATAATTCCCATGGGGAAATTTTCTTATAAATTATTAGGCCACTACATGCAGTTTTTCCTACTCTATGACCTCGGTTTTTCAAATCCTTGTCATGAACAGTTCCTCAAAGATTTGTTTTGTTTTCCTTAAATTTTAGCTTTCCTGGGTTATAGTTTTGTTCTTCTAAAATTTCTCTTAAGGCAAAGCAGAAACCTGTATTCATTATTTCTGATGAACAAATACTTATTCTGTTTTAGGTATTTTGTTATTTTTCAGTTTTTTACTTCCTTTCTAATAACAGCACAACAAAAATGATTTTCAGTGATGTGATATTCAGAATTTTCTTCTAAAATTACACAGTTTTGGTTTTGCGGTCACTTATGACCTATACTGATATCTTATTAATTTGTGTTTAATAAAGAACTCCACAGGTGAGATTATGTGAACTTTGGCTAATATGTTAATTAAAATTTTTAGGAGAACACACAGATGAAATATTCTTTTGACTAAAAAAATTTTCTGGATGGTGGCTATAATGTAAATTTCCCAAGAGGCAAAGGAACTTTCTATCTGCCCAATATATTTATTGAACATATTCCAATCCCAGCAACTCCCATTGAGCACAGATCAAACCAAAGCATCTGTGTTTATTTTTATTTCCCCCTTGTTTCTCTTGTTTTGGATTATCAACATGCTAAATAATATCCCAGACATACAAAATAGCATGGATATAAACATCTCTTGTTGGGTGTAGTTATCTAGGAAATATTATACACCAGCAGGGAACAATGTTCAATTATGAGAAGCATAGTTATTTGTAATTTCCTCTTTGTGTTCTTCATGGTCTGGGCCAGTTTCTACAGGATGATTCTTTTGTACAAACACTGAAAGAAAATTCAAGACATGAGCAAGATCAAGCACACACAGATATCCCCCTCAAAGTAGAAAGCCTCCCAAACTATCCTCTTCCTTCTGGTTCTTTTTTTATTTCTTTAAGCAATTCTTTCTTCATTGAACTCTTGGTATTTACCCAAGAATCTTACTTGGCAGCGCGTCAGTGTCTTCTCTGCAGTTACCCAACCCTCTGCCCTTTGATCCTGATCCACAGTAACAGGATCATTCCTAATTTCTGAGCTGCTCTTACTCAGATTAAAACCTCTATGCTTATAAAGCAATTTTGGATGCCATCCCCAGAGTTTTTGTTGCATCTGAAGATTCCATGAGAAGATTTCCATTTCAAAGTGAGAGCCTGCTTCGAGAATTTAATGTAGACTGGCTTCTTTTACTTAAAAAATATGAACTTAAGCTTCATCCATTTCTTTGATGGATTGATAGCCCTTTAAAAAAATTGCTGAACAGTATTCCACTGTATGGATGTACTACTTTATTTATTATTCATCTATTGAAGGACATCTTGTGCACTTCTCATTTTGGATGGTTGTTCATAAAGCTGGTAGCAACAGGGATGCTTAGGTGGCTCAGTCAGTTAAGCAACTGCCTTTGACTCAGGTCATGATCCCAGGGTCCTGGGATCGAGTCCTACAATAGGCCCCTTGCTAAAGGAGTCTGCTTCTCTTTCTACCTGCTGCTCCCTCTGCTTGTGCTTTCTGTCAAATGAATAAATAAAATCTTTAAAAAATAAAGCTGGTATCAACAATCACATGCAAGTTTTTGTGTGGGGCATAAAGTTTGAAACCCGTCAGGTAAATACCTAGTACTATGATTGCTGGGTCATACAGTAAGGCAATGTTTAGCTGGGCCTTTTATGTTTTAAACTGAAAATATTAATTTACTCAATTCACCTGAATTTTTAAAAACCAGATGTCTACATAGTGAGTGAAAACTATGTCCCTAGTCTCAATCCAGAAGTTACTGTATGGGAATGAAGAGTATGCTAATTTTTATTGGGTAAATTGGAGGATGTAACAGAAAACATTTTGTAGCCTAGCTTTATTTTATTGTTTATCTCTCAAACTGTCTTATTGGTGTAAATTCAGCCAAAATCACTGCTATAAATACCATACACCTTAATCATAGTAAAAAAATGATGATATATTATGAATAGGGAGTCTGCTCCTTTGTTTTTTGGTTCTTCCTTTTATTCTGTTCCCCAAGAGTATCTAGTTTATTCTTCTTTCTATTCAGACCAATAAAATGCTGGGGACTATATAAATACTCCTAAGAATTTAATAACACATTTATTAACCTAGATATTTTTAAACTTCAGAGAAGATGTGGAGAAACAGGCTTTGGTGCCTCAGTAAGTTCATCCTTCTTGCTACTTATTCCTTCTCCCCAGGACCCTCATCATTTCACAATAATTGATCACTTAGGGGCTCTTCCTTCAGAGATGTTTTTGCAGAGTAAACAAGTGAAGGTTGCAATGGATTTGAAACACGGGGTCATCACACTTCTCAAAGCTCCCTGGGCACTTACTATAAAAGTTGCCTGCAATCACGAACTAAGTCTTTTGGAGGGGAAGAAAGAACTCCTAGCCACCAGGCTAAATCAACATCTTGATTTACAAGATGTTGTTGATATACAAGATGTTTACAAATCATCTTGGGGTTCATTGAACACAATGGACAGGCTTTCAGCTGACAGGTGCCAGAAATTGACATAGCTTATAGAAACCTAGGTGTACTAGATATTACCCTTGATCCATTACAAACTCTTTTTTTTTTTTTTAAAAAGACTCAGGATCATGTCTTTGCCCATTTCTGGGAGGGAAATGAGAAGAGGATGAGTACACGATTTGGGGGCATATAATAATTTCTAAGAGTGGGACACAAACAAATAGTTCATGGGCTAAAGCAGAAAAGAATGATAAGAAGAGAAGCAAAAGGAGGTGCTGGCAGGTTTTGCTAAATCCCACCTTTTGTCCTTGGTCCCACTATGCTGTTGTGGTGGATAAGTTTTACTCACTCTGAAATGAAGACTTGTTAGCCTTGGCAAGGAGAAAACTCAGCTCTGCATCTTGCTGCTTGGGCAATTACTTTGGTTGTGGTAGGGAGATGAGACCCCTGTGTCTGAGAGAGCCCTAGCATAGCTTCCCTTCTCTACCCAAGTATTCGGATTTCTCTACCCACACTAGGACTTTATGTGTGATAAAGTGTGTGAGAGAAACATAACTTTTAACACATCAGACTGAAAAATGTGTGCGAAGGTGAGTATTGTTTCTTTACCCTCAATCTCTCTAGATGCAGGGTTGTAGCTGGGAGGGACTGAAAAGCCAGGACATAGTTCTCATGAGTGCCCAAATTAGACTTTCCTCATTGGCATAAAACTGGGTCATTAATGCCTTTAAGGTTCTACAAAGGTGTTTTTTTTTTTTTAATTAAAAGGACACTTCTCTATAATAAAGATGACAACTGGGGTTGAACACTTGATCTTTCCTCCATTCTTTTTACAATCCTGAGTAGTCAGGATTGGCAATGGTTTTTGTTGAATAACTGGCAGCTCCCCCTCTACTCTTCACCCTCTACTCAATAAACATTTACCAATTGCCTGGTATGTGCCAGGCACTAGGAGCTATAACTACAAGGGGATTATATGCATAACCACCTACAATAATACAAGCACTATTATATTACAGTTTAGTGATCATGAACTTTGGAACCAGTTAACAGTTTAACGTTCATGTGTATAATCTTCTATAATTTTCAAGATAACCCTATGAAAAAATATTATGATATTGTCACTTAAAAATTTTTTTTAAAAAGATTTTATTTATTTATTTGACAGAGAGAGAGAGATCACAAGTAGGCAGAGAGGCAGGCAGAGAGAGAGGGGAAGCAGGTTCCCCACTGAGCAGAGAGCCCCATGTGGCATTGGGCTCTCTTGATCTCAGGACCCTGAGATCCTGACCTGAGCGGAAGTCAGAGGCTTAACTTCACTTATAAACTGGCTCTCCCATTATATATGTATCCCCCTTGCTTCTGTGCAATCCCAAATTACTCCCAATCAATTTTCCTTCTCCTGTCTCCTCACCTTGTTTTAAGCCACCCAGGTGCCCCAATATTGTCATTTTTTAAACCAAGACCCACAAAGGTTAAAGACATTCCCAAGTTCACATATGTAGTAAATGGTTGAGCCAGACAGAGTCCTCTTGATATCATGTTTAATACCCTAGGCTGTACATTATAGCCTTTTCAAGTTTTCTGAATCAGTTCAAACAAGAATCACTGAGTGAACTCATCTATCATTGATTATGATGAATTTAATATCCTTAGTTCTTTATCAAATTTTAGCAAACCTGTATAACTCTTTGATGAACTCATTCCTCTTATTCCAATTAAACCTTTTCTCTTCACCATCACCACTTTCCTCGTGTCTCCTTATTCTCCCCATGGAGAATCTGAACAGTTTTTTCTAAGAAAGACGTCGTGTGGTAGTTCATTTTGTGGTTCAATTATCATTATATAAAAAAGTAAAAAGCGGCTGTCAGATTATTTTTATTATAACTGGCTTTTGTAAAATTTAAAGACTTCAAAGTAGTCCAAAGAAGTGAAGAATTGAATTTTCTCTACCTGTACATAGGGTTTTACCTCTTGTTTCAGTTTGCCAAGTTCATATTACAAAGATATATAATATACGCCAAGCCCACTTCCACAGGAAGAACAGGAAATAATTTGTAATCAAATGCATAGAAAACTGCAGAGTCTTCATAGGGCCTGGGGTTGATGGAACCACAGAGTCACATGATGGCAAGACCTTGATTTGGCAATGGATGTATGGAGTTTAATCTCAAATGGCCAAAGACAGTAGATAGGGCAAGGTGGATATGTGAGGCAGTGTGGGGCGGGGAGATAGACAGTAGTGAAGACTGGGAACTAGAGAGGAATGTCTGCTTAAAGTTTACCCCCAACAAATTAGCATTGTAGATGAATATTGGCTTGGTGCTACACCAATTTTTTTTTTTTTTTTTTGCTACACCAATTTTTAAACGAGATACTAGAAATTGTAATTAAAAAATAAAATCCCCCAATTTTAAAAGTTTTATGTGAGTCAAACAAAATATGAGTTTCCAGTTTTGGTTCAAAGGTCACACACTCGAGATCTTTAAACAGATATTAACTGACTTTAAAAAGATATTAATATGCACTTGTCACTTGCCAGACATTTGACAGCGGATGGAGATTTATTAATGAACAAAACTGATGGAGATTTAATAATGAACATTGTCACATCTCTGAGCTCTGTCCTCAGGGTGTCTGAGAACTCAATTTTTCACTTATAAATTGGCTCTACCATTACATCCTGTATGTTTCCCCCTTGCTTCTGTGCAATCCCAAATTACTCCCAATCAATTTTCCTTCCCCTGTCTCCTCACTTTGTTTTAATTCGTAGTGAGTTTTTAAATTTATGCATAAATTAGTAGAAAATTATTCACTCTTACAGTATGTAAAAGCTTCCTTATTAAATTTGTTTAATCATTAGTTCTAATGAACTGTGGACAAAGACACAAAGAATATTTTATATACACCATTGCCCCACCCTTACCATCTCAATATGCTCAGTCCAAAGGCATGAAGAGTGCAGATAATAACCTGCATACCAATAGAGAGATAAGATACTGTTGCAAGGAGGGAGGCCAGAAGCTCTAAGAAAAAGTCTTTCTTAATTCAATGAGTAGTGAAGGGGAAAATACAGTTTGAAAGACCTGAATATCTCAAAACTTATTGAAGTCAGTGGCACTCTATCTCCAAGACAATTCTATGAAGTATTTCTGTTTAACAGAAGAGGGATAATTGGAAAAGTCAGAGAAAGAATCGAGGTAGACATTTTTAATGGTACAGATGGAGATGACCTTTTGCTTCACTGTCTGATTTCTCCTTTAACTTCTGTTCCAATAGAGTGAATTTGTTATCTAATTTTGTTTTCTTTCTTTGTACCATTTTTTATAATTCCTATTTAAAGTACTCAAATTACTTTACCTTCTAGCTCATTTATTTGAGATCTATTGCCTTACTATCATTGACAGGAGCTACTCCAAGAAAGTGGGTGTCTCACAAAATTTTGTCCCACAAAACTGAGTGTTCTACTGCCTCTGGTACATAAGAATAAAATGAATCTGGTTGCCTTATATTTGACTCAAATTAAAAAGGATGTGAAACATACAATCATATGTATAATTTATAAGAAAATTATTTTTTAAGTGATTTTATGATTCTCAGACTAGTCATCCAGAGTAGTTTCATCCACACGAAAATTTAAATAAGTCAAGAGCGTAGGAGGAGGGGTGACCTGGGTGGCTCTGTCAGTTAAGCATCTGCCTTCGGCTCAGATCATGATCTCAGGATCCTGGGATGGAGCCCTGCATTGTTCTTTGCACAGCAGGGAGTCTTCTCCCTTTCTCTCTGCCCCCTGCCCCTACTTGTTCTATCTCTAAAATAAATAAATAAATAAATAAATAAATAAATAAATAAATAAATAAAATCGTTTTAAAAATTGAGAGGAGAGAATTAGAGAATTTGTGAAGATTCGTTTGGAATGAACAATAGCCTGAGTCTGAAACCATTCCCTTCAAATAGGAAAGGGTGTTTTGAAGTACTTGCTCCCAATGGTGGGAGACTTCCCAAGAGCTACTTGGGGATTTCAGTAAGTGCATATTTTAGTTGGGAGAGAGCAGAGTGGACCAGGTCAGAAATTCTGGGGGATGAGAAAAGAGCCAACAGCTACTGCAGTGCAGATTCAAAACCATCTTGGCTGCTGCAATATTTTTGAGACAAATATGAAAGGGACCTTCCTCTGTGTTGGAGGAGGGCCACAGGAAAAGGGAGAGCTAGTGCAGGGTTGTCCCAAGTCTAAACCAATAGGGCCATCAGTGGGACAAAGGGATCAAATAGTATGATGCTGGGAGAGAATGCTGGATCTCCGGAGGCTGCAAAAGTTGATGGAAGCTTCATAGGAGGAGATGCACCAGCCCAGGCTGGGAACCAGCCAACTTGTTGTCCCAGTAAGGAAGCTTCTAAGAACCTGAACTCTTCCCATGAGAGAAGAGTCAGCTCTTTAAACATCTCGTAGGCTCAGAGAGTAAGAACTGGTTTGTAACTCCTTCTCTTCCCCTATGCACTTCCCAAATAGGAGGACCCTATGGTCAGGGGCAGGGGGAGAGAGAAACTGCCCAAATCCTTTCCCTCAAGCACAAGGGTGTCACCAGGAAGGAGTCCTATCTGGGGAGAGGATAAGACTGAATGTTAATCAGATTATGAATTTTTAGTATTCATGGGATTGGGCTTTCAAATTAGTGAACTTAGATGCTGTTTGTGTTTATAACTGAAATTGGTTGTGATACATTTATTACTGTGGAAGTCATGTACCTACAGGAGTTTCATCCAATTGCCAGGCGAAATAAGATAGAAAGGAAAATAAGAAGCAAAAATGTAGAATTTAGGTCACATCTAAGGATCATGCTTACATCCATTATGTGTATTAATTACCCACTTATTCTTAAATCCCACTGCAGAGAGTGTGGGATCTCCTGCAGTGATAGGGCTGAAGAGGAGATGGAAACAGCTAATGACAGCACAGGTGGGGATTTCATCTTAGTGGGCTTCTCTGAGCGGCCTGAGTTAGAGCTGATTCTCTCCCTCTTTGTCCTGACATTCTACACGATAACCCTTGTGGGCAATGTGGCCATCATCTTGCTCTCGATCCTGGACACTGGACTCCACACACCCATGTACTTCTTCCTTAGAAACCTCTCTGTTCTTGACCTCTGCTTCACTACCAGCATTGTCCCTCAGATGCTGGTGAACATGTGGGGTGGCAACAAGAAGATTAGCTATGCTGGCTGCATGGTCCAGTACTGGGTGGACCTTGGCACTTGGCTCCACTGAGTGTGTTCTCCTTGCAGTGATGGCAATAGACTGCAGCTTCCTGGTGTTCTGGTTTTGCCAACTCCTTTCTACAGTCCTCAATGGCCATGGTGCTGCCTCGATGTGGAAACCGGCGTGTGGACCATTTCTTTTGTGAACTGTTGATCATTGTTAAACTCTCCTGTGTGGATACTGGCCCAACAGAATCTAAAATGTTTATCGCCCGACTAATCATCCTAGGCATGCCTGTCTCCATCATCTTGACCACTTATCTGTGCATCACCAGAGCCGTAGTAAAAATGTGCTCAGCAGAAGGAAGGAAAAAGGCCTTTGGGACCTGTGCCTCCCACCTAATGGTAGTCTCACTCTTCTATGGAACTATTATGTTTTTGTATCTGCAGCCCAAGGACAACTACTCCCAGGACCAGAGCAAAGCACTGGCGGTGCTATACATGATCCTTGCTCCCACACTCAACCCTCTGATCTACACACTGAGGAATAAGGATGTGAAGAAAGCAGTCAGGAGGTTGATAGGGAAGGAGCAGGTATAGGGAGATCAAGAGTGGGAAGAACAGGCGAGGCAACCACTGGAGACATATGTGGGGTGTACCTGTTTTAACTGCACTTGCTTCATCTTCCTTTGAGGGGCTTGGAAAATCTGCTGTGTTCTAACCGATAGCTATTCCTGGGGTCCTTATAGGGTGGGAACTCACCAGAAGGAAACTTGACCATTCCTTAAAGTAACCTCTGGCCAAGGCAATCCTCACTGGCAAGTAATTCTGTGACCCACTGTTGATGATTTCCTATTTTCAATGCATAGTCACTAACTTATTCAAATGCACCAAATATACATTTAGATACTATAATAATACCAGTGATAATTCTACTATATTTATTAAGCTGCTACATGGCCCTAGAAGCTTCTTAATTTTCTCCATCACCACATTCACTGCACCATTATCAAAACATTCAGGCATATGGTTTAGTCAGTAACATACAGTGCGATACTTGTCCATCATGAATAAATATATGAGAACAAGAACAAAAGAATAAAAGATGAGTAGACAGAGTTTACACAGTGTACCAAGGATTCCTGTTTCTCAGAACTGGAAGGAATACCATGACTATTCAAGGCCAGGTTATAGAACATGTCAAACTCCATCCAGTTTAGGACAGTTTTAAAGATGTTTGAATAATAGGAATAAACACATTTCCTTGCTGGATATATAGACAATCAATAAATTTCAAAATTACAAAAATTATAACTGAACAAGGGGACTATTATTATTTATTAAATGGAGACAAGCTAACTTGATGTCAATGAGATTCTAAAGGGAATCTCTGCTTACCTTCATAGAAAGAGAGAAGAGGAAAATCTAAGTGACCACAAAAGGAAGTGACCACAAAGGAAGTCAGGGGACTTGATCTGCATTGCTACATCTACATGGTTTTCACATGACCATGGTCCCATGGTTTCTAATCCACATTGTCATTAACAAGTTGCTCATTCATTCATTGTGTGACCCAATATGGGACCCAAGTGCATCCTATTTTCTGACATTTGGCTCAGCCTATAATGACATATCCTTGTAAGAGGAAGTCTCCATTAATTAAAGCAGGACTTGAGAAAAACCACCTCTGACTCCCAGAAGAGTGGTTTCTTCTTACATGGCAGCTCTTGATTGACATGTAGTTATGCCCTGCTAGGACAGACTGAAAGCATTACTTCCGCCCTTCTTAAATTGCTCATCTATGTGCTTAGAAAGGAGCCTAACACTCTGTAAATAATCAATAAATATGGGTCGAATGAATGAATGAACATGGAAAGGTGTCCATACAAGATGGCAGCACAGTTCAGAATATCTCTGAGACATCTTTGTGGAGTTATATGCAACATTTCATTCTATAGGATGGACACTTTGTATTGGCAAGTGACTGAAGATGCAGACTGAAAAAATAAAATTATCATACATATAATGGGCTACAGTCATGTCTATTGAACTCTAATAACCACACTAAAACACAATAGTCAGGCATTAGTCAAAGTATAAATCATTGCTTTAAAGGAGAAAAAGAAATAACTTCAGTGTTTTTCATCAGTTTTTTGATTAAAGCAGTGGTTCTCAACATGAGGCAGTTTTGCCCCACACCCTCACTGCGGGAGACACTTGGCAATGTCTGGAGACAGTTCTGGTGATCATAGCCTAGGAGAGAGGGATTACTGGCATCTAGTAAGTAGAGGCCAAGGATTTTTCTAAATATTATACAATGCACAGTATAGTCTCCTTCAACAAAGGATTATCCAGCCCAAAATGTCAACAGTGCTAAGGTTGGAAGCCCTGAATTAGAGAAATAAAATATTATGGATGTTCTGATGAAAGGTATAACATTTATGAAGGCAACAATAATCATGACAGTGAAATAAATTGATATTATCTGGATTTTTATGAAGTCATTGATTACCCTGTGTCAGAAGGGATCTAACTATGAAAATAGAAACAACTTATTATTATTTATAAGGGAGGCTATTTAATGCAGAACATTGGTGTCCCAAGTGATAAATGGGTTGTAAATCCAAACAAGATATATTGAAGAAACCCTGAGATTTGTAACAGTATGAAGCTGCTAACATCCCTATACTTGAGATAAAAGAAGTTGGTTTTAGTAGAACCCAAGATGTAGGGTTATCTGGAAGAAATGGCAGCCAGAATGGCAGACTGGTTTTGCAGGAAATTGAGCAGTAGTTCACTGCTACTCCCTGAGGTGACACCTGAAACAATATGGGGGACAGTACTAGCTTGCCTTATCCCTTCATTCTTTCCTCCAATATTCTGTGGATATAAGAACCAAGAAGATGCAGCCTGCAGGGTCATTAGCGACTCATTGTACTCCCTCAAAATGACTAGATGAGGGAAGGGCAATAAATGTATTTGGAGACTAACAAATATCATATTTGTCTTTCTTTGACTGACTTATTTCACTTAGCATAATATCCTCTAGTTCCAGCCACATCATTGCAAATGGCAGATTTCATTCTTTTTGATACCTGAGTAACTTTCCAATATATATATATATAATTATAATATATAATTTATTTTATATTATATATTTATATATTATATTATATACATTACATATATCATATATAATATATATATTTATCACATTTTCTTTTTCCATTCATTTGACTATGGATATCTGGACTCTTTCTATATTTTGGATATTATGGACATTGCTGCTATGAACATTGGGGTGCATGTGCCCCTCTTGTCACTACATCTGCATCTTTGGGGTAAATACCTAGTAGTTCAATTGCTGGGTCATAGGGTAGCTCTATTTTTAGCATCTTAAGGGACCTCCATACTGTTTTCCAGAGTGGATGTATCAGCATGCTTTCCCATGAACAGTGTAAGAGGGTTCCCCTTTCTCCACATTCTCACCAACATTTGTTGTTCCCTGTCTTCTTAATTTTTGCCATTCTAACTGGTGTAGGATGGTATCTCATTGTGGTTTTGATCTGTATTTCCCTGATGGCTAGTGATGCTGAACATTTTTTCATGTGTCTGTTAGCCATTTGAATGTCTTGTTTGGAGAAATGTCTGTTCATGTCTTCATGTCTTCTGCCCATTTCTTTTTTTTTTTATAAACATATAATATATTCTTATCCCCAGGGGTACAGGTCTGTGAATCACCAGGTTTACACACTTCACAGCACTCACCAAAGCACATACCCTCCCCAATGTCCACAACCCCACCCCCCTTCTCCCAACTCCCTTCCCCCCAGAAACCCTCAGTTTGTTTTGTGAGATTAAGAGTCACTTATGGTTTGTCTCGCTCCCAATCCCATCTTGTTTCATTTATTCTTCTCCTATCCCCTTAAGCCCCCATGTTGCATCACCACTTCCTCATATCAGGGAGATCATATGATAGCTGTCTTTCTCCGCTTGACTTATTTCGCTAAGCATAATACGCTCTAGTTCCATCCATGTTGTCCCAAAAGGCAAGATTTCATTTCTTTTGATGGCTGCATAGTATTCCATTGTGTATATATACCACATCTTCTTTATCCATTCATCTGTTGATGGACATCTAGGTTCTTTCCATAGTTTGGCTATTGTGGACATTGTTGCTATAAACATTCGGTGCACGTGCCCCTTCGGATCACTACGTTTGTATCTTTAGGGTAAATACCCAATAGTGCAATTGCTTGGTCATAGGGCAGTTCTATTTTCAACACTTTGAGGAACCTCCATGCTGTTTTCCAGAGTGGTTGCACCAGCTTGCATTCCCACCAACAGTGTAGGAGGGTTCCCCTTTCTCCGCATCCTCGCCAGCATCTGTCATTTCCTGACTTGTTAATTTTAGCCATTCTGACTGGTGTGAGGCAATATCTCATTGTGGTTTTGATTTGTATTTCCCTGATGCCGAGTGATATGGAGCACCATTTCATGTGTCTGTTGGCCATATGGATGTCTTCTTTGCAGAAATGTCTGTTCATGTCCTCTGCCCATTTTTTGATTGGATTATTTGTTCTTTGAGTGTTGAGTTTGCTAAGTTCTTTATGGATTTTGGACACTAGTCCTTTATCTCATATGTCGCTTGCAACTATCTTCTCCCATTCTGTCAGTTGTCTTTTGATTTTGTTAACTGTTTCCTTTGCTGTGCAAAAGATTTTGATCTTGATAAAATCCCAATAGTTCATTTTTGCCCTTGCTTGCCTTGCCTTTGGCGATGTTGCTAGGAAGAAGTTGCTGCAGCTGAGGTTGCAGAGGTTGCTGCCTGTGTTCTCCTCAAGGATTTTGATGGATTCCTTTCTCACACTGAGGTTCTTCATCCATTTTGAGTCTATTTTCCTGTGTGGTGTAAGGAAATGGTCCAATTTCATTTTTCTGCATGTGGCTGTCCAATTTTCCCAACACCATTTATTGTAGAGGCTCTCTTTTTTCCATTGGACATTCTTTCCTGCTTTGTCGAAGATTAGTTGACCATAGAGTTGAGGGTCTATTTCTGGGCTTTCTATTCTGTTCCATTGATCTATGTGTCTGTTTTTGTGCCAGTATCATGCTGTCTTGATGATGACAGCTTTGTAATAGAGCTTGAAGTCCGGAATTGTGATGCCACCAACTTTGGCTTTCTTTTTCAATATTCCTTTGGCTATTTGAGGTCTTTTCTGGTTCTATATAAATTTTTGGATTATTTGTTCCATTTCTTTAAAAAAGATGGATGGTACTTTGATAGGAATTGCATTAAATGTGTAGATTGCTTTAGGTAGCATAGACATTTTCACAATATTTATTCTTCCAATCCAGGAGCATGGAACATTTTTCTATTTCTTTGTGTCTTCCTCAATTTCTTTCATGTGTACTTTATAGTTTTCTGAGTATAGATTCTGTGCCTCTTTGGTTAGGTTTATTCCTAGGTATCTTATGGTTTTGAGTGCAATTGTAAATGGGATTGACTCTTTAATTTCTCTTTCTTCTGTCTTGTTGTTGGTGTAGAGAATGCAACTGATTTCTGTGCATTGATTTTATATCCTAACATTTTACTGAATTCCTCTACAAGTCCTAGCAGTTTTGGAGTGGAGTCTTTTGGGTTTTCCACATATAGTATCATATCATCTGTGAAGAGTGATAGTTTGACTTCTTCTTTGCCGATTTGGATGCCTTTAATTTCCTTTTGTTTTCTGATTGCTGAGGCTAGGACTTCTAGTACTATGTTGAATAGCAGTGGTGATAGTGGACATCTCTGCCATGTTCCTGACCTTAGAGGAAAAGCTCTTGGTTTTTCTCCATTGAGAATGATATTTGCGGTGGGTTTTTCATAAATGGCTTTGATAATATTGAGGTATGTGCCCTCTAGCCCTACACTTTGAAGACTTTTGATCAGGAAGGAATGCTGTACTTTGTCAAATGCTTTTTCAGGATCTATTGAGAGTATCATATGGTTCTTGTTCTTTCTTTTATTGATGTGTTGTATCACATTAATTGATTTGCGGATGTTGAACCAACCTTGCAGCCCTGAAATAAATCCTAATTGGTCGTGGTGAATAATCCTTTTAAAACCCTCAGATTGTTTTTCAGAGTCCATAGTCTCTCATGATTCACCTCCCCTTCCAATTTCCCTCAACTCCCTTCTCCTCTCTGACTCCCCATGTCCTCCATGCTATTTGTTATGCTCCACAAATAAGTGAAACCATATGATAATTGACTCTCTCTGCTTGACTTATTTCACTCAGCATAATCTCTTCCAGTCCCGTCCATGTTGCTACAAAAGTTGGGTATTCATCCTTTCTGATGGAGGCATAATACTCCATAGTGTATATGGACCACATCTTCCTTATCCATTCGTCCATTGAAGGGCATCTTGGTTCTTTCCATAGTTTGGCGACCGTGGCCATTGCTGCTATAAACATTGGGGTACAGATGGCCCTTCTTTTCATGACATCTGTACCTTTGGGGTAAATACCCAGTAGTGCAATTGCAGGGTCATAGGAAAGTTCTATTTTTAATTTCTTGAGGAATCTCCACACTGTTCTGCAAAGAGGCTGCATCAACTTGGATTCCAACCAACAGTGGAAGAGGGTTCCCCTTTC
Organism: Mustela erminea; assembly: GCF_009829155.1. Lineage (NCBI taxonomy): Eukaryota > Metazoa > Chordata > Mammalia > Carnivora > Mustelidae > Mustela > Mustela erminea. Next base: position 13,564,901 of record NC_045616.1, on the reverse strand, counting down.
TCCACATCCTCTCCAACATATGTTGTTTCCTGTTTTGTTAAATTTGGCCATTCTACCTGGTATAAGGTGATATCTCAATGTGGTTTTAATTTGAATCTCCCTGAGGGATAGTGATGATGAACATTTTTTTCATGTGTCTGATAGTCATTAGTATGTCTTCATTGTAGAAGTGTCTGTTAATATCTTCTGCCCATTTTTTGATATGTTTACCTGTTTTGTGTGTGTTGAGTTTGAGTTCTTTATAGATCCTGGATATCAACCTTTTGTCTGTACTGTCATTTGCAAATATCTTCTCCCATTCCGTGGGTTGCCTCTTTGTTTTCTTGACTGTTTCCCTGGCTGTGCAGAAGCTTTTGACCTTGATGAAGTCCCAAAACTTCATCTTTGCTTTTGTTTCCTTTGCCTTTGGAGACATATCTTGAAAGAAGTTGCTGTGGCTGATATTGAAGAGGTTACTGCCTATGTTCTCTAGGATTCTGATGGATTCCTGTCTCACGTTGAGGTCTTTTATCCATTTTGAGTTTATCTTTGTGTACGGTGTAAGAGAATGGTTCAGTTTCATTCTTCTACATATAGCTGTCCAGTTTTCCCAGCACCATTTATTGACAGCACCATTTACTGTCTTTTTTCTACTGTATATTTTTTCCTGTTTTGTCAAAGATTAATTGCCCATAGAGTTGAGAGTCCATATCTGGGCTCTCTACTCTGTTCCCCTGGTCTATGTGTCTGTTTTTATGCCAGTACCATGCTGTCTTGGTGATCAAAGCTTTGTAGTAAAGCTTGAAATTCGGTAATGTGATGCCCCCAGTTTTATTTTGTTTTTCAACATTTCCTTAGTGATTTGGGGTCTCTTCTGATTCCATACTAAGTTTTGGATTATTTGCTCCAGCTCTTTGAAAAATATCAGTGGAAACTGTGGAAAGAAACAAATGCCCTTGAACGGAAGAATGGATAGGGAAGATGTGGTCCATATACACTATGGAGTGTTATGCCTCCATCAGAAAGGAATTTTAATTGGAATGGAATTAAAAGAATAGATTGCTCTAGGCAGTAGAGACATTTTAACAATGTTTATTCTTCTGATCCAAGTGCATGGAATGGTCTTCCATCTTTTTGTGTCTTCTTCAATTTCTTTCATGAGTGTTCTGTAGTTCCTCGAGTACAGATCCTTTACCTCTTTGGTTAGGTTTATTCCCAGGTATCTTATGGTTCTAGGTGCTATAGTAAATGCAATCAATTCTCTAATTTCCCTTTCTGTATTTTCATTGTTTGTGTATAAAAAAGCCACTGATTTCTGTACATTGACTTTGTAGCCTGCCACGTTGCTGAATTGCTCTATGAGTTCTAGTAGTTTGAGAGTGGAGTCTTTTGGGTTTTCCATATAAAGAATCATGTCATCTGTGAAGAGAGACAGTTAGACATCTTCATTGCCAATTTGGATATCTTTTATTTCTCTTTGTTGTCTGATTGCTGTTGCTAGGACTTCTAATACTAGGTTGAACAAGAGTGGTGAGAGCGAGTATCCTGGTCGTGTTCCTGATCTCAAAGGGAAGGCTGAAAGCTTTTTCCCATTGAGGATGATATTTGCTGTGGGTCTTTCATAGATAGATTTGATGAAGTTCTGGAATGTTCCTTCTATCCCTATACTTTGAAGCGTTTTAATCAGGAATGGATGCTGGATTTTGTCAAATGCTCTTTCTGCATCCATTGAGAGGACCATGTGGTTTTTCTCTCTTCTCTTATTAATTTGTTCTATCACACTGATTGATTTGCGAATGTTGAACCATCCTTGTAGCCCAGGGATGAATCCCACCTGGTCATGGTGGATCATCTTTTTAATGTGTTGTTTGATCCTGTTGGCTAGGATCTTGTTGAGAATCTTAGCATCCATATTCATCAAGGATATTGGTCTGAAATTCTCCTTTTTGTCAGGGTCTTTGCCTGGTTTAGGGATCAGGGTAATGCTGGCTTCATAGAAAGAGTCTGGAAGTTTCCCTTCTGCTTCAATTTTTTGAAACAGATTCAGGAGAATAGGTGTTATTTCTTCTTTGAAAGTTTGGTAGAATTCCCCAGGGAAGCCATCAGGTCTTGGGCTCTTGTTTTTTGGGAGGTTTTTGATCATTGCTTCAATCCGTTACTAGATATCGGTCTATTCAGGTTTTCAATTTCTTCCTGGTTAAATTTTGGGAGTTCATAGTTTTCCAGGAATGCTTCCATTTCATCTAGGTTGCTTAGCTTATTGGCATATAACTGTTGATAATAACTTCTGATGATTGTACTTCCTTGGTGTTAGTTGTGATCTCTCCCTTTTCATTCATAATTTTATGAATTTTGGCTCTCTTTTTTCTTTTGGATTAGTGTGGCCAATGGTTTATCAATCTTATTGATTCTTTCAAAAAACCAGCTTCTAGTTTCATTGATATGTTCTACTGTATCTCTGGTTTCTACCTCATCGATCTCAGCTCTAATCTTCATGATTTCCCTTCTTATGTGTGGAGTTGGTTTGATTTGTTGTTGATTCTCCAGTTCTTTGTGTAGAGTCAGCCGGTGTGTTCTGGATTTTTCAATTTTTCTGAGGGAGGCTTGGATGGCTATGGATTTCCCCCTTAGGACCGCCTTTGCTGTATCCCATAGGTTTTGGATCGAAGTATCTTCACTCTCATTGGTTTGCAGGAATTGTTTCAGTTCTTCTTTGATATCCTGGTTATTCCAAGCCTCCATAAGCATGGTGGTCTTTAGCTTCCAGGTGTTTGAGTTCCTTCCAAACTTTTCCTTGTGATTGAGTTCCAGTTTCAAAGCATTGTGATCTGAGAATATGCAGGGAATAATCTCAGTCTTTTGGTATCAGTTGAATCCCGATTTGTGACCCAGTATGTGGTCTATTCTTGAGAAGGTTCCATGTGCCCTTGAGAAGAATGAGTATTCTGTTGTTTTAGGGTGGAATGTTCTGTATACATCTATAAGGTCCATCTGGTCCAAGGTGTCATTCAATGCTCTTGTTTCTTTATTGATTTTCTGCTTCGATGATCTATTTCTGAGAGAGGCGTGTTAAGATCTTCTACTATTAATGTATTCATATCAATATGACTCTTTATCTTTATTAACAGTTTTCTTATGTAATTGGCTGCTTCCATATTGGGGGCATAGATATTTACAATTGTTAGATCATCTTGGTGGATAGTCCCTTTAAGAATTATGTAGTGTCCTCCTTTTTTTTTTTTAAGATTTTATTTATTTATCTGACAGACAGAAATCACACATAGGCAGAGAGACAGGCAAAGAGAGAGGTGGAGGCAGGCTCCCTGCTTAGTAGAGAGCCTGATGCAGGGCTCCATCCCAGGACCCTGGGATCATGACCTGAGGTGAAGGCAGAGGCTTAACCCACTGAGCCACCCAGGTGCCCCTGTAGTGTCCTTCTGTATCTTTCACTACAGTCTTTAGTTTAAAATCTAATTTGTGTGATATGAGAATCGCTACCCCGACCTTCTTTTGAGGCCCATTGGCATGAAAGATGCTTCTCTATCCCTTCACTTTCAGTCTGAATCTTTAGGTTCAAAATGGGTCTCTTGTAGACAATATATGGATGGGTCCTGTCGTTTTATCCAATCTGCAACCCTGTGTCATTTTATGGGGGCATTTAGGCCATTCACATTGAGAGTGATTATTGATAGATATGTTTTTATTGACATTGTGTTACCTTTGAAGTCTTTCTTTCTGTACATAGTCTCTATTTTCCTGTTCAATGCTATATTTAGGATTTTTCCTCTTTTATAGAACCCCCCCTTAATATTTCCTGCAGTGTTGGCTTGGTGGTTGCATAGTCTTTTAAGCCTTGCCGGTCTTGGAAACTCTTTATCTCTCCATCCATTTTGAATGTCAGTCTTGCTGGATAAAGTATTATTGGCTGCATGTTCTTCTCATTTAGTGCCCTGAATATATCTTGCCAGCCCTTTCTGGCTTGCCAGGTCTCTGTGGACAGGTCTGACGTTATTCTGGTGGGCTTTTCTCTGTAAGTAAGGGGCCTTTTTGTCCTAGCAGGTTTCAAGAGATTACATCTACAATTATGATTCCTCAATTTGACTATCAGGTGCCTTGATGTTTTTTTGGAATCTGTAATCTTGGGTGGAGACCATACGGCCTCTAGTACATGAACGTTGGTTCCAATCATGAGATTGGGAAAATTTTCATGAAGAATTTGTTCCACTATATCTTCCAGACTTCTTTCTTTCTCCTCCCCTTCAGGGATTCCAATAATTCTGATGTTGGAACATTTCATGGCATCATTTATTTCCCTGATTCTGTTTTCGTGGCTTCTAAGCTGGTTGTTTTAGGCTTCCTCCTGATCCTTTCTCTCTATCTGTTTGTCCTCCAGATCACTAATTCTATCTTCTGTCTCAGTTACCCTCGCTTTGAGAGAACTTAGATTAGATTGGAACTCATTGAGAACATTGTGATCCTCTTCCCTGGTAGCTTTCAGCTATGCCCTAACATTGTGAACTTTATCCCTGGTTGCTTTCAGTTCTGCCCTAATCAATTCCATTTGGTCATCCATGGTTTTCTCCAACCTAGCTATTGCCTGGATAATTGTTAGCCTGAATTCTCTTTCCAACATATTGTCTATGTTGATAGCCATTAGCTCTGTTGCAGAAGGCCCATCCTCTGTATTTTTCTTCTGTTGGGCATTCCTCCTCCTAGTCATTTTGGTGAGAGATGACTGAACAGATGTAGCTGGATGTATTGACCATGGTGCAGTGAAGGTGCTCCTTGGAATGCTTCTGAGCAATCAGGATTCCCCACCCAAACGAGAGAAAAAAGAGAAGAAAAAGAAAAAAAAGAGAGAGAGAGAGACAGGAAAAAAAGGGAAGATAAAAGAGAAGGTTCAGCCCAAATGGGCCCCAAGGTAAGATTTATGAAGTATACAAACAAAAACAGACAGACAAAAAGACTGATAAAAGTATATGACAGGAGGAAATACACACACACACACACACACACACACACACACAGACAAATAAAGGAAGAACCTCATCAAAAAGAACCCCAAGTGTAGGATTTATTTACTATCAGGACAAACACCAAAACAGAGAAACACTGGTGGGAGAAAGATGGGAGAGTTGTTATAAATTCTCAGTGAGGGCGAGGAAGGTTGTTTTGATTCTTTCTGGATGTATCTTGATATCTTTGTTAAAGGACTCAACTTTCCTAAGATAAAGGGGGATTAAAAATTGGTTTACCTATAGGGGTAGCACTGATTGGGGAAAGGGGATTACCTTGAAGTTTAACTCTATATGAATATTAGAAAATAAAAATAAAAAAGGAATAAACTAGACTAAACTAAACTAAAATTAAAAAAAAATTAAAAAAATAGAAATGCAAAAGAAAACACAGGTGTATGTGTCAAAAAGTTCAGGTTAGAATGTTATTATGGAATTTGATGTAGTGGACATCTCACTGATGGTAAATAGGTTAAAAAATTCTCTCTATATATAAAAAAAATGAACCAGAATAGTAGGAACAAGTTAAAAATAAAAGTAGTGGTGGTTGTTCTCTTGTCTTTTTTTTTTTTTTTCTTTCCTGGTTGGTTTTCTGGGGGAGGGGCCTATCACATGGGTTTTCAGTCAATGATGTTCCCTGAGTTAAGTCCTCCCTCTCCCTCAAGGGGGTGTGCTCTGAAGAATCCGGTTTTTTTAGGCTTTTGTTCCCTGGATGTTTTTATGTTTGTTCACTTATTTTCTCTCACCTTGACCGCTTTTGATGGTTTTTGTAGGTTTAGGGGAATGCAGAATGCACTCCGACCTCCCTCTTAGAATGAAGCCTCAGTCTGCTCCCCTGTGGGTGTTGCAGAGCCCATATAAATTCCCCCTTGGCCGCTGGCAGAGCAGATTCTGAGTTGAGGTCCCTGGGGATGCAGGATCTTCTACTTGTGCCCAAAACCATGGCAGCAGCGGCTGTCTGTGCAGCTCCACACCACCAGAGCGTTCCAAGCAGCGATTGCACACTGAGATTTTCTCACTGGCCTGGGCTGGGGTGCCTGGTCTTTCTGTGTCTAAGAGCGCCAGGCTTGTGCGCACATCTCTCAGGGGAGGGTGTGGGTTGCACATGCGTCTCAGGCTCTGATACAATGGTGCAGGTCTGAGAGCACCAGGCTGGGCCTTCCACAACTCTCTCAGGTGAGGGTTTGTGGCATGCTCGCGTCTCAGGCTCTGATACAATGGCGCGGGTCTAAGAGCGCCAGGCTAGGCCTTTGCGCACCTCTTTCAGGGGAGGGTGAGGGGCGCAAGCTTCTCAGGCTCTGTCACCACGCTCATTGTTCTGCTGTCTGGCAAGTTTCCCAGTCCCTCACAGGAGCCAGAACCCACATATTCTCTGGTGCGCTGGTGGTTCAGGGACCAAGACCTGGTTTCTCTGCTGCACTTTCTCTGGCTCAGCGCCAGGGGAAGCTGTCATGGGTTCAGGGATTAAACCCCTGTCCCTAGCCGCCCTGTTTCCCAAACTTGCCCCCCCCCCCCCCCCCCCGTGATCCTTTGCTCTTTTGGAGTGCTTTCAACCAGTCTCCAAATTAATGCTAGTCCCCAGATGCAGGGAACTCTGGTATTAGGGGTATTATTTTCCAATCGGTCACCTCTGGTGGCTCCCTCCCCCTTTTGTTTATCTTCCAATATCATCAGTCCAATGTTCCCACTCCACTTTACCTGCCCACTGGCATCTTCTGCCCCTGTAGAGATCCAGGCATGTATAATTCTGATCTCAGGCTGATTTAATGGGTGATCAGAGATATTTGGTAGGTAATCAGCTCACTTTAGGGTACAGGTTGAAATGGCACCTCCTCCTACTTCCCCGCCATCTTGTCCTTCCCTTCTTTGTCTTTTGGTACAGTTGTAGTTTTAAAGTCTACTTTGTCCAATATAAGTATTGCTATAATCCCACTTAGCTCACTTCCATTTGCATGATAAATATTTCTCCATCCCTTTCATGTTCAGTCTGCATGAATCTTTAGGTCTGAAATGAGTAGGCAGCATATAGATAGGTCTTGCTTTTATATCTAACCAGTCACCTATGTCTTTTGTTTGGACCATTTAGGCATTTTATATTCAAAGTAGTTTTTGATAGTATGTACTTATTGCTATTTTCTTACAGTTTTAGTCTTGTTTTTGCAGTTCTTCTTTGTTTCTGTTTTCTCATGCTCTCTTCCCTTATAACTTGATGGCTGTTCTCAGTAATATACTTGGATTCTTTCTCTTTATTTTTTGCATATATATTATAGGTTTTTGGTATATGGTTACCATTAAGTTTACATGTCATCTTCTGCATAGAACAGTCTGTATTGATGGTCACTTAAATTTGAATTTATTTTTTACTCCTATTCCATGTTTTACATACATGGAGTCATACTTTAAATTCTTTTGTTTTGTGGTTCCCTTGACTGGTTTTTATAGATAAAATTGATTTTACTGTTTTTTTTTAACTTTAATCTCCAGATTGGTTTTATAAGCAATTAGTCCACTACATTTATTATGTTTGTATTTACCTGTGAAATTTTTTCCAATCCTAATGTTGTTAACTCTGATTAAGGCCTTTTCTTTCCACTCTAAGATTGCCTTCTAACATTTCTTGTAAGGCTGGTTTAGAGGTGATGAACTCCTTTAAATTTATTTTGTTAGGAAAATGTTTATGTCTCCTATTTTGAATGGCAGCCTTGCTGGAGAGTATTCTTGGCTGCAGACTTTTTTCTATCAGCACTTTGAATACCTCATCCACATTTTTTTTTGGTCTACAAAGTTTCTGCTGAAAAATGTACTTATGTCCTTATGAAGATTCCCTTGTATGCAACTGTTTTCTTTTCTCCTGCTGATTTTAAAATTTACTCTTTATGACTCATTTTGTCATTTTAATGATTAGGTGTCTTGGTGTACCTCCTTGGGTTGCTTTTATTGGGTGCTCACTGCTTCCTGGATCTGGATGCCTGTTTTCTCTCCCAGGGGTAGGAAATTTTCAGTGATTCGTTCTTAAAATAATTTTTCTGTCCACTTTTGTCTCTCTTCTCCCTCTGGGATCTCAAGAAGAGACTATTACACTTGATGATGTCACCATGCTTCCTTAACTTATTCTCATTTCTAATTTATTTATTTGCTTGTTCATATTTATTTATATTTATTTTTTCTGTTCAGCTTTACGTTTTTCATTATTCTGGTTTCTGAATCACTGATCTCTTCTTTCAATCCTTCTAGTCTACAGTTTTCCCTCTCGTGAATTTTTAATTTAAATTATTGTGTTCTTCATGTCTGATTGATTCTTTTTTTTCTTTTCATTGAAGGTTTCACAGATCCTCTGCTCTTTTATCAGGTTTGGCAAGCACGTTTATGATCACTATTTTGAATTCTCTATGAAACCTATTGCTTATCTGTGTTTCATTATCCCCTTAGTCTGATTGTGTCCTGTCTTTCTATTGGTACATATTTCTCTTTTTCCTTATTTTGTCCACCATTCTGTGCATGTTTCTATGCACTAGGAAATTCATCTAGGTTTCCTGACATTGAAAGCAGCAGCCTTCTGAAGATGAGGTCCAATAGCACCCTATAGTGCCGTGTCTCCTGCTTACCAGAACCAGTACATCAGTGGTGTTTCTTCTGTGTCCTACTTGTGATTGAGATGCATTTGTCTTCTTTTGCATTGGCTACAATGACCCATTTGCCTTTTGTATGGTCCTGTGCTATTAAGGGGCTAATCTAGGGGTGCCTTGGGCTTGTATCTGGGTCAGAGCAGCTGCCTGCTCTCAGGTCACTTGCCAGGCCTGCTGTTCATCAAAATACAGAGTATTCTCCTTATGTTGTCCCCTGAGGCTTTAGTTATTGTATATGGCCTGCAGTAAGAACAGATATTTACCCCCAGTCTGTCTTAAATTTGTAGTGCTCCCCCCCCCCAACAAAACAGGGTTTTCTCTTTGTGCTGCTCCCAGGGATGTTTTGTTAGAGGACTAGACTTGTGGTCATCTCAGATGTCTGTCCCCAACCCACTATTGAGGCTGTATTTGTACTGGTATGTGTGGTTATTTTCCCCTGTCCACAGTATAAGTCACTCTGGAGTGGAGCTGGGTACTGTTGGGACTGCTTGTAGAATGAAATTCATCAAGAACTGTCTAGGTAGTTCTTGTTGGATGGGTGGATAGGTTGAGACAAGTTCACTAGAGTACATGTGGATGGGGCACATGGTGTTAGCAAGGTAGGTGCTGGTCCTGGGTCCTATTGGGACTACATGAAGGATGAGATCAGTCTGGAGATGCTTTGCAGGGACTCCTGCATGTTTGGGGGTATGTTGAATAGGGCGAATCCACAGGAGAACATGGGGGTGGGGCATGCAGTGTTAGCAAGCTGGATGGCAAGTGTTCATGCTATTTCCCTCAGGTGTCCTGGTATCTAGTGTAGGGGTGGGGAGAGAAGTGACATCCATCGGCTCTTGTGTTCTTGGAAAGTCTAAAGATGCCTGCCCCTACCAGCATGCATTCTGAGATTTGTAGATCAATCTCCTTTTATACTCCAGACACTTTAGAAACTGTTGTTTTTATGTTGTATCTCAACAGAGTTGTCTGTTATGTTGTCTCAATAAGTTCTGAGATTCAGTTTCCTATTGCCCTTCTGCTCTCCCAGAGCTGAGCCAATTGATTTCTGAAGTACCTTGGTGTTAAGCTTAAGCACCACTGATTGTAAATACTCATGACTTTAATCCCCATTGGTTTTCAAAGTAGAATGTTCTGGTGACTCATCTTCCTAGTGCAATTACCCCATGTCTGAGGTGCTTGGTGTGGGATCTCTTCCTCTTCTTTCTCTGTTTGTGGTGTCCCTCCAGGATGTGATTAGTGTCACTGGGATTTTGTTCTTTACTGCCTCTCTGCCCCTCTCACCATTTTGAGGGGGGCTCCCCTCCTCAATTAACTGTGGAGAGTCTGTTCTGCCTGCATTTGGGTCATTTTCTGAGTTAACTGCAATGAGGTGATTGGGATCTAGCAATATCCACGGGATGAAGTGCACTTAAGATTTTCCACTATGTCATGTTCTCAGGATCCTTAAGATGTTTTAAAATAATAACAGCAGCAAAATGCAAACAGTGTAGAAATATGAAACTATATAGGGAATTTAGGAAGAAAAATATAGAGGAGAGGAACAAAAATTGATGGATGCTGAAGGACAAACCAAGACATGGCCAACTATTCATGTAAAGTGTTTGGCCTATGGAATCACACTGTTTGGGTGAGACCAGGAGCTTACAGTTAATAGTCCAGGACCTTTACTAATTGTCTTATCTCAGTCAGTTTCTTATCTCTTACATCTCAGTTCAGTTTTTCTGTAAGCACGGTCATATTAATGAGCATAGATGAGAATTATAGGGAAATCTCAGTAAAAATAAGATATTATTTTGTTTCCTTTTGGAGTTAGAGTCAATAAGGGAGATGAAGGGAGAAACATGAAAAAATCAGATGGGTTACATTAGGCCATCCTCACGTCATAAACTTGTGAATTCTGATGGCTAGGGTTATCAATGGCAGCAATGAAGGTGTGAGGAAGGGGGAAAGAAAGTAAATAGTGGTGGAAGCAGTGGGGAATGTGTGGTCATCAATCAGGGCTCCCTCCAATGTCCATTCAGTAGATGCCTTCCTATGGGCTTCTGGAAAGTGGGGGAAAAGAGGCCATTGTGGTTTGTAGAGCTGCAATCGTTTATTGTTGTGATGCTGAGATGTTTTCCATGGGACAGAGGCAATAAATTACTGTCCTTGGAAGTAATCCCTCATGATTATACCTTCAATGAGAAGAAGAAAATCCTCTCTGCCCATTATGTGAATTCACCAAGGCATTTGGGTTCAAATTACATCTCATGAAGTGAAATAAAAAATGTGAAAGTATGAGTCGTCCCATTGCATGTGTGGCCTTGACCTTGATTTCAGTTTAACTTTATTTAATCCCTTAACAAATACTGAGTGAGTGCCTATGTGGCAGAGGCTAAATGTGTGGATGACAGTTTAACAAGAGAACGTATTTGTCCTCAGGGGGCTTCTATTCTGGTGAGAGAGGGTAACAGGAAATACGTAACAAAAAGTGAATACTTACAGGGTATCTGGGTGGCTCAGTAGGTTAAGCAACTGTCTTCTGCTCAGGTCATGATCCCGGAGTTCCAGAATTGGGTCCCATAGCAGTCTCCCTGTGAATCAGGGAGTCTGCTTCTCCCTCTGACCCTACCCCCTTATGCTCTCTGTTTCTCATTCCCTCTCTCTCAAACACATAAATAAAATCTTATTTAAAAAGTACAAACTGGAAAAAAAAAAGTACATACTGGGGCATCTGGGTGGCTCAGTGGGTTAAAGCCTCCGTCTTTGGCTCAGGTCATGATCCTAGGGTCTTGGGATCGAGCCCCACATCAGGCTCTCTGCTTAGTAGGGGCCTGCTTCCTCCTCTCTCTCTGCATGCCTCTCTGCGTACTTGTGATCTCTCTCTCTGTCAAATAAATAAATAAACTCTTAAAAAAAAAAGGACATACTTAAAGACAGCGATAATGTAATGTTATCAGCAGATTTGTCAGTAAAAACCCTGCAGACCAGAAGTAACAGGAAAGGTACTGGAACACTGCCAGACAAAAATGTTTTACATGGCACAGCTGTCTTTCAGAAATGAAGGAGAAATAAAGACTTTCAATCTCAGGAAATTCATGACCAATAGACCTGCCTTACAGAAAATGTTAAATATTCTCAAGATGTAATGAAAACATGCTAATTAGAAATATGAAAACATTTATTAAAGTATAAATATTACTGGCAAAGGTAATATATAGTAAAATTCAGACTACTCTAATATTTAACAGTGATGTGTATCACTTAACTCTATGACAAAATTTAATAGACAAAAATATTTAAAATAACCTGAGCTGAAACAATTTCTTAATATTTAAACAATATAAGAAGACATAAATTATGACATAGGAACATAAAATGGAGGGAAAGCAAAGGTCATTTATCTTTGAGACTGAAGTTAGTTCTTTCAGTCTTAAAATGGACTGTAACTATAACATGTTTTATGTAAGCCTCCTTATAACACAAAGAGCTCTAGTAGAGGAGTCTGGGAAGATGGCAGGAAAGGAGGACAGGAAGCTCACCCTGTTCCATATTTTTAAGTAGATACCACTCACATCCAAGTAAGTAAACTAGTAAATAGTGGTAGAATGAATGGCACAACTAAATGGTGGAACCTGCGAAGGAGCGTTTTAGAAGGGCAGAAATGGCAGTCAGCCACTGTCTGCAGGAGACAGGGAGCTTGGGGTATGGAAAGCAAAAACACCAGGGAGCCCACATAGAGAAAACAAATCCCCATAATGTCTGGTCTTGAAAATGAAGGGGTTGAATCCCATGAGTTTGAATAACCAGGAGGTCTTGGAACCTTGAGTTGTAAAAACCAGTTGACTCAGCACTAGTTGAGCCTGAAGGGCAAGTGATAGCTGGTCCCTGCCCTTAAAGAGTCAACAGTGCCAGAGGCAACTCAGAATGATGAGTTTGCACAACGCCTTGGGCAAATGAGAGGGAGACACGTTTATATGGATTTTAGAGACTGTTGGGGCACTTCTCCGGGAACAAAAGAGATGACAGGTGCCATTTTTCTACCCTGTTCCCCAGCATAGACACAGAATCACCTTCCTGAAAGGCCACTGCATAAACACTTGCTACCTAGCCTGCTGGCAGTGTGCACTGACAGGCCTAGAAGAGCAGCTAGCTCACTGCAAATTTTGCTAATGCCACATGTGCCCCACAGAGTCATTGAACACACAGTCATGGCAAGCAGATGGCTGTGGGTGGTGCCATGCACTAGGCCCCTGGCAACTGCCATTAATCAGCTGTGTCCCTAACCACCATTGCTCTTAGAAGATATGGTCTAAAGCTAGCAGCTCTGTACAATTTAGATATGCCACATGTACACATCTAGATGCCCTTTGCCTCCACATACTGCCTTGCCCCATGCCTAGCCATGGCACATTCTTTGTCTCCACCACTGCCACCCACCATGCCCCCACAACTACCCTGCTACTGCATGCCATGTCCCTAGCTACTGCCTACATAGGGGGAATCTAACATGGAATTAGTGGCTCACTACAAATTTTGCTACAACAGTGTCCCTGAGCCCTCCAATAGTCACACCCCTTCCAAGTAGTCCTGCCTGGGTCTTGCTAACACCACAGAAAGCAAGGACAGATCACAGCAGGCACAGAGTCAATGCAGAAGTTTGGACTAAAAAGAAAAGTGAGTCAGACACAATCAAGATGCAAGCACCACTACAGGAAACTCCTCTGAGGTGCCAGGTTCTGGAGAACAGGAGATACTGCCTTGCAGGGTACTATAGTACCTCTTCTTCATAAAGCCACTACTTTCAAGAGCAGAGGATATAGTTGAATTTCCTAACACATAGAAACAGAGAGGTAGACAAAATGAGGAGACAGAGAAGTATGTCCCAAATGAAGAATAGGACAAAAACCACAGCAGGAGATCTAAGTGAAACTAAAATAAGTACTATGCCTGACAGAGAATTGAAAGTAATGATCATAAAGATATGTCACTACGAAACTTGAAGTCAGTCTCAAGAAAAATTTGGGAAGACCATGAATACATGGAGGTTAAACATTATGTTACTGATCTGCCCCCAGCCCCCAGCCAGCATCTTGATGTTCCACGTATCGGCTGTACAAATATGATGAAATGGCAGCCCTGGAAGAAGTTTTAAAAATCTTTTTATTTGGAGTCAAGATGGCGGAGAAGTAGCAGGCTGAGACTGCTTCAGCTAGCCGGAGATCAGCTAGATAGCTTATCTAAAGATTGCAAACACCTGAAAATCCATCGGCAGATCGAAGAGAAGAAGAGCAGCAATTCTGGAAACAGAAAAACAACCACTTTCTGAAAGCATTTTTTCCTGGGGTTGTTGCCACCCTTTTAGTATTTTACTTGCCCCTTCATATACTCTTATCTGGACAAAATGACAAGACGGAAAAATTCAACACAAAAAAAAGAACAAGAGGCAGTACCGAAGGCTAGGGACCTAATCAATACAGAAATTGGTAATATGTCAGATCTAGAGTTCAGAATGACAATTCTCAAGGTTCTAGCCGGGCTCGAAAAAGGCATGGAAGATATTAGAGAAACCCTCTCGAGAGATATAAAAGCCCTTTCTGGAGAAATAAAAGAACTAAAATCTAACCAAGTTGAAATAAAAAAAGCTATTAATGAAGTGCAATCAAAAATGGAGGCTCTCACTGCTAGGATAAATGAGGCAGAAGAAAGAATTAGTGATATAGAAGACCAAATGACAGAGAATAAAGAAGCTGAGCAAAAGAGGGACAAACAGCTACTGGACCACGAGGGGAGAATTCGAGAGATAAGTGACACCATAAGACGAAACAACATTAGAATAATTGGGATTCCAGAAGAAGAAGAAAGAGAGAGGGGAGCAGAAGGTATACTGGAGAGAATTATTGGGGAGAATTTCCCCAATATGGCAAAGGGAACGAGCATCAAAATTCAGGAGGTTCAGAGAACGCCCCTCAAAATCAATAGGAATAGGCCCACACCCCGTCACCTAATAGTAAAATTTACAAGTCTCAGTGACAAAGAGAAAATCCTGAAAGCAGCCCGGGAAAAGAAGTCTGTAACATACAATGGTAAAAATATTAGATTGGCAGCTGACTTATCCACAGAGACCTGGCAGGCCAGAAAGAGCTGGCATGATATTTTCAGAGCACTAAACGAGAAAAACATGCAGCCAAGAATACTATATCCAGCTAGGCTATCATTGAAAATAGAAGGAGACATTAAAAGCTTCCAGGACAAACAAAAACTGAAAGAATTTGCAAATACCAAACCAGCTCTACAGGAAATATTGAAAGGGGTCCTCTAAGCAAAGAGAGAGCCTACAAGTGGTAGATCAGAAAGGAACAGAGACCATATACAGTAACAGTCAACTTACAGGCAATACAATGGCACTAAATTCATATCTCTCAATAGTTACCCTGAATGTTAATGGGCTAAATGCCCCTGTCAAAAGACACAGGGTATCAGAATGGATAAAAAAACAAAACCCATCTATATGTTGCCTCCAAGAAACTCATTTTAAGCCCGAAGACACCTCCAGATTTAAAGTGAGGGGGTGGAAAAGAATCTACCATGCTAATGGACATCAGAAGAAAGCAGGAGTGGCAATCCTTATATCAGATCAATTAGATTTTAAGCCAAAGACTATAATAAGAGATGAGGAAGGACACTATATCATACTCAAAGGGTCTGTCCAACAAGAAGATTTAACAATTTTAAATGTCTATGCCCCCAACGTGGGAGCAGCCAACTATATAAACCAATTAATAACAAAATCAAAGAAACACATCAACAATAATACAATAATAGTAGGGGACTTTAACACTCCCCTCACTGAAATGGACAGACCATCCAAGCAAAAGATCAGCAAGGAAATAAAGGCCTTAAATAACACACTGGACCAGATGGACATCACAGATATATTCAGATTATTTCATCCCAAAGCAACAGAATACACATTCTTCTCTAGTGCACATGGAACATTCTCCAGAATAGATCACATCCTCGGTCCTAAATCAGGACTCAACCGGTATCAAAAGATTGGGATCATTCCCTGCATATTTTCAGACCACAATGCTCTAAAGCTAGAACTCAACCACAAAAGGAAGTTTGGAAAGAACCCAAATACATGGAGACTAAACAGCATCCTTCTAAAGAATGAATGGGTCAACCGGGAAATTAAAGAAGAATTGAAAAAAATCATGGAAACAAATGATAATGAAAATACAACGGTTCAAAATCTGTGGGACACAACAAAGGCAGTCCTGAGAGGAAAATATATAGCGGTACAAGCCTTTCTCAAGAAACAAGAAAGGTCTCAGGTACACAACCTAACCCTACACCTAAAGGAGCTGGAGAAAGAACAAGAAAGAAACCCTAAGCCCAGCAGGAGAAGAGAAATCATAAAGATCAGAGCAGAAATCAATGAAATAGAAACCAAAAAAACAATAGAACAAATCAACGAAACTAGGAGCTGGTTCTTTGAAAGAATTAATAAAATTGATAAACCCCTGGCCCGACTTATCAAAAAGAAAAGAGAAAGGACCCAAATAAATAAAATCATGAATGAAAGAGGAGAGATCACAACTAACACCAAAGAAATACAAACTATTATAAGAACATACTATGAGCAACTCTACGACAATAAATTTGACAATCTGGAAGAAATGGATGCATTCCTAGAAACATATAAACTACCACAACTGAACCAGGAAGAAATAGAAAGCCTGAACAGACCCATAACCAGCAAGGAGATTGAAACAGTCATTAAAAATCTCCAAACAAACAAAAGCCCAGGGCCAGACGGCTTCCCGGGGGAATTCTACCAAACATTTAAAGAAGAACTAATTCCTATTCTCCTGAAACTGTTCCAAAAAATAGAAATGGAAGGAAAACTTCCAAACTCATTTTATGAGGCCAGCATCACCTTGATCCCAAAACCAGACAAGGATCCCACCAAAAAAGAGAGCTATAGACCGATATCCTTGATGAACACAGATGCGAAAATACTCAACAAAATACTAGCCAATAGGATTCAACAGTACATTAAAAAGATTATTCACCACGACCAAGTGGGATTTATTCCAGGGCTGCAAGGTTGGTTCAACATCCGCAAATCAGTCAATGTGATACAACACATCAATAAAAGAAAGAACAAGAACCATATGATACTCTCAATAGATGCTGAAAAAGCATTTGACAAAGTACAGCATCCCTTCCTGATCAAAACTCTTCAAAGGGTAGGGATAGAGGGCACATACCTCAATATCATCAAAGCCATCTATGAAAAACCCACCGCAAATATCATTCTCAATGGAGAAAAACTGAAAGCTTTTCCGCTAAGGTCAGGAACACGGCAGGGATGTCCATTATCACCACTGCTATTCAACATAGTACTAGAGGTCCTAGCCTCAGCAATCAGACAACAAAAGGAAATTAAAGGCATCCAAATCGGCAAAGAAGAAGTCAAATTATCACTCTTCGCAGATGATATGATACTATATGTGGAAAACCCAAAAGACTCCACTCCAAAACTGCTAGAACTTATACAGGAATTCAGTAAAGTGTCAGGATATAAAATCAATGCACAGAAATCAGTTGCATTTCTCTACACCAACAGCAAGACAGAAGAAAGAGAAATTAAGGAGTCAATCCCATTTACAATTGCACCCAAAACCATAAGATACCTAGGAATAAACCTAACCAAAGAGACACAGAATCTATACTCAGGAAACTATAAAGTACTCATGAAAGAAATTGAGGAAGACACAAAGAAATGGAAAAATGTTCCATGTTCCTGGATTGGAAGAATAAATATTGTGAAAATGTCTATGCTACCTAAAGCAATCTACACATTTAATGCAATTCCTATCAAAGTACCATCCATCTTTTTCAAAGAAATGGAACAAATAATGCTAAAATTTATATGGAACCAGAAAAGACCTCGAATAGCCAAAGGGATATTGAAAAAGAAAGCCAACGTTGGTGGCATCACAATTCCGGACTTCAAGCTCTATTACAAAGCTGTCGTCATCAAGACAGCATGGTACTGGCACAAAAACAGACACATAGATCAATGGAACAGAATAGAGAGCCCAGAAATAGACCCTCAACTCTATGGTCAACTAATCTTCGACAAAGCAGGAAAGAATGTCCAATGGCAAAAAGACAGCCTCTTCAATAAATGGTGCTGGGAAAATTGGACAGCCACATGCAGAAAAATGAAATTGGACCATTTCCTTACACCACACAGGAAAATAGACTCAAAATGGATGAAGGACCTCAATGTGCGAAAGGAATCCATCAAAATCCTTGAGGAGAACACAGGCAGCAACCTCTTTGACCTCAACCGCAGCAACATCTTCCTAGGAACAACGCAAAAGGCAAGGGAAGCAAGGGCAAAAATGAACTATTGGGATTTCATCAAGATCAAAAGCTTTTGCACAGCAAAGGAAACAGTTAACAAAATCAAAAGACAACTGACAGAATGGGAGAAGATATTTGCAAATGACATATCAGATAAAGGACTAGTGTCCAGAATCTATAAAGAACTTAGCAAACTCAACACCCAAAGAACAAATAATCCAATCAAGAAATGGGCAGAGGACATGAACAGACATTTCTGCAAAGAAGACATCCAGATGGCCAACAGACACATGAAAAAGTGCTCCATATCACTGGGCATCAGGGAAATGCAAATCAAAACCACAATGAGATATCACCTCACACCAGTCAGAATGGCTAAAATCAACAAGTCAGGAAATGACAGATGCTGGTGAGGATGCGGAGAAAGGGGAACCCTCCTACACTGTTGGTGGGAATGCAAGCTGGTGCAGCCACTCTGGAAAACAGCATGGAGGTTCCTCAAAATGTTGAAAATAGAACTGCCCTATGACCCAGCAATTGCACTATTGGGTATTTACCCTAAGGATACAAACGTAGTGATCCAAAGGGGCACATGCACCCGAATGTTTATAGCAGCAATGTCCACAATAGCCAAACTATGGAAAGAACCTAGATGTCCATCAACAGATGAATGGATAAAGAAGATGTGGTATATATACACAATGGAATACTATGCAGCCATCAAAAGAAATGAAATCTTGCCATTTGCGACAACATGGATGGAACTAGAGCGTATCATGCTTAGCGAAATAAGTCAAGCAGAGAAAGACAACTATCATATGATCTCCCTGATATGAGGAAGTGGTGATGCAACATGGGGGCTTAAGTGGGTAGGAGAAGAATAAATGAAACAAGATGGGATTGGGAGGGAGACAAACCATAAGTGACTTTTAATCTCACAAAACAAACTGAGGGTTGCTGGGGGGAGGGGGTTTGGGAGAAGGGGGTGGGATTATGGACATTGGGGAGGGTATGTGCTTTGGTGAGTGCTGTGAAGTGTGTAAACCTGGTGATTCACAGACCTGTACCCCTGGGGATAGAGTATTATGCCTCCATCAGAAAGGATGAATACCCAACTTTTGTAGCAACATGGACGGGACTGGAAGAGATTATGCTGAGTGAAATAAGTCAAGCAGAGAGAGTCAATTATCATATGGTTTCACTTATTTGTGGAGCATAACAAATAGCATGGAGGACATGGGGACTTAGAGTGGAGAAGGGAGTTGGGGGAAATTGGAAGGGGAGGTGAACCATGAGAGACTATGGACTCTGAAAAACAATCTGAGGGTTTTGAAGGGACGGGGGGTGGGAGGTTGGGGTACCAGGTGGTGGGTATTATCGAGGGCACGGATTGCATGGAGCACGGGGTGTGGTGCAAAAATAATGAATACTGTTATGCTGTAAATAAAAAAACAAACAAACAAACAAACAAACAAAAAAAACATTATGTTACTGAAGTATGCTCAACCAGGGTATCAAAGAAGAAATAAAAATTACATGGAAACAAATGAAAATAAAAACACAATGGTCCAAAACATTTGAGATGAAGAAAATGTCGTCCTAAGAGGGAAGTATATAGCAATATAGGTCTACCTTAAGAAGCAAGAAAAATCCAAATAACAACCTAAACTTACACATAAATGACCTAGAAACAGAACAACAAAGAAAACCTAAATTTAGCAAAAGAAAGGAAATAATAAAGATAGAGCAGAAATGAATGATATGGAAACTAAAACAAAATAAGACGAAACAAAACAAAACAAAAACCCATAATAGAACAGATCAATGAAACCTGGAGCTGGATCTTTGAAAAGCTTAATAAAATTCATAAAACTCCAGCCAGAGTTATCAAAAAGAAAAGAGAAAAGACACAAATAAATAAAATCACAAATAAGAGAGGAGATATAAAAACCAACACCACAGAAATACAAACAATTATAAAATAATATTATGAAAATTATATGACAAAAAAATTGGACAACCTGGAAGAAGTGGATAAATTCCTAGAAATGTAAATTACCAAAACCGAAACAGGAAGAAACAGAAAACTTGAACAGATGAATAACTGGCAAATAAACTGAATCTGTAGTAAAAAATTCCCAAGAAAGAGAAGTACAGGGCCAGAGGGCTTCACAGGTGAATTCTACCACATATTTAAGAAGAGTTAATACCAATTCTTCTCAAACCATTCCAAAAAATATAAAGGGAAGGGGAACTCCCAAACTCATTCTATGAGGCCAACATTATTCTGATACCAAAACTAGATAAAGACTCCACTAACAAAAGAGAAGTACAGGCCAGTATGCCTGACAAACGTGTATTCAAAACTTCTCAATAAAATACTAGCAAACCAAATTCAACAGTACATTAAAAGAATCATTCACCACAATCAAATGAAATTTATTCCTGGGCTGCAGGTGTGGCTTAATATCCTCAAATTAATCATTATGACATATTGCATTAACAAAAGGAAGGACAAGAACCATAAAATTCTTTCAGTAGATACAGAAAAAACATTTGACAAAGTACAACATCCATTCATGATAAAAAACCTTCATCAAAGTAGGGTTAGACAGAATATAACTCAATATAATAAAGGCCATATACAAAACCTCCACAGCTAATGTCATTCTCAATGGGGGAAAACCTGAGAACTTTTCCTGTATGGTCAAGAACAAGATACAGATGTCCATTCTCAATGCTATTATTTGACATAGTCCTGGAAGTCCTAGCCACAGCAATCAGACAACACAAAGAAATAAAAGGCATCCAAATGGGCAAGGAAGAAGTCAAACTTTCCTTTTCAGACTTATTTGTATAAAATATTGTACTCTATGTAGAAAACCCAAAAGACTCCACCAAAAACTTGCTAGAACTGATATACAATACAATAAAGTCACAGGATATAAAATCAGCATACAGAAATCTGTTGCATTTCTATACATGAATAATGAAGCAGGACAAAGAGAAGTCAAGAAATCAATACCATCTATAATTACACCAAAATGCATAATATACCTACAAACAAACTTGACCAAAGGGGTAAACTACATGTACTCCAAAAAGCATAAAACACTGACGAAAGAAATTGAAATTGTCACAAAGAAAATGAAAGACATTCCATGCTCATGAATTAAAAGAACAAATATTGTTAAAATGTCTATACTACTGGAAGCAAACTACACATTTAATGGAATCTTTATCAAAATACCACTAATATTTTTTTACAGAGTCAGAACAAACAATCCTAAGATATCTGTGGAAACATGGAAGATACTGAATAGTCAAAGGAAGCTTGAAAAAAAAAAAATCAAAGCTGGAGGCATTAAAATTCCGGGCTCCAAGTTGTATTAAAAAGCTCTACTGATCAAGACAGTATGGTACTGTTATGGAAACAGATACATTTATTGATGGCACAGAATAAAACACCCAGAGATGATCCCACAATTAAATGGTCAATAAATCTTGACAAAGCAGGGAAGAATATCCAATAGATATTGGATTGAAGACAGTCTCTTCTACAAATGGTGTTGGGAGAACAGGACAGCAACATGCAAAAGAATGAAACTGGACCACTTTCTCGTACCACACGCAAAATTAAAAATGGATGAAATGTCTAAATATGAGACCTCAAACTATTAAAAACCTGTAGGAGAACACAGGCAGTAACCTCTTTGATATGGACCGTAGTAACTTCTTACTAGATAGGTCTCTTGAGGCAAGGGAAACAACAACAAAAAAATAAACTATTGGGATTTCATCAAAGTAAGAAGCTTTTGCACAGTGAAGGAAATGGTCAACAAAACTAAAGGGCAGCCTTCAGAATGGGAGAAGATATCTGCAAATGACACAGCTGATGACAGATTAGTATCCAAAAGGTATAAAGAAGTTATAAGTCAACACCAAAAAACAAAATAATCCAGTCAATAAATAAATAGAAGACCTGAACAGACATTTTTCTAAAGAAGATATATGGATGGTCAGTAGATACATGAAAAGATTCTTAACATCACTCATCATTGGGGAAATACAAATGAAAACTACAATGAGCTATTACCTCACACCAGTTAGAATGGCCAAAATTAACAACACAAGAAACAAAGGAGTTGGTAAGGATTTAGAGAGAACGGAACCCTCTTACTCTTTTGGTGGGAATGCAAACTGGTGCAGCCATTCTGGAAAACAGTATGGAGGGTCCTTAAAAACTTAAAAATAGAATTGTACTATTGGGGCGCCTGGGTGGCTCAGTGGGTTAAGCCGCTGCCTTCGGCTCAGGTCATGATCCCAGGGGCCTGGGATCGAGTCCCGCATCGGGCTCTCTGCTCAGCGGGGAGCCTGCTTCCCTTCCTCTCTCTCTGCCTGCCTCTCTGCCTGCTTGTCATCTCTCTGTCAAATAAATAAATAAAATCTTTAAAAAAAAAAAAAAGAATTGTACTATTAAGATATATATGCACCTAAAGAATTCAAAAATATTAATTTGAAGGGTCATATGTATCCGGATGTTTATAGCAGTATTATCGACCATAGCCCAATTATGGAAGAAACCCCAATGTCCATCAACTGATGAATGGACAAAGAAATTGTGTATGTGTGTATACATATATATGTGTATATACACATGTATATAATATTCATATCATTTATATAAAGTATTAAAATATTATACAATGTACTATTAATGGAATTAATATTGCATAATAAAATAAGTTAATAATATAAAAATATAAAATAAATATATAATATATAATATAATAATAGAAAATATATTATCTCATAAAATATTATATAAATTATATTAAAATATAATAAAATATAAAATAATACTTTATATATAATATTAGTCCAATTACACTATATATGAGTATTACTCAGGTAACAAAGTATGATATCTTTTTATTTGTAATGTCATGGATGAAGCTGAAAATTATTTTGCTAAGTGAAGTAAGTCAGAGAAAGACAATTACAATTTTATTCATATGTGGATTTTAAGAAACGAAGCACAGGAACATAAGGGGGAAAGAAAAGAAAGGAAAACTAAGAAACAGATTCTTAACTATAGAGAACAAAATGGTAGTTACCAGAGGGGAGAGGGGTAGAAGGATGCATTAAATATGTGATGTAGATTAAGGAGTGCCCTTGTGATGAGCACCAGTCTTGTATATAAGTCTTGCATCACTAAATCCACACAACTGAAAGTAATATTATACTCTTATGTTTACTAATTGGATGTAAGTAATACTTGGAAGAAAGAAAAAGAAACACAAGGAAATAGCTTAACTCATTGAAACTGTAATGTATATAAATGGTCTTTTTTATTTTAATATTTTATCTATTCACCTGACAGACAGAGAGAGATCACAAGTAGGCAGAGAAGCAGGCAGAGAGAGAGGAGGAGGAAGCAGGCTCAATGCCGAGAAAAGAATCCCATGTGGGGCTTGATCCTGGAACCCCGGGAACATGAGCCTTGCGGAAGGCAGAGGCCTTAACCCTCTGAGCCACCCAGGTGCCCCATAAATGTATTATGTATTTAAAGACATAAATGGTCTTTAAATAATATCTTCTTTCATTAAAAAAAAAAAAGTGTCTGGAGTGTAATCCCACTTTCCTCATGACCCAGCTCTGTGACCTTAGGCAAATGACTCAACAATCTCACCGGCATTTGAAAGAAGTGAGTGATAAAAGTACCACACCTCTTACTCATTAAGAGTGTCAACTACGATTGCAGTAACCTGACCACATTTTCAATTAGAGTTCTCTCTCATCCCACCTCATTATTATGTAGGAGAGAAGGCATCCCAACAAAGATCACTAAAGTTTACCTCTTTCTTTTTTGACGCTGACTTCCAGGAATTGATTTCATTTGTCCCTTGCTGTGTTGATTTAGGGCTGCTACCGTAGGAGAGAGGCCCAGCTGACCTGGGAGTTGAACTTTTCACATCATCTGTTCCAACAGGGTCCGAATTCTCATAACCCCTGAGCTGGACAGAAGTTAGGAGAGGGGCTGTTTTACCATTGACCCAGCTGGTGAGAAGATTGTAAGATGCCTTCAGACAGGAGCACCAAACATCAGGGTTGGGAGGTTTCCCTCTCACCAACACCAACCCTCTGGTAGTCCAAGTCACTATACCCAAAGTCAGGCCATGAGAGGAGTTTTGTCCTCATGGAGAACAAAAAGATTAAGGCACTGTGAGATGGTCGGGCTGCTGAATGACAGGGCTCACCCCAGATGCCCATAGTGATGGCCAAACATCATGGCACCTCTTGGAGAAATTTAAGTCCCCTCAGACAGATTCTAACTGAGTCTTCAATGCTGAGCTGATAAAGACCCCAAATCTCTCACAATTGTTGACTGGCTGGGCCCACAGGTCTTGGTTTACAGACACCTCACAGCTCCATCTCCTGCTCCCAGAGACCTCTCTATCCTCTTAACTGCTACCTCCTTTCACACTTTTCACTGCCAGGGAAATCATGAATGCCAGCTAGGTACATGAACGCTCTTATTCACCCTGGGAGAAGACTGATAAAACCAAAGCACTAAATCTTATTCCCTTACTCTTAGCTTCTTCTGAGTTCTTTCTTCCCACAGTGAAGACACACATAGTTGGGACAGTTGCAATTCTGCTGATGGCTTGGGGTGGGGAATGTCCCTCAGGTAGGTGGGGCCATCTGGGGCTCCTTCATACTGTTGGCCACCTACCTCCTTAGTGTCAGACAAAGAATGGGAGTTCAGCCTCTTTCCCTGGAGATCATCTGAGGTAGGAAGACCATCCCAGCCCTTATTTTTTTCCCAGAAGGAAAACACATCCCCTTGCAAGAGGCTTGCCTTCTCATCCTCAATTTGATAGCTGTGATTCCCTCCCCCTGGCTTTTTTTAAAAAAAGATTTTATCTATTTATTTGTGAGAGAGAGAGAGAGAGAGAGAGAAAACAGAGGGAGAAAGGGAGAGGCAGACTCCCTCTGCTGAGCAGAGAGCCTGACATGGGGTTTGATCCCAGGACCCTGACATCATGACCTGAGCCAAAGGTGGATACTTAACTAACTGAGCCATGCAGACATCCCTAGCTGTGGTTTTCTAACACGGAAGAAGGATCAAGGGTTGTGATGCCATGTTGAGAGTCTCTTGGCTGTCTAAGAGTTGTATACCTTGTTGTGGATATTTGCAATCTTTGCACTTTGCAAAGCAAACCATTTCTATCACCCTGTTACAGTCATTAGACACCTCCCTGGGGCCTCTTTCCTGTCCACAAAGACCCTGGGGAGCTTTCCTTTCTGCTTCCACATGAGAATGAGAAAGTTACAATCACTGAGAGGTTGAAGAGCTGCCCAGAGTTACCCAGTCAGTAGTGAGCAGTGCTGGGATTCAGCCGGGAAACTCGTTGGGGGTGGTGCATTGACACCAGGAGAGGCCACAGCTGAATTCAGAAAGGACACTCAGTGGTGGATGTAGCATCTGTATCTACTCTCAGCAGATGGAAGCCAGGGAGATCCTGAGGTGGACATGTTGGGAAATCCCAGGGAACAATTTTCTGGGTAGTGTGTGCACCCAGCTGAGGGGCTACCCCCACAGGAGCTAAATGTGGACTTCTTAGTGGTCTGGGCCCAGTATGGAGTTCATGCAGCCTCTGCATTGTCCCTGCCCTCTGGAACAGAAGTGGACTTGGGACATTTCTATTTTGGGGAACTGGAATCCTTTCCAGGAATAGAAACTGAAGCTGACCTTTCCTGATTTCCTTCTTGCTGGATCTGGATTCCTGCCAACTGCTTTATCTACAAATGATAGAGCTCTGAGCATGAGAGGTGCTAGAGCAGAAAAACTAACAAAATTGTACTGTCCTTTCCAGCTCCTCTTCCCTCCTTCTCTCTAGGCTCTTCCTAGGAAAATCTGAGCCCAACATAATTCCCTTCCTTCCTTCTGGAGCAAATGGGGCCTGGAGGTAGTTTGGATACTCCCAGAGGGGATTGCCTCTGCCTGAGGGCTAGACCCTTCCTCAAGGAAAGGTAACTTTATAAGAGGACCACTGACATCTTCCTGATCATGGTCGCTCCCTGCTTACCGGAGCAGGTAACTGAGAGAGCTCCTATAACCCAACCTGGTCCCTAAGCCTGCTAGTATGAAGACATGGAAGGTAGAGCCTGACACCAGGGCAGGAGAGCTTGGGGACTGGCCTATCCAGTTCAGTGAGTATTCACAACAGGCCCCGCCCCTCTGACATTCTTCAGTGACAAAGCTCAGCACTCAAACTCTGGATCCCCCAGATCCACCTAGCCCTCCCACACAGAGGCAATGTACTTCTCATAATCTTTCCAAGTTAGTTCTGGTCCGTTCAAGAGCATGCCCCCTGAGCATGTGGAGTTGTTCCACTTTCCTGGAACAAACTGGGATATTGGTTTCCCCTTAGATTTTCCCTGCAATGATCAGATAAAGAACACATCTGGGGCTTGACCCACATTGCGTTTTGAGCTGACAAAAGTCCTTGATGTTTCAGGCTCTACATCTGGTATAAGGTGGGTTCCACTTCTCCATGAATCTCCCTTGTTGGTGCTCAGGATAAATAGGCATGGTGCAACCTGTATGGGAAATCCCCTAACAAGTGTCCTCATTGTATGTTTTAGGTGGTGAAATCTTTTTTATGAATATGACTAGCATTATATATTTTTTTATTTTTCACTTGCATATATTCATTTACTAAAACTTGCATAAGCCTGACCTTATTCACCAACACAAAACATATGAGCAGGACAATGCACATGCACAAGGCCTTGGAGGAGGCTGAATATGACCAGCATTTTTAAAAAGGTTAACTGATTAGAATAGACGTGAGTAGAACACCAATTGTGTGGTGAAACATAGTTTTGGATGAGTGAGTGTGTGCATAAGTGTTGAATGTGTGCTTAGTTCCTATGTGACATGCATCTCTTACTGCTGGTCTCATTCAGAAGACTTTGGAAGACCTGCTCACAGGTCTGGTTCTCCTTCTAAGCACCACTGCCCTCTCCTGCTGAACCTGCCTCATGGGCTCCCACCATAAAAGCCTATGTCCCTTTTTAAAGGAGACATTCAGTTCCTCTTCAGAGAGAGAGAGAGAGACCAGAGGTAAGACATGAATCGAGTCTGCAAGGAAGGGCCACTTGCATCCCAGATTGATCCTTGATGGGCTTTTCTTGACTTCTGGGTCAGTGCTCTGGGTCTCAATGTCCTGAAGGCTCACATACACCAACAATGACCACTCTTGGAGGACCCTGCAACTTCTCATAAAGTTATGTGTTCTGACCCTAGCCTGGTGGGGTCACATGGATACAGTACTTCACTGGAAGGGCAATTGGGCTAGGGCTTGGGCAGACTCTATATAGAAGGTTGATCAGCATCAGGGTGCAGGGTATGGACAGATGAATAAGCAATGGGGGCCCAGAACTGGGACTTTGAGGTCTCAGCACCCTCTTCAGCAGGAACCAACAGAGGTACTCAGGTGAGCAGACAGGTACAAAGTCAATGAATAGGTCAGATGTGGTCACAGAAACGGTCTATCCTAGCTCCTATTCACTTTCCTCAGGGGTGCGAATGAGCTGACTTCAACACTTCAGGTCACAGATTTAGGAAGAAAAGTTAATTTATTTGTCACCAATAAGTTCAGGATATGAAAAAAGTATATTATGTTTCTTTCATCTAATAGAAATGTGCCAAATAGCAGCTGGGAGCTAGGATCACAGGAAAAGGAATCTATTGGATTTATTTGTTTAAGAATGTGAATATCTGAATGCGTATTTTCATACCAAGTATTTCACATGAGGTGTGGCAATACTTTCTGGGACTTTAGCCCATTCTTTATGTCAGTTTCAGCCTATTGACAGCGGCTATAGTGTCTGGAAGAGACTGGGGCATTAACCTGGGTCCCTAATACTTGAGGCTAGCCAGCATAGATATTGCCATGGCCAGAGCCAATGCTGCAGCTGGACTGGCCCTTGTACTTCTTATTATGATTAGAAGATACACCTCAGCAAAACCCATCAGGGAACTTTGAAAAAACTGTATTACTCACAGGTGTTGGAGGACACATGGTATGCAACGGTGAAGTTAAGGGGAGAGAGAGAGAGAGAGAGGTGGACTTGAGGTTCTGTCTTTGTTGGGGTTAAATGTGGGATGCCTAGGGCTTGGGGGCTCACTATTTATTAATGAATTTAAAACATGAGAGTGGTAATTAAAACATGGGAAGGGAAAAGCAGAGTGACATGGGTGGTACGTTATCTAAGATATCCAGGGATTTCTAAAGAGAGCTTCATGGGTAGAGTGACCAGGTTCTTTATCCAGTTGTGTAGTTGGTAACATGTTTATCTGAATGGATATCTTGGACGGGATGCTTTGGCATCGATGTAGGTTATGCACTTTATAAACTAAAAAGCTAATTGCCAAGCACTTACTGAGGAGACAGGGTATTTTCAGTGATCTGATAGAGAAGTCAGGGTGATATGGATACATGCGGAGGTAATGCTGGGATTGAGACAAATGAGAGCAAGGATTCAAGGGCTCCTGCCCAATTCTTGTCCTTTCTGGCTGGCCTGGCCCAGAGCACTGCTGACAAGAGCACTGAGCCTTTCCCAGTCCATATTAGGTATAAGCTTAGAAGCAAGCAGAGTCCATGGCATGCTCAGGGTTAGAAGAAAGCTGTTCACACAACCTTGTCAGTGAGCCGGAAACTCACCCAGAGGATTGTTTCCCTGGGGCCAGGATGACAGGTGAGGCCTCCTGGAATCTTCATGTCCCCCATAAGCAAGGGACTAAAGAGGTCTTAAAGAAGGTTTTGGTGCAAAGGTAGGGAAAGGATGCTCTTTGAAAATTGAGATAAAAGAGATTTTATATCCACTACCACGGCTGACCATTCCTTCCTCATCCTCCACTACTCTCCTTGTGAGCAAATCATACTGTGTCCACTTATATGGCAAACACATTTTCAACTTGGTGGATAAGAGGTTGAGGGGAGGAGAATTGGAATAGGGCCTGTGAATAAGATGGTTATCTTGACATCACAGAGTTTTCTTCCCTCGTCACTTCTCCCAGTCTAGGAGGTTCCCCTATCCCCCAACCCAACCCAGAGCTCCATCTTCCTGGCTTCTAGCCAGATTTGCCCATGCATGCTCTGCCTCACCACCATGTTGCTTACCTCTCACCAAGCTCAGGGCAGCTCGACTCCCTGTAGAAGGAGAAGCCGTCCTTGCTGACCTATTGCATCTCAAGTTTGTCAAGGGAGCCCCTGGTAGAGAACACTGAAGACTTTGTTGTTACCAGAAGCAGGGGATTCTGGTCTCCAAGAAGATGGGGTGGTGATCACATGATATTTCCATCATTTTTTTTTTTTCTGTGTATACTCCCATAAACTTCTGATCATTTTTTAAGGAATTTCTATCTCCCCTTGGGTGTGTAGGTCCCAAGAAGAGTTTCTGAGAAGTGGGGACACTTTTTTGGGATTTTCTCTCATACTTGCAAAAGTGGGGAGTGCCAAATTTCAGTGAGTTTTCTTTAAGGTGGAATGAGGGTGGGAACTTATAGAGAACTATGATTTCCATTCTCTTCCTATATTAGGAAGGGCACTTACAGGAAGGGGGGTAAAAGACCATTGATAGCAGTAAGAGGACCCACATCCCCAAGGGAAGCGTCTCAGCATTAACTAGGATTATCCTCCCTTCCTGTCTAGAAAGAAAATAATCACACTATGGGTTCAAATCTTTTATTTCTTTTCTGTAAGACATCATTTCTTCATCTATAACCAGAAATAATAATATCACTTATCTAACAGAACTTGTGAACGATTAACTAAGGAAAGGCTTTCAAAAGACCTAGCCTCAACAGACTTACAGAATAGTACCATCATACACTGTGGTAAGAGTTAGAGTGTGTTAGAACCAGAGAAAAATCTTCCTCAAAGATCCTAATAAGATGAGAGAGGATTTACTGACAGGTGCTGGGAGCCCTGCTGAAAGAGCTTCACCTGGATGATACCACGTAACCTTCACTGGAGTCCTGAGAGGTAGGTGATATGATGGCCCTGCTGCACAGGGAAGAATACTGGGCAGGTTTTACATTGTCTTGGGCAGAGCTCATCCCTTGGCCCTTTCCTTCAATAGGCAGGGTGAGTCCATGTTTTGGAGCTGGTTTCAGCCAGAGAAGTCTGGGGAGCAATGAAGCAAACAGGTCCCACCCTAGGAGAAGTGAACTTGGCTGACCAGAGGATAAAAGCAAGAAGCTTTACCATGCGGCCTACCAATGGGTGTGGAACTTATACCACAGTGGGGACCGTGGGCTCTCTGGGACAGAAACATTGCAGGTGGGTGTGAGCATGGGTTTCTGGCAGCTTCACAGGGCCCCATAGGTTTGTCTGGTAGGCAGCATTTCATGGAGTAGAATTTTCAGGGCTTCTCTACCAAAATGGCAGACTTGAATTAAAAAAAAAAAATCTGTTCATGCATACAGAAGTAGTAGATTTTTAAAAATATTTTTATTGTGTTATGTTAGTCACCATACTAAACATGATTAGTTTTTGATGTACTGCTCCCTGATACATTGTTTAAAATCCTTATTTTTAAAAATTTTTAAATTTTTTTATTTTTTACAAACACATAATATATTTTTATCCGCAGGGGTACAGGTCTGTGAATCGCCAGGTTTACACACTTCATAGCACTTACCATAGCACATACCCTCCCCATTGTCCATAACCCCACCCCCTCTCCCAACTCCCTCCCACCAGCAACCCTCAGTTTGTTTTGTGAGATTAAGAGTCTCACAAAACTTGGTTTGTCTCCTCCCAATCCCATCTTGTTTCATTTATTCTTCTCCTACCCCCTTAACCCCCCCCCATGTTGCATCTCCACATGCTCATATCAGGGAGATCATATGATAGTTGTCTTTCTCTGATCGACTTATTTCGCTAAGCATGATATCCTCTAGTTCCATCCACATTGTCGCATATAACACACAATACTCCATGAATATGTGCCCTCCTTAATACACACCACCTGGCAATTGCACTACTGGGTATTTACCCCAAAGATACAGGTGTAGTGAAAAGAAGGGCCACCTATACCCCAACATTTACAGCAGCAATGTCCACAATAGCCAAACTGTGGAAAGAGCTGAGATGCCCTTCAATAGATGAATGGATAAAGAAGATGGGGTCCATATAGACAATGGAATATTACTCAGCCATCAGAAAGGACAAATACCCAACTTTTACTTCAGCTTGGATGGGACTGGAGGAGATTATGCGGAGAAGTAAGAGATTTTTAAGAGAACAGCAAGTAGGCACTCATTACTTGTGGGATTGTGAAAGCACACCAGCCAAAAGCACTATGTGTGCAGGATGTAGGAGGAAAGTCCACTAGGTAATCCCAGTCAATTCCTT
This sequence comes from Mustela erminea, assembly GCF_009829155.1. Classification (NCBI taxonomy): domain Eukaryota; kingdom Metazoa; phylum Chordata; class Mammalia; order Carnivora; family Mustelidae; genus Mustela; species Mustela erminea. The sequence goes on along the minus strand of NC_045616.1, from coordinate 13,533,491 downwards.
TTCCTAATCCTGTTTTACAAAATGCTTGTAATCCCACTGTAGGTTTCATCCTACAAGAGAAATCTACATTCATGGAAGAGCTTAAATACTTATGATAACAACCAGACAATGATAAATAATCATGTGCAAACATAAGTGCTGACTTAAAATCAGTAAGAAATTATTTGGAAAATTTGTGATGACTTAGATGTTCAAGTTGCAAAGACACAGGCGTTCCTTACGCATGCCCTTGGTGTTAAAAGATAACCATTTTTTTGGTTTATTTTTAAATTTAAATTCAATTATCCAAGGTATCATACATCATTAGTTTTTTAGACAGTGTTCAGTGATTCTTTGGTTGAGTGTAACAAATTTTTTTTGCATAGGTGCAAAAAGGAAACATATTTAACAGTACTCAGAAAAAATAGACTTTAAAACAAAGATTGTAAGAAGAGACAAAGTAGAATATTATATAGTCATAGACAGAAGAATTCAACAACAACATATAAGAATTATAAATATTTATGCAACAAACATGACAGCACCCAAACACATAAAGAAACTGAAAACAGGTATAAAGGAAATAATCAATAGCAATACAATAATAATAGACTTTATAAAAAAATTAACATATAATGGATTATTTGTTTCAGGGGTATAGGTCTGTGATTCATGAATCCTACACAAATGCCAGCACTCCCCAATGTCCATCACCCAGCCACCCCATACCTCCCACCCACCTCCACTCCAGCAACCCTCAGTCTGTTTCCTGAGACCAAGAGTATCTTAAGTTTTATCTCCCTCTCTGGTTTCATCTTATTTCATTTTCCCCTCCCTTTCCCATGATCCTCTGTCTTTTTTCTCAAATTCCTCAAATCAGTGAGATCATATGATAACTGTCCCTCTCTGATTGAATTATTTCGCTCAGCATAATACCCTCTAGCTCCATTCATGTCATTGCAAATGTTAAGATTTTGCTTCTCTTGAAGGCTGCATAGTATTCCATTGTGTGTGTGTGTGTGTGTGTGTGTGTGTGTGTGTGTGTGTGTGTGTATATCTCACATCTTCTTTATCCATTCATCTGTTGATGGACATCTAGGTTCTTTCCATAGTTTGGCTATTGTGGACATTGCTGCTGTAAACACTGTGGTGCATATGCCAATAAGGGACCCCATTTACCTCAACAGACAGATTATCATAGCAGAATATCAATAAGGAAACCATAGCTTTGAATGACAAACAGGACCAGGTGGATGTAAGTGGATATATCCAGAACATTCTATCTTAAAACTGCAGAATACACATTCTTTCTCAGTGCATATGGAACATTCTCCAGATTAGATCACATATTAGGCCACAAAACAAGTCTCAACAAGTTTCAAAAGTTCTAAGTCATATCATGCACCTTTTCTGATTGTGGTGCTGTGAAACTAGAAATCAACCACAAGATAAAATCTGGAAAGAGCACAAGTACATGGGGGCTAAATAATTGGTTCTACACAATGAGTGGGTTAGCCAAGAAATGAGAGAGAAAATAAAAAAATACAAGGAGGCAGTTGAAAATAATACACAGTGGTTCAAAATCTTTGGGATGCAGAAAAAGCAATTCTTTTTTTAAAATTTTTTACATATTTGTCAGAGAGATAGAGAGAGCACAGGCATGCAGAGTGGCAGGTAGAGGCAGAGTGAGAAGCAGGCTCCCTGTGAGCAAGGAGCCAGATGTGGGACTCAATCCCAGGACCCTGGGATCTTGACCTTAGCTGAAGGCAGCTACTTAATTGACAGCCACTCAGGCATCCCCAGGAAAAGCAATTCTAAGACTTGTTTGCACCGATACAGTTCTGCCTCAAGAAGCAAGAAAAATATCAAATAAACTACCTCACCCTACACCTAAAACAGATAGAAAAAGGAAAACAAACAAAGCTCTAAAACAGTAGAAGAAAGGAAATAATATAAAGTACAACTGGAATAAATGAAATGAAAGAACAAAACCAATAGAAAAGAGTAATGAAACCAGGAGCAGGTTCTTTGGAAAGATCAACAGAAGTGATAAACCTCTACCAGACTCATCAAAAAAGAAAGAGAGAGAGAGAGAGAAATAAGCTCACATAAGCAAAATAAGAAATGAAAGAGGATACATAGAAAGTGACACAACAGAAACACAAATGGTTATCAGAGGATATTATGAAAAATTATTTGCCAAGGAATTGGATATTATAGAAGAAATGGATAAATTCCTAGAAACACGTAACCTCCTAAAACTCAATCAGGAAGAAATAGAAAATCCAAATGACTATCAGCAATGAAATTGAATCAGTAATCAAAATACTTCCAACAAACAAATGTCAGGGTCAAATGGCTTCCCAGGTTAATTTTTGCAAATATTTATGGAAGAGTAAGCTCCTGTTTTTATCAGACCATTCCAAAAAATAGAAGAGGAAGGAAAACTTCCAAAATCATTCTATAAAGCTAGCATTACCCTAATATGAAAATCAGATAGAGACACTAAGAAAGAGAGGGAGAGAGAGAACTGTAGGCCATAATCTCTGAAGAACATAGATGCAAAACTCCTCATGAAATATTAGCAAGTCAAATCCAACAATACATTAAAATATCACCCACCACCATCAAGTGGGATTTGTTCCCAACTGCAAATGTGGTTCAATAGATGCAAATTGTTAAAAAAATATATCAATCAATGTTATACAACACATGAAAAAGAGAAAGAAGAAAAACTGTATGATCATTTCAATTGATGCAGAAAAAAAACAATGGCAAAGTATAACATCCATTCATTAAAAAAACCCTCTATAGGTTTAGAGGGAACAAATCTCAACATAATAGAGCCCATGTATGAAAAACCTACAGTGAACATCATACTCAGTGGTGAAAAGCTGAGAGCCTTTCCCCTAAGATCAGGAACACAAGGATGTTCACTCCCACTACGTTTATTCAAGATAGTACTACAAGTCCTAGCCACAGCAATCAGACCAAAAAAAAAAAAAAAAAGAAGAAGACTAAAATCCATCCAAATTAAATAAAGTTGTAAAAGTTTCACTATTTGCAAATGACATGAAACTGACAGAGAAAAAACTGAAGATTCCAACAAAAAACTCCTAGAACTGATAAATGAAATCAGTAACATCTCAGGATACACAATAAACTGTGCAGAAATCCATTGCATTTTTATAAACTAATAATAAAGTAGCAGAAAGAGAAATCATTAAAAATTCCATTTACATTACACCAAAACCATGACATATCAGGAATAAATTTAACCAATGCAGTGAAAGATCTGTACCCTGAAAACTATAAAGCCTTAGTGGAAGTCTGAAGATGTTGCAAACAAATGGAAAGATATTCCATGTAATGCATTGGAAGAACATATACTGTTAAAATGTCCACGCAAGGGGGGAGGAGTCAAGATGGCGGAGAAGTAGCAGGCTGGGACTGCTTCAGCTAGCCGGAGATCAGCTAGATAGCTTATCTAAAGATTGCAAACACCTGAAAATCCATCGGCAGATCGAAGAGAAGAAGAGCAGCAATTCTGGAAACAGAAAAACAACCACTTTCTGAAAGGTAGGACCGGCGGAGAGGTGAATCCAAAGCGACGGGAAGATAGACCCCGGGGGGAGGGGCCGGCTCCCGGCAAGCGGCGGAGCAACCGTGCACAAAATCAGGACTTTTAAGAGTCTGTTCCACTGAGGGACATCGCTCCAGAGGCTAAACCGGGGCGAAGCCCACGCGGGTTCAGCGTGGCCTCAGGTCCCGCAGGGTCACAGAAGGATCGGGGGTGTCTGAGTGTCGCAGACCTTGCGGGTATTGAAACGGGAAAGCCGGCTACGGAGACAGAGCCGACAGTAAGCTCACAGCTCGGTGTTACCTTGAACCGGTCGCAGGCTCGGTGAGCTCGGAGCGCGGCGGGAGGTCAGGCAGACGGGAGTAACTGGGCGCTGTTCTCTGAGGGCGCACTGAGGAGTGGGGCCCTGGGCTCTCGGCTCCTCCCGGCCGGAGACCAGGAGGCCGCCATTTGTATTCCCGTCCTCCGGAACTCTACGAAAAGCGCTCAGGGAACAAAAGCTCCTGAAAGGAAACCCGAGCGGATTACTCACCCCGGCCCCGGTAAGGGCGGTGTAATTCCGCCTGGGGCAAAGACACTTGAGAATCACTACAACAGGCCCCTCCCCCAGAAGATCAACAAGAAATCCAGCTGAGACCAAGTTCACCTACCAAGGAGTGCGGTTTCAATACCAAGGAGAGCAGCAGAATTCCAGAGGAGGAGAAAGCCAAGCACGGAACTCATGGCTTTTTCCCTGTGATTTTTTTTTTAGTCTTGCAGTTAATATAATTTCTTTTCTTTTTCATTTTTTTTTTTTTCTCTCGCCTTCGGGTAAAAAAATTTTTTTTTTTTAACTGTTACCTTTTTCTTTTTTAACGATTTTTTACTAGTTTATCTAATATATATATTTTTTCTTTTTTACATTTTTCTTAGGTGTTTTCTTTTTTTTTAAATTCTTTTCTTCTCTCTTTTTTTTTTCTTTTTTCTTTTTCTTTTTTCTTTTTTTTTTTTCTTTCTCCCTTTTTGAACCTCTTTTTATCCCCTTTCTCGCCCCTCACGATTTTGGATCTCTTCTAATTTGGTTAAAGCATTTTTTCCTGGGGTTGTTTGCACCCTTTTAGTATTTTACTTGCCCCTTCATATACTCTTATCTGGACAAAATGACAAGACGGAAAAATTCAACACAAAAAAAAGAACAAGAGGCAGTACCGAAGGCTAGGGACCTAATCAATACAGACATTGGTAATATGTCAGATCTAGAGTTCAGAATGACAATTCTCAAGGTTCTAGCCGGGCTCGAAAAAGGCATGGAAGATATTAGAGAAACCCTCTCGAGAGATATAAAAGGCCTTTCTGGGGAAATAAAAGAACTAAAATCTAACCAAGTTGAAATAAAAAAAGCTATTAATGAGGTGCAATCAAAAATGGAGGCTCTCACTGCTAGGATAAATGAGGCAGAAGAAAGAATTAGTGATATAGAAGACCAAATGACAGAGAATAAAGAAGCTGAGCAAAAGAGGGACAAACAGCTACTGGACCACGAGGGGAGAATTCGAGAGATAAGTGACACCATAAGACGAAACAACATTAGAATAATTGGGATTCCAGAAGAAGAAGAAAGAGAGAGGGGAGCAGAAGGTATACTGGAGAGAATTATTGGGGAGAATTTCCCCAATATGGCAAAGGGAACGAGCATCAAAATTCAGGAGGTTCAGAGAACGCCCCTCAAAATCAATAGGAATAGGCCCACACCCCGTCACCTAATAGTAAAATTTACAAGTCTCAGTGACAAAGAGAAAATCCTGAAAGCAGCCCGGGAAAAGAAGTCTGTAACATACAATGGTAAAAATATTAGATTGGCAGCTGACTTATCCACAGAGACCAGGCAGGCCAGAAAGAGCTGGCATGATATTTTTAGAGCACTAAACGAGAAAAACATGCAGCCAAGAATACTATATCCAGCTAGGCTATCATTGAAAATAGAAGGAGACATTAAAAGCTTCCAGGACAAACAACAACTAAAAGAATTTGCAAACACCAATCCAGCTCTACAGGAAATATTGAAAGGGGTCCTCTAAGCAAAGAGAGAGCCTACAAGTGGTAGATCAGAAAGGAACAGAGACCATATACAGTAACAGTCAACTTACAGGCAATACAATGGCACTAAATTCATATCTCTCAATAGTTACCCTGAATGTTAATGGGCTAAATGCCCCTGTCAAAAGACACAGGGTATCAGAATGGATAAAAAACCAAAACCCATCTATATGTTGCCTCCAAGAAACTCATTTAAAGCCCGAAGACACCTCCAGATTTAAAGTGAGGGGGTGGAAAAGAATTTACCATGCTAATGGACATCAGAAGAAAGCAGGAGTGGCAATCCTTATATCAGATCAATTAGATTTTAAGCCAAAGACTATAATAAGAGATGAGGAAGGACACTATAATATACTCAAAGGGTCTGTCCAACAAGAAGATTTAACAATTTTAAATGTCTATGCCCCCAATGTGGGAGCAGCCAACTATATAAACCAATTAATAACAAAATCAAAGAAACACATCAACAATAATACAATAATAGTAGGGGACTTTAACACTCCCCTCACTGAAATGGACAGACCATCCAAGCAAAAGATCAACAAGGAAATAAAGGCCTTAAATAACACACTGGACCAGATGGACATCACAGATATATTCAGAACATTTCATCCCAAAGCAACAGAATATACATTCTTCTCTAGTGCACATGAAACATTCTCCAAAATAGATCACATCCTCGGTCCTAAATCAGGACTCAATCGGTATCAAAAGACTGGGATCATTCCCTGCATATTTTCAGACCACAATGCTCTGAAGCTAGAACTCAACCACAAGTGGAAGTTTGGAAAGAACCCAAATACATGGAGACTAAACAGCATCCTTCTAAAGAATGAATGGGTCAACCGGGAAATTAAAGAAGAATTGAAAAAAATCATGGAAACAAATGATAATGAAAATACAACGGTTCAAAATCTGTGGGACACAACAAAGGCAGTCCTGAGAGGAAAATATATAGCGGTACAAGCCTTTCTCAAGAAACAAGAAAGGTCTCAGGTACACAACCTAACCCTACACCTAAAGGAGCTGGAGAAAGAACAAGAAAGAAACCCTAAGCCCAGCAGGAGAAGAGAAATCATAAAGATCAGAGCAGAAATCAATGAAATAGAAACCAAAAAAACAATAGAACAAATCAACGAAACTAGGAGCTGGTTCTTTGAAAGAATTAATAAAATTGATAAACCCCTGGCCCGACTTATCAAAAAGAAAAGAGAAAGGACCCAAATAAATAAAATCATGAATGAAAGAGGAGAGATCACAACTAACACCAAAGAAATACAAACTATTATAAGAACATACTATGAGCAACTCTACGACAATAAATTTGACAATCTGGAAGAAATGGATGCATTCCTAGAAACATATAAACTACCACAACTGAACCAGGAAGAAATAGAAAGCCTGAACAGACCCATAACCAGCAAGGAGATTGAAACAGTCATTAAAAATCTCCAAACAAACAAAAGCCCAGGGCCAGACGGCTTCCCGGGGGAATTCTACCAAACATTTAAAGAAGAACTAATTCCTATTCTCCTGAAACTGTTCCAAAAAATAGAAATGGAAGGAAAACTTCCAAACTCATTTTATGAGGCCAGCATCACCTTGATCCCAAAACCAGACAAGGATCCCACCAAAAAAGAGAGCTATAGACCGATATCCTTGATGAACACAGATGCGAAAATACTCAACAAAATACTAGCCAATAGGATTCAACAGTACATTAAAAAGATTATTCACCACGACCAAGTGGGATTTATTCCAGGGCTGCAAGGTTGGTTCAACATCCGCAAATCAGTCAATGTGATACAACACATCAATAAAAGAAAGAACAAGAACCATATGATACTCTCAATAGATGCTGAAAAAGCATTTGACAAAGTACAGCATCCCTTCCTGATCAAAACTCTTCAAAGGGTAGGGATAGAGGGCACATACCTCAATATCATCAAAGCCATCTATGAAAAACCCACCGCAAATATCATTCTCAATGGAGAAAAACTGAAAGCTTTTCCGCTAAGGTCAGGAACACGGCAGGGATGTCCATTATCACCACTGCTATTCAACATAGTACTAGAGGTCCTAGCCTCAGCAATCAGACAACAAAAGGAAATTAAAGGCATCCAAATCGGCAAAGAAGAAGTCAAATTATCACTCTTCGCAGATGATATGATACTATATGTGGAAAACCCAAAAGACTCCACTCCAAAACTGCTAGAACTTATACAGGAATTCAGTAAAGTGTCAGGATATAAAATCAATGCACAGAAATCAGTTGCATTTCTCTACACCAACAGCAAGACAGAAGAAAGAGAAATTAAGGAGTCAATCCCATTTACAATTGCACCCAAAACCATAAGATACCTAGGAATAAACCTAACCAAAGAGACACAGAATCTATACTCAGGAAACTATAAAGTACTCATGAAAGAAATTGAGGAAGACACAAAGAAATGGAAAAATGTTCCATGCTCCTGGATTGGAAGAATAAATATTGTGAAAATGTCTATGCTACCTAAAGCAATCTACACATTTAATGCATGCCTATCAAAGTACCATCCATCTTTTTCAAAGAAATGGAACAAATAATGCTAAAATTTATATGGAACCAGAAAAGACCTCGAATAGCCAAAGGGATATTGGAAAAGAAAGCCAACGTTGGTGGCATCACAATTCCGGACTTCAAGCTCTATTACAAAGCTGTCGTCATCAAGACAGCATGGTACTGGCACAAAAACAGACACATAGATCAATGGAACAGAATAGAGAGCCCAGAAATAGACCCTCAACTCTATGGTCAACTAATCTTCGACAAAGCAGGAAAGAATGTCCAATGGAAAAAAGACAGCCTCTTCAATAAATGGTGCTGGGAAAATTGGACAGCCACATGCAGAAAAATGAAATTGGACCATTTCCTTACACCACACACAAAAATAGACTCAAAATGGATGAAGGACCTCAATGTGCGAAAGGAATCCATCAAAATCCTTGAGGAGAACACAGGCAGCAACCTCTTTGACCTCTGCCGCAGCAACATCTTCCTAGGAACAACGCAAAAGGCAAGGGAAACAAGGGCAAAAATGAACTATTGGGATTTCATCAAGATCAAAAGCTTTTGCACAGCAAAGGAAACAGTTAACAAAATCAAAAGACAACTGACAGAATGGGAGAAGATATTTGCAAATGACATATCAGATAAAGGACTAGTGTCCAAAATCTATAAAGAACTTAGCAAACTCAACACCCAAAGAACAAATAATCCAATCAAGAAATGGGCAGAGGACATGAACAGACATTTCTGCAAAGAAGACATCCAGATGGCCAACAGACACATGAAAAAGTGCTCCATATCACTGGGCATCAGGGAAATGCAAATCAAAACCACAATGAGATATCACCTCACACCAGTCAGAATGGCTAAAATCAACAAGTCAGGAAATGACAGATGCTGGTGAGGATGCGGAGAAAGGGGAACCCTCCTACACTGTTGGTGGGAATGCAAGCTGGTGCAGCCACTCTGGAAAACAGCATGGAGGTTCCTCAAAATGTTGAAAATAGAACTGCCCTATGACCCAGCAATTGCACTATTGGGTATTTACCCTAAGGATACAAACGTAGTGATCCAAAGGGGCACATGCACCCGAATGTTTATAGCAGCAATGTCCACAATAGCCAAACTATGGAAAGAACCTAGATGTCCATCAACAGATGAATGGATCAAGAAGATGTGGTATATATACACAATGGAATACTATGCAGCCATCAAAAGAAATAAAATCTTGCCATTTGTGACAACATGGATGGAACTAGAGCATATCATGCTTAGCGAAATAAGTCAAGCAGAGAAAGACAACTATCATATGATCTCCCTGATATGAGGAAGTGGTGATGCAACATGGGGGCTTAAGTGGGTAGGAGAAGAATAAATGAAACAAGATGGGATTGGGAGGGAGACAAACCATAAGTGACTCTTAATCTCACAAAATAAACTGAGGGTTGCTGTGGGGAGGGGGTTTGGGAGAAGGGGGTGGGATTATGGACATTGGGGAGGGTATGTGCTTTGGTGAGTGCTGTGAAGTGTGTAAACCTGGTGATTCACAGACCTGTACCCCTGGGGATAAAAATATATGTTTATAAAAAAAAATTAATTAAAAAAAAATGTCCACGCAAAGCATAGCACTATACAGATTTAATGCAATCCCTCTCAAAATACCCACAGCATTTTTCACGGAACTAGAACTAGCAATCCTAAAATTACTATGGAACTTCAAAGACCCCAAATAGCAAAAGCAATCTCGAGAAAGAAAAATAAAGGTATCACAATTCCAGATTTCAAGTGATACTTCAAACTGGTAGTAATTAAAACAGTATTGTCTTGGGATGAAAATATACACAAGATCAATGGAATAAAACTGAAAGCCCAGAAATTAATCTAAATGCATAGGGTCAATTAACGCATAACAAAGAAGATAAGAATAGGCAAAGGGAAAAAAGCAGTTATTTCAACAAGTGGTTTTAGGAAAACTGGACAGCCAGATGTAAAAGACTGGCTGGACCACTTTTAACACCATACCCCAAAATAACTCAAAATGGATTAATGACTTAAATGTGAGACCTGAAACCAAGAAACTATTTTGTTGTTGTTTTTCTTCAGAGTTCTCTACCTTACTTGCTAATCCCTCATTAATTCAACCCCCAATCATAGTTAAATGTACAATTCATTGGGAAGCTCTATTTTTAATTTCTTAAGGAATCTGCACACTGTTTTCCAAAGTGGCTGCACCAACTACTGGGTATTTACCCCGAAGATACAGATGTAGTGAAAAGAAGGGCCATCTGTACCCCAATGTTTATAGCAGCAATGGCCACAGTCGCCAAACTATGGAAAGAACCAAGATGCCCTTCAACGGACGAATGGATAAGGAAGATGTGGTCCATATACACTATGGAGTATTATGCCTCCATCAGAAAGGATGAATACCCAACTTTTGTAGTAACATGGATGGGTCTGCAGGAGATTATGCTGAGTGAAATAAGTCAAGCAGAGAGAGTCAGTTGTCATATGGTCTCACTTGTGGAGCATAAGGAATAACACGGAGGACATGGGGAGATGGAGAGGAGAAGGGAATTGGGGGAAATTGAAGGGGGAGACGAACCATGCGAGACTGAAAAGGCAGGGGGTGGGAGGTTGGCGAGCTTGGTGGTGGGTATTATGGAGGGCACGTATTGCATGGAGCACTGGGTGTGGTACATAAACAATGTAAACATAAACAATGAATTCTGGTACACTCCTATACACTGAAAAGAAATAAAAAAAATAAAGATGTACAATTCATTGCTTTTTGTCTTAAATTTAACTTTATTTTATTTAAATTCAACTAAGTAACATATAGTGCATTATTATTATCAGTGGTAGAGTTCAGTTATTCATCAGTTTCATATAATACCCAGTGCTCATTTCATAATGTGCCCCCCCCCTTAATGCCCATCACCCAGTTACTCTATCCCCCACCCATCTCCCCTCCAGCCACCTTCGGTTTGTTTCCTAGTTGAGTCTCTTATAGTTGGGGCACCTGGGAGGCTCAGTCAGTTGAACGTCTGCCTTTGATTAGATCATGATCTCAGGGTCCTGGATTAAGCCCAGTGTCTGGTTCCTTGCTTAGTGGGGTACCTGCTTCTCCCTCTCCCTCTGTCCCCACTGCTGTGCTCTCTCTCTCTCAAAAAAATAAATAAAATCTTCTAAAAATTTTTCAAAAAGGGTGTCTTGGTTGCTCAATCCCTTAAGTATTTGCCTTCAGCTCAGGTCGTGATCCTGAGGTCCAGGGATGGAGCCTGGTATGGGTCCCCCTGCTCCTCAGGGAGCCTGATTCTCTCTTTCTCCCTCTGCCTGCCACTCCCCTGCTTGTGCACTCTCTCCCTCTGTCAAATAAATAAATAAAATCTTTAAAAAAAATTTTAAAGTTTTAAAAATAATAAAATTTATTTTGAAAAAGGAGTCTCTATGGTTTGTCTCCCTCTCTAATTTCATCTTATTTTATTTTTCTTTCCCCTCCCCTATGATCCTCTATTTTGTGAAACCACAAATCTCTTAAAAAATATATGCAGTAATCTCTTGCATGTCTCCTTCAGCAACATATTTACAAAAATGTCTCTCCAGGCAGGGCAAACAAAGGCAAAGATAAATTATTGCGATTACAAGAAAATAAAAAGCTTTTCTACAGGGAAGGAAACTAAACACAAAACAGAAGTCCATAAATGGGAAGATATTTGCAAATAATAGATCTGATAAGGGATTATTATAGAAAAGTTATAAAGAACTTACACAACTCAACACACACACACACACCCACACACACACACACACACACGTGATTTTAAAATGGGCAGATGACCTGAGTAGACATAACTCCTTCCCAAGAAATTCCCAAGCAAAAGCATGCAGATGACCAATACCGATACCAATCACCGAAAAGACGATCAACATTACTAATTATCAGGGAATGCAAATCAAAGCTGCAGTGAGATATTGCACATCAGTCAGAATGGCTATTAAGGGGGTGGGATTATGGACATTGGGGAGGGTATGTGCTTTGGTGAGTGCTGTGAAGTGTGTAAACCTGGGTACAGACCTGTACCCCTGGGGATAAAAACATATGTTTATAAAAAATAAAAAATTAAAAAAAAAAAAAAAAAGAAAGAACACCAAGTGTTGGTGAGATGTAGAATGAAGGGAATTATCAGGCACTGTTGTGAGAATGTAAATTGGTACAACCACCATGGGCAACTGTGTGACCTTTCATCAAAAGACTAAAAATACATAACAGATGAAATCTAGTAAAAGATAAAATTCAGTAACGCCACTATTGTGCATTTAAGCAAAGAAAACAAAACCATTAATTCAAAAAAGTATCTGCACCTCTATGTTTATTGCAACATTATTTACTATTGTCGAGATATGGAAGCAATGCAGGTGTGCACTGATAGATGAATAGACACAGAAGATGAAGTGTGTATATATAAATATACGTGTGTATACATGCACACATACACACACACACACACACACAATGGATTACCCAGCCATAAAACATGAGAGCTTGCCATTTGCAACAACATGGATCACTTCGAAGGTGTTATACTAAGTGAAATAAGTCAGAAAGAGAAAGACAAATACCACGTAATTTTACTTATAAGTGGAATCTGAACAAGCAAACAAGTGAGAACAAAACAGACAGTTAAATACAGAGAACAAACTGGTAGTTGCCAGAGGGGAGGTGGGTGAGGGGAAGGTAAAAATAGGTAAAGGAGATTAGGAAGTACCCACGTCCAGTTATAAAGTAAGTCACAGTGATGAATAGTACAACACGTGGAATGTAGTCAATAATATTGTAACAATGTTGGATGGCGACAGATGGTGACTGCGCTTACTGTGGAGAGATTTGAGTAATGTATAGAGTTGTCAAATCAGTGTTGTGCACCTAAAACTAGTGTAATGTTTTATGTTAATTATTCTGTAATCAAAAGCTGGTGGGTGTGTGAGGAATATAAGCTCCAGGTTAGAGGAGAGAACTGCTGTTTGCAGGGGTCACCACAGTTTACTGGGCGGATGGTTCATTCCATATTTTTCTCCTTCTTTTTTAGAAAGACAGCTTCATTGAGCTATAGTTCACATAAGTCTTATTTCTTCAGCTATTTTTCTTACCAGATGTTTGTTTGAAAAGACATTAATAAAAATATTTTTAACAGGTGGAGCCTTGAGTGTGCTCATCTAGGACAATTACCAAATAGCAAATGGAGAACCTGGGGTACAGGACATTGTGTAGGGAGTGCTGCCATTTTTGTCAAGAGGAGAAAACAGATGTGCATATTTCTTCCTATATTCCTTAAAGGGACCTGTAAAGATGACAGGGTCCCCTCTGGTACAGAAACTTGAAGAATGGCCATTGTGTGCCTTGTATACATCTTATAGCTCTTGGTTCATAAACTACATAGGTGATGTCTTTTCGACAAATAAATGAAAAACAAAACTATACAAAAAAACCAAAAGCCAGACTATGGCTCCCCAGGACACAAGGTTACTCCCTACTCAGTTTCCACCCCAACTGGGTATACTGTCTTTTAATTCCTGCACTAACCATGCAGAGTTAGCAAAGACTCCCCAGGTTTCAGGGCTCAGTCCTTCAGAAGACTACTCTCACTTCAGACACCAGCTGCACTGGGGGGTGGGGGGATCTTTAGGTCACCTGGATCTCCAACTGTCTACAAATTAGAGGGGTCTTGTAACCCCCTCAGACTTGCTAATTGATCAGAATGATTCACATGAGTCAGGCAAGTGTTATACTTACAAATCCAGTTTTATTTAAAAGGATGCACATAGGGTGGGTTCTGGTGGGGAGTACACAGCTTCCATGCTCTGTCCATGGAGCCAGAGCATGCAACCTTCCAGAACATCAATGCAAACATAACTAAGAAGCTGAATGAGCTTTAGTGTCTAGGGTTTTTGTTGATGTTCACTTCAAAGACATGATTGCTTAAATAACTGGCTATTTAATTGAACTCAGTGTCTACCCACTTCTCCTTCCCAGAGGTTCAGCTGGCCCTGAGCCTCCACTCTCTGTTCACATGGTGGGTTTCCTGGTGACCAGCCACTGACCTGAAGCAATTAAGGATCCTACCAGGAATAACTTCATTAGCAAAACAAAGTCAGCTTCCAACAGTCAGGAAATCCTCAGGGATTTTTTTTAAATTAAAAAGAGTGTTAATTGGGAAGAGATACAAGAGAGCATTTTACACCCCTAAAGAGAGGATACATAATATTTTCAAATACAAAAAAAATATATTTTTTTCAAACGGCAAGGTTTTAGGTCGATCTGTTATAACTAACTTCATGAAAGTAGAAATCCAACAGGCTGTCTAGTCTTGACACTGTAAAATAAAAGTAGAAACTGACAATTGTTCCCAGGGATTCTGAAGCTCTGTGCCAGGAACCAGGGACAAGGCTAGATAGACTCTTCGTTAGATTCACTCCCTGTAGAGTTTGAGCTGTCCACGGCCAACAGGTGAGGCATGAGTGTCATTCTCCCAGGAAGCAGTCCTGTGTTCTCTGAATGTGGATTCAGATTCTGCCTGGCTAGGAACCTGGGGCTGGTTAGGGTGTCCTTTGGGGTCACTGAGAAGCCTGCTGACTGGTATCCCATGTCTTCCTCTTACTCACAATGCCAAAGCACATCATATCAACGGCCACGGTGCCTTTCAGTTTCTCTTCCCAACAATGTTTGTGTTTCTCGGAAAAGGAGCTTTCAACTTTGATTTCACTTTCTATTCCTGGAAATGCAGGGCTCTGCCATGTGATGACTGCTTCTTACTATTGGGCAGGTTCCTGTGGGGGTGGAGCAGAGGTCACAGATGATTTAAGTCCTGCCAGCTCCTCACACAAAGTGAAGACATTTCAGATGACCATCAGCTGTTTAATTTCTGCAGTGACCACACCAGCACACAGGACCTGTTCCAGTGCAAGGCCAGTCTGAGCGGAGGAGAGCTCCTGCTGGGGGCTGCAGGGAGCCCATCCACCAGGCTCAGCATCTCCTGAGCTGCCCAGGGACACATTCAGAGCTCAACGCTGACACCAGGAGTCTCTTTCCCTCCAGGAACTGGTAAGCAAGAAATCACAGATTTGTATGTCTAAGCTTGGGAGAGACTGGATGCATGATCTCGGGTGCTATGGACTTGAAAGGCTGAGGGGCAGGGGGTCTGGTGGATGGCTGTGAGCCAGTTAGAGCATTTAACTATTTGGGACATTTTCAGAGGGAGGTTGGAGGACAAACTTGATTCCTGTGAACTGCAGAAGGATCATGTGAGTGTCTGGGGTATTATTGGATGGGGCTTTTCCCCAAGAGCTTCCTGATCAGACACCCCCTACTCCCCATCTCATGCCTAACTACCTTTCTGTGGGGGAGACAATGCATGTATTATCTATTAATGACACAATTCAAATAAATAATTTTTTAAAGACTTTATTTATTTATTTGACAGGCAGCGATCACAAGTATGCAGAGAGGCAAGCAGTGGGGAAGCAGGCTCCTTGCTGAGCAGAGAGCTCCATGTAGGGTTCAATCCCAGGACCCTGGGATCATGACCTGAGCCAAAGGCAGAGGCTTTAACCCACTGAGCCACCCAGGTACCCCTCAAATAAATTAATTTTAAAGGATCATTAGCTTTATTATATAATTCATGAATTAGGCAATATCTTATCTAGCAAACAGAAAGGGGCTCTATTGAGCTGTGGGAAGGGAAATGTTTTTAAAGGAAGAGGGGAAGAGAAAAAGAAAGAAATCATTGACAGTTCCTTTCCCACTGGGAGGGCACCTGCTTTGCATCAGGGCAAACTTCAACTGAACTGGAAAACACACATACAGTAAGAAGAACACATTGATGACTCAGGCTAGGTGACAGCTGAATGAAGACCAGCTGTGGGTGTTCAAATGTCTCTCAAAGGAGGTGATGTGAGTCCTCTGAGGGCAAAAACAATTTTTCCAGGATAATGGGCCTGACAAGTCAGACATTGCTGGTAGACTTCCACAATTTTATAGAAGTCTTCCCTCCAATATGTATCGATAGTTTGAGTCATCTTAAATATACTATAATGGGTGAAGAAATAAAACAACAACA
The DNA here is from genome assembly GCF_009829155.1 of Mustela erminea. NCBI lineage: Eukaryota > Metazoa > Chordata > Mammalia > Carnivora > Mustelidae > Mustela > Mustela erminea. The sequence goes on along the minus strand of NC_045616.1, from coordinate 13,517,191 downwards.
ACAAAAAATGTATTTGCTAGTGAGTCAGGAAGAATCCGGCCGCTGTCTTGTGTTCCATAAATCCCTGACTGTTCATTCAACTTACAACCATTGGTTACCCATGTTATATTTCTCTGGTTTGGAAGCAGAGGGTTGCCATGTTACCCTGGCATTAGAATGGGCAAAAATCTCACAACGAGCAAACATTTTTGCAGAGAGGCAGAATGGACGTTGTCCACATGTGTCACGTTCTTTATAGATTCTTTTGTTGGCTGCCTTTGCATATGAAAGTCAGCTGGAGGCAGTTTCCTTGTACTCTGTTTCAGTCCTGTTAGTGGGAGCCTCAGTTTTGATGACTGCAATTTCAGAAGGTAAGAGAATAATTACAAGCATTAACATTATACTAGGATGTATCAAATTCCCAGGAATTTCACATAATTTCTAGAATACATATACCCATGGAAATGGAACATAATACACGGGATCTTTGTTTTCTAGGAAGATCACTTAAAATGGAAGGGTAACATTCTCAACCGACTACCAAAAGTAGATCAGATGTTTAAAATAACCATCAAATCTTTGTCCTTTCAACATATAGGAATCCAAATTCTAATTTTACACCAGTTTACTTTTCTATGAGAACATATTCATTGTAATGTTTGTCAGTCCCAACCATGAATAAATTCCTTTCTAAAGGTTCATTTTTATAGTATTTCTACAACTTTCTTTTGCCTCAAAAAAAAAAAAGTTTCTCCAGTCCATATATATTTTTTTAACCAAAAGCACATAACCTAGTTTTCTTTCTTTCAGAGATGTTTCCTTTTTTAATTTTTAGTAGCTTTACCACACACATTAGAGGTCTGAACACTTAGAAGCTTTAATTTCTAGTTATAACTAGGTAACGTTATATAAATATATAACTAGATAACAAGTAAGCACTTGTTATCTGTGTGTTAGACGAGTCTTCTGTTCTTGAGATGGGAAGTTTATAAATACACATTCTTTTTCTAGAAACCTATCCTTTTTTTAAAAAATTTTTTATTATTTATAAACATATATTTTTATCCCCAGGGGTACAGGTCTGTGAACCGCCAGAAACCTATCCTTTTTTAAAATACTATGATCTTCCCATACAATACACCAAAAAGGTTTACCAACAGTACTTACATTTATCTTTAGTTTCTCAGTAATAAAGGAGCCAAAATTAGAGACATGTATGTTTAGTAATTAATGTTTCATGATTTTAATTTATTTGGATGTGATCTAGAAATACAATGAATTTAACTTAAATCATTCAGAGAAGACCCAGGAGCTTGAGCCTGCAGATCCTGCAGAGCTTAAAGCTTGAGCCTGCAGATCCTGCAGAGCTTAAAGCTTGAGCCTGCAGATCCTGCAGAGCTTAAAGCAGGAAGCTGCTTCAGAGACAGATGTGGTCTGATACCATGTAGCCTCCTGAAGACAGGAATGGTGGTTTACAGGCACCAACTTTTAAGTGTAATTTGCATTTGAGTATAAGGGCAGGCAGGTCCTTCTCAACTCTCCAGCAGTGACAGCCATACAGAAAATACCTACTTACAGAAAATAACTGAATGATGGGAAATTTAATGCTGCTTTGTTAAGCAATGCATTCTCTTCCTTTTGTGCAATGTGTAAGCATTCGAATATTATGACCCACCAATTCCTCTCCTATTTCTGGAGAAGGCTCTACACAGGTGTCCAAGAAACATGTGTAACATGTTTGTAGCAGAACTGTGTTGAATAGAAAGAAACAACTGTAAAAAACCCCAATCCAAAGTGCCCACTGACAGAAAATAGATAATATGTTCTATCTTTGCAAAATGGAAAACACATGTGATAGAAACAATTGTAAGTGAAAAGCCGCTTGCAGAAGATGACACACAAAATAATTATATTTTTCTAAGACACCCACCAAGGACAAATAATTTTCTGAGGAACCACATATAGTGGTAAAAATGGAAGGAAGCAAAAAAAGATAAAATTTGAAGGTGCTGTATGTCTGAGAAGAGATATGGAGAGACAGGATATGGATTAATTGTGTAGGAATATTCACTTATATAAGAAACATTCCTGTTCTTAATTTTGGAAGATGACAGGTATTTATATTTAGATCTTTTTTTTTTTTAATGTTGCATGATGATATTTTTTTAAGGAGTTATTTACTTATTTTAGACCGAGAAAGAGTGCCTGCAATCAGGGGAGGGGCAAGGAAGAGGGAAAGGATCTTTAAGAAGACTCCCTGCTGAGCAGGGAGCCCAAAGATCTTGACCTAAGCGGAAACCAATAGTTGGACACCTGACGAGCCACCCTGGCATTCCTTTATATCTTTCTTTATTCTGTGTATATGTACATATGAGATATCATATATATCCTACTGAAGCTAACGGCTGAACACATATTACACTTGGAAAAGGTACCAAAGGACAATGTCAAAGCTGAAGAACAATGTCAACAGCCATCATCTTTTTCAGTAGACTGTATTTTAGAGTAGTTTTGGGTAAATAGCAAAATTAAGCAGAAGGTACAGAGGGTTCCCATGTATCCCCTGCCCTCACACAAGTACCGCCTCCCCACTGTTAACAACTCACACCATCCTACAGTTCATGAACCCAAACTGACCCCATCTTTCTCCCTCCACGTCCATAGTCCATAGTTAACATTGGGTTCCCTCTTGGTGCTGTGTATTCTATGGGATTTGACAAAAGTATAATTTATCTGCCATTAACCCACCATTACCACATCACACAGAGTGGTTTCACTGTTCTAAATGGACTCTGTGCTCCACTGGCTTGTCCCTCCCTCCCCTGAACCCTTGGAAACCACTGATCTTTTTACTGAATCTGTAGTTTTGCCTTTTCCAGAATGTTACACAGTTGGAATCGTGTAGTATGTGGCCTTTCCAGATTGGTTTCTCCCACTTGGTAATGTGCATCTCCATGCCTTTTCACATCAGCTGTCATTTAAGGAGCCTTCTGAATGCTGAGTGTTGATGGATGTGCTCTAGGTCATCACTCCCTTGTGACATTTCTGACATAGTCCCCAGGGATGAAGAGTTCCTATGATTTTCCATGGAGTCAACCAGGTGACCATCCAAGGAATGCAAATGAAATTGGCACTGGGCTTTTTACTGGCAACATGGCATGCTGGAAGGAGATAGATCTTCAGAGATCTGAGATGAAATGATGTTGTATCCAGAATCCTATACTCAGTTAAACTATTTATTGAAAGTGAGCTCTAAATAAAGGCATTAATTGGAAATCCAAAAACTCAGAAAGCTTACCTCCCAGAGAACATTTTCTGTTCTCTTTAGCCAGGATCTCATTGTTTTAGGGTTTTTTGTTTTGTTTTGCTTTTTAGATTCCACAAATAGTGAGATCATATGGTATCATATGGTATTTGTCAGTCTCTGAATTATTTCATTTAGCTAAAGCCTGCAAGGTACACCTATGTTGTTGCAAGTAGAAAGATTTTATTTTTTTTCATAACTGAATAATATTACATCATATATATATGTATATATATCACTATTAAATATATATGTGTATGCACATAAACACATATCACGATTAAACCACAAGTTGTATATAGATAGATATATATATTATATAGATAGATATATTAAACCACAAGTTTTTATATATATATATATATATATATATAATATATATAATAGATATAGATCAGATATCTGGGATATCTCCTCCCCTCTGGGAACCACCAGTTTCTGTTCTGTGTTTCAGGGTCTCTCCCTCTATCTCTCTTTTTCTACTTTTTGTTTCTTTTGTTTCTTAAATTCCAAGTATTGTTGCTTCCTGATGGCACATGGGAGAAGGATGAGGCACAAACAAGTCAGCTATAAGAGAAAGGGAGCAGGGGACAACGGTAGAAATGACCGTTGCCCTGAACAACTTTTCAGTTCCGTTTTTATTAGATATAGACAGTAATTAACAGAAGAGCGGAAGAAGGCTAAACATTAGTCTTATGTCTTATAGATAAACAAGAAGGAAGGCAAAATATGTTTGCTCAAGCATTATAAAGTTTATAGTTGAGCAAGCACATTCGAAGGACTTACCTAATTAGCCACAGGTGCTCTTGGTGGGGGGAAAGGGGAGATAAGGGAAAAATGAAGCAGGGGGCATTCTGCTCGGCTTCAGGGCTGTATATCGTCCTCTCCCCCAGAGGTCTGTTGCCAGTATGTGTTTTTCTTGAGGCTATACTAAACATGCTTGGTGGGGCACCTGGGTGGCTCAGTGGGTTAAAGCCTCTGCCTTCGGCTCAGGTCATGATCTCAGGGTCTTGGATTTAGCCCCACATCGGGCTCTCTGCTCAGTGGAGAGAATAGAGCCTGCTTCCTCCTCTCTCTCTGCTTGCCTCTCTGCCTACTTGTGATCTTTCTGTCAAATAAATAAATAAAATCTTAAAAAATAAAAAACATGCTTGGTAACTAGCAGAATTTCCCATGGGTTATATTTTAAGTAATACATTGTTCTGAGGGACAGTTAAATGTATGAGTCAAGTCATACGGTATATATGTCTTACTCTAACTTATTTCACTTAGCATTTTATTCTATTCATGTTGTTGTTGCAAATGGCAAGGTCTTACTCTTTTTAAAATTTAAATTAAATTAAATTAAATTAAATTGAATTAAATTAAATTTATTTATTTGTCAGAGAGAGAGAGAGAGCGAGCGAGCGCACAAATGGGGGGGTGGTGGGAGAAGGAGAAGCAATTCCGGGCTGATCAAGGAGCCCGATGCAGGACTTGATCCGAGGACCCTGGGATAAGGACCTCAGCTGAAGGCAGATGCTTAACCAACTGAGCCACCCAGATGTCCCCAGCAATATCTCATTCTTTTTTAATGGCTGAGTAGTATTTACTTTATATATAGGTATTTTATGTTTTCCATATACATATAAACTGTATGTTTTCTATATACATATATATAATCACATCTTCTGTATCCATTCCCCTATGGATGGAATTTTATTTTATTTTTTGATGCTGTTGTAATTCTTTTTTTTTTTTTTAAGATTTTATTTATTTATTTGCCAGAGAGAGAGTGAGTACAAGCAGGGGGAATGGCAGGCAATGGGAGAAGCAGGCTCCTTGCTGAGCAAGAAGCCCAGTGCAGGACTATCCCAGGACACTGTGATCATGGCCTGAGCTTCAGGCAAGTGCTTAACCGACTCAACCACTCAGACCTCCCTCATTCTGCATAATTCTAATTGTTTTCTTAATTGGTCTTTCAGCTAGTTGATTTTTAGTGTACAGAAATTCAACAGATTTTTATATACTCATTTTGTATCTTGAAATGTTGTTAACTTTGCTCATTACTTTGAACAAGTTTTTGGTGAAATCTTTGGGTTTACCTCTTCCTTTGTGGTGTGGATGACTTTTATATCTTTTTTCCTGATTGTTATGACCAGAACTTCCAGGACTATTTTGCATAGAATGGTGTGGCAAGGCATCCTTGTCTTTTTCCTGATCTTAGAGGAAAAGATTTCTTCTTTTCACTTTTGAGTATGATGTTAGTGGGGGGCCTGCCTGTATGGCTTTTATTATGCACAATTTGCTGAACATTTATTTATGAAAAGACATTTAATTTTGTCTTTTTTTTTTTTGCTTTAACTGAGTTGACCATCTAATTTTTATCCTTTATTTCATTTATGTGGTATATTATATACATTGATTTGCTCATGTGAAATTAAGCTTGCATCCCTTGGGACACAAATAAAATAAATCCCACTGACCCTGATGTATGATTCTTTTCATATGATGTTGAATTTTGTTTGCTAATATTTTGTTGAAAAAATTTGCATGTATTCTTATTAAGGATACTTGCTTGGGGAGAGGAAGCATGCAATGAGCAGGAGGACCCTAGGCTCCCCTCATCCCATGAACCCAATGAGATAACTATCAAGTCATCCTGAATATCCCAGGAATTGACCTGAAGACGGTCAACTAAAGGGAGAGAAGAGGCCGCACTGAAGAAGGTAGGAAGTGTGGAGTCATGGTTTAGGGGAGAAAGGGATGTTGGGTGTTGCAGATGGCAGGGTGGGGGCATGGATGTGGAGAAGTCATGTGTGTGTGAGAGAGAGAGAGAGAGAGAGAGAAGTAGAGGACCACATAGGGGGAATATTATCCCACAGCCATTGACTTGGAAAATAAGAGGGGCTATATATTATGAATTCTTGCAACTAGCTTGGCTTAAAGTCTGCAGTTTTAAACAGCACAGCAGGCTTGGCTTTAGCACAGAAGGCTTGGCTGTGCTGCTTCTGGAAAGAAGGCAGGCAAACAACCCAGGTCAGACAGCTTGGAAACAGGGATCTTGAGAATGCTTGGGGCACACAAGGGAGAGATTGTTTACTTTTCTTGGAGCATGACCTTGAAGGGTTCACACAGATGCCTCTCCTGAAGCAATTTACAATTCCCCCTTCCTTGCACCATTTCCCTCCCACCCACCTCAGCTCCAACTGCTGGAAGCACCACAAGGCTGATATTGGCAGCCTAACTTGCTTACACCAAGCCCTACCCCGCTGCACTCTGGTGAGACTGACCTTCTCAATCAGCTAGCCTCGGTCCCAGTACAGAGGCCCTACCCCATGAAGACAAGCACACCCCCTCCCACCCCAATGCTATGTGGCCAGACCAAAGTGTTTTTAAAATTTTCTTTCTTAAAAAAATTCATTTTATTTTGAAAGAGAGACAGTGTGTACACATGCAAGTGGTGGGGAGGAGCAGGGGTGGTGGGGAGAGAAGAAATCTCAAGCAGGCTCAATGTTTAGTGCAGAGTGCAGCCAGGGCTCAATCTCATGACCCTAAGATCATGATCTGAGCTGAAATCAAGAGATGGACACTTAACTGACTGAGTCACTCAGGTGTCCTCAGACCAAAGAGTTTTGAGTGCAAAGGAGAGACCAAAACTGACAAAAGCAAGAAAGGACAGAAAATCACCAGAACTAATGACAAAACAGTTATAAAATGGTACTAAATGTATATCTATCAATAATTACTTTGAATGTTAATGGACATAACACTCTAATCAAAAGACATTGGGTAACCCCTAAACAACTAGAACTCATGCAGCTATTCAGTAATGTGGCAGAATACAAAGTCAATGTACAGAAATCAGTGGCTTTCTTCTACACTAACAATGAAAATACAGAAAGGGAAATTAGAGAATCGATTCCATTTACTATAGCACCAAGAGCCATAAGATACCTGGGAATAAACCTAACCAAAGAAGTAAACGATCTGTACTTGAAGAACTACAGAACACTCGTGAAAGAAATTAAAGAAGACACAAAAAGATGGAAGACCATTCCATGCACTTGGATCGGAAGAATAAACATTGTTAAAATGTCTATACTGCCTAGAGCAATCTATACTTTTAATGTCATTCCGATCAAAATTCCACCAGTATTTTTCAAAGAGCTGGAGCAAATAATCCAAAAATTTGTATGGAATCAGAAGAGACCCTGAATCGCTAAGGAAATGTTGAAAAACCAAAATAAAACTGGAGGCATCACATTACCTGATTTCAAGCTTTACTACAAAGCTGTGATCACCAAGACAGCATGGTACTGGCATAAAAACAGACACATATACCAGCGGAACATAGTAGAGAGCCCAGATATCAACCCTCAACTCTATGGTCAAATAATCTTCAACAAAGCAGGAAAAAATATACAGTGGAAAAAAGACAGTCTCTTCAATAAATGGTGCTGGGAAAATTGGACAGCTATATGTAGAAGAATGAAACTCGACCATTCTCTTACACTGTACATAAAAGTAAACTCGAAATGGATAAAAGACCTCAATGTGAGACAGGAATCCATCAGAATCCTAGAGGAGAACATAGGCAGTAACCTCTTCGATATCAGCCACAGCAACTTCTTTCAAGAGATGTCTCCAAAGGCAAAGGAAACAAAAGCCAAAATAAACTTCTGGGACTTCATCAAGATCAAAAGCTTCTGCACAGCAAAGGAAACAGTTAACAAAACAAATAGGCAACCCATGGAATGGGAGAAGATATTTGCAAATGACAGTACAGACAAAAGATTGATATCCAGGTTCTATAAAGAACTCTTCAAACTCAACACACACAAAACAGATAATCATATCAAAAAATGGGCAGAAGATATGAATAGACACTTCTCCAATGAAGACATACAAATGACTATGAGACACATGAAAAAATGTTTATCATCACTAGCCATCAGGGAGATTCAAATGAAAACCACATTGAGATGCCACCTTACACCAGTTAGAATGGCCAAAATTAGCAAGACGAAACAACGTGTGTTGGAGAGAACGTGGAGAAAGGTGAACCCTCTTACACTGTTGATGGGAATGCAAGTTGGTGCAGCCACTTTGGAGAACAGTGTGGAGATTCTTCAAGAAATTAAAAATAGAGCTTCCCTATGACCTTGCAATTGCACTACTGAGTATTTACCCCAAAGATACAGAGGTAGTGAAAAGAAGGGCCATCTGTACCCCAATGTTTATAGCTGCAATGGCCACGGTTGCAAAACTGTGGAAAGAACCAAGATGCCCTTCAACGGACGAATGGATAAGGAAGATGTGGTCCATATACACTATGGAGTATTATGCCTCCATCAGAAATGATGAATACCCAACTTTTGTATCAACATGGACAGGACTGGAAGAGATTATGCTGAAAAAAATAAATCAAGCAGAGAGAATCAATTATCATATGGTTTCACTTATTTGTGGAGCATAACAAATAGCATGGAGGACATAGGGAGATGGAGAGGAGATGGGGATTGAGGGAAATTGGAATGGGAGGTGACCCATGAGAGACTATGGACTCTGAAAAACAATCTGAGGGTTTTGAAGGGGTGGGGGTGGGAGGTTGGGGGAGCCAGGTGGCGGGTATTAAGGAGGGCATGTATTGCGTGGAGCACTGGGTGTGGTGCAAAAACAATGAATTCAGTTATGCTGAAAAGAAATTAAAAAAAAGACATTGTGTATCAGAACAGATTAAAAAATGTATTAGACACCTATAAGAGTCTCAGTTTATTCTATTATTTTTATAAAGATTTTCTTTCTTTCTTTGAGAGAGAAAGGGAGCACAAGTGAGAGAGCACAAGCAGGGGGAGCAGCAGCGAGAGAGAGAAGCAGAGTCCCCACTGAGCAGAGAGCCTGATGTGGGGCTCAATCTCAGGACCCTAAGATCATGACCCAAGCCAAAGGTAGCTGGTTAACTGACTGAACCACTTAGGCACCCCAAGAGACTCATTTTAGACTTCAAGGCACTTGCTGATCTAAAGTGAAGGGATGGATGGGGAAATCCAAATCAAAACTACAATGAGGTATTACCATTTGTCAGAACGGCTAAAATATTTTTGTGTCTTCTTTAATTTACACGAAAAGATGGAAAAATATCCCATGCTCATGAATTGGAAAAATAAACATTGTTAAAATGTCTGTCCTGCCCAGAGCAATCTACACTTTCAAGGCCATCCCTATACCATATAAAAAATGCCATCATTTTTCAAGGAGCTGGATTAATCCTAAAATTTGTATGGAACCAGAAAATACCCCGAATCACTAAGGGAATGTTAAAAGCTGGGCATATCACGTTGCTTGACTTCAAGCTATATTACAAAACTGTGATCAAGACAGCTTGGTATTGGCATAGAATCAGACACATAGATCAGTGGCACAGAATAGAGAACCCAGAAATGGACGTTCAGCTCTATGGTCAACGAATCTTTAACAAATCAGGAAAAAAATACCCAATGGAAAAAAGACAGTCTCTTCAATTCATGTAGAAGAATGAAACGTGACCATTCTCTTATACCATACACAAAGATAAATTCAAAATGGATGAAAGACCTCAGTGTGAGACAGGAATCCATCAAAATCCTAGAGGAGAATATAGACAGTGATCTTGTGGGGCTGGTCACAGAGCACCCGTACCCTTCCTTGGGTTTCCCTGCTGAAGGTGCTCAAATAATCCTGACATGCTTCAGGTTAATGCTGTAGGAGTCCTACACTCCAGAATGGAGAATGTGAAACTGGTTCTACCCCTTTTTGAGAACTGGTGTGATTTCCAGGAATCGAAATTGAAAGCAACCATCCCTGGTTTCCCTGCATTTGGGCTAAGATCTTGCCACAACCATGATCCAGAAATTACACTGCTCTGAGCAGGTTAGGCACCGGAACAGAAAGCCCTACACTTTCACCTTCCTAACTCCTTTTCTTTCCTCTCTAGGCTCTTCCTAGGACACCCCAACCCAACACAGTTCTCTTCTTTCCTTACAGAGAATCCTGGGCATTGAACACGTTTTGCATGGTCTCAGAGGGAATGGTCTCTTCTTCAGGGCTGGACTCTTCCCCAGGGAGGGGTAACTTCCAGGAAGACCACTGATACCTTCTTGATAGTAGTCACACAATGCTTCCCGGAGCAGGTAAGTGAAAGGGCTCCTACAACCCAACTTGGCTAGTAACCCTCCTACTGTGACATGAAAGATAGAGTCTGACACCAGAGAAGAAGAGCTTGGGGCTTAGATTACCCATTTCAGTGAGTAGTCACCATTGGGACCCTCTCTGAATATTCTTCAGGGACAAAACAGCACCCTAACTCTTTGGCTGCTGCAAACCTATCCAGCCCTCCAGTGTGGAGGTAATGGGGTTATCACCTCCATGTTCACAGCACTGGGGTTGGAAAAGGACAGGAAGATTTGTCATTCATATTCTCTTAGGGTCTAAGTAGTATTTAAGACAATGACAATTTCAGGGGGGTAGCCTGGAGTCGGGAGAGTCTAACTGGAACACGGCCTTGACCTCCTGTGAATTAGGGAGTGGGGGTGGGGTTTCAGGGACAAAGGGTCTGTTAAGACCTTAGACAATGAATAACAGTGCACATGTGTATCTGGCATTGGAAAAACTATCCCCCTTGGTGGACACCAACTCCATCCTTCACCTCAGTGAGGTGGACTCTTGAAATACTCTTCCCAGACCAGGTCCTTTTGTGCTTCATACCCACTGATGATGCAGATGTTTATTATACTTTCCTAGAATAAATCAATATGTTGATATTTTTCCCTCACCCTTTCCCTATGATGATAAAATGGGGGAAATATGGGCTTGTCCCATGTTGGGTTCAAACTACAAATGGCCTTGATGCCTTAGATTTCTAGTTTGGTGATCATTGGGATCATTGGGCATGGTACAAACTATATAGGACCCTACGTTGGAAGTCCACTAATGAGTGTTTTCCTTTCTGCTTCTTAGGTCATGAAATCTATCTGATGCATTATAACAAGAGTTCAAAATAAAATTTACCCAATGCAATAGAATCCAGTAAGTTAAAATAAAGAGTAGACAGACTCTTGGTAAACTCTTTCTTCAGGTCTATGCATATGTGTGCATGCATGTGTGTTGAGTGTGTACTTGGTTCTAATGTGAAATGAATCTATCACTGCTGATCTCATTCAGAAGGCTAAAAGATCTTCTCCTAGGGTCTGATTCTTTTGCAAGCACAGCTGCCCTCTCTAGTTAAATCTGCTACCTGGGCTACTTCCATAAAGGCCTATGTCTCTTTACTCAGAGACCCTCAAACTCTCTTTAGAAAGGGAATATCAGAGGTTTAGCATGAGTAGGATCTACAAGAAGGAAGGCACTTGCATCTGGACTTGTCTATAATGGCTTCTGGGTCAGTAATCTGAGCCTCAGGGTCCTGCAGACACATATGCACTGACCACTCCTGGAATAACTTACAGCTTGTTGGAGTTACCCTTGTGTCATCCTGCAATGGTAGTGACACATGGACACATGCCTAAAAGGATCCCGAGAATGTCCCATGTGTGGGGTTTTCTAGGACCAGGTGCAGGGCAGAGATCAAATGAGCAGGTAGTGGGTAATAGGAGAGCTGTGGCTGGTGCTTCATAACCTCGATCACCCCCCTTCAATAGGGTCCAGCACAGGGGCTCAGCTGAGAAGACATGTGAAAAGTCCATAGTCAGACATAGTCATAGAAATGGTCTGGAAAAATATAAGTTTGTGCTCCCCTTCCACACCCACCTTATGGTGGGGGGATGGTCATACTCTGCCCCAGCCCCTAATTGCTTTCCGAAGGGCTGTGGCAGAACTGGCTTCAACATTTCAGATGACAGATTTAGGAAGCAAAGTTAAATTATCCATCAACCAATAAGTAGAAGATATACAATGGTATATTGTGTTTCATTCATCTAACAAAAGTATGTCCCATACCTGCTGGGGACTAAGGGTACTAGAATCTAGGGAATTATTTACTGTAAGTGCAAAGACTTGCATGTGTATTTTTATGATGCTAATCATCTAATGTGGGATGAAAGGAGGCTTTTTGGGACTTTGAACTTTTGAAGACACAGGGGTTTTTTTGATTGACCTAACAGTTGGGAAGTCAAATTGAGGTGGGCACATATGGAAGTTGTGATGGGATTTAGACAAACCAGGAAAAGAAATCAAGGGTTGTAGCCCAGGTCCTATGTTCTGGCCTGCTTGGGCACCACAGGAACACTGATAAGGATATCCAGTCTTTTCCATCCCATACTAGGGCAAATTTACAGGCAAGCAGAATATATAGCATGCTGAGGGACAGCAGAAAGCCCTTCACACAACCAAGTCAGTGAGCCTGGAACTCACCCAAGAGATTCTCTCCCTGGAGTCATAATGGCAGTTGAGGCCTCCAGGGACTTTTATGTACCCCATAAACAAGAATGGAGGCTATTCTGGATAATAGAGGTCTTAAAGAAGGCTTTGAGTACAAGGGCAAGGGATACTTTTCTTATTCCAGAATGTTCTTTCAGCCTGAACCAGCCCAGAGCTCCATCTTTCTGACTTCTAGCCAGCTTTAGCCATGCATGCCTGTCCACCATGTCATTCACTCCCTCACCGAGCTCAGGGCACCTCCACTCCCTGCAGGAAGAGGCACCATTTTTGCTGACCTATTGCAACTCTCCTGATGGAGGACCCTGAGAACTTTGTGGGCATAGGCCTCAGGAGATTCTAGTTCCCAAGCAGATGGGATTATGATCACATCATAATCCATCAGCTTCCCTCCCTCTGAACTCCCAGCATCTCCTGATCATTTCACTGGGCATCTCTAACTCCCAATGGGGGTTGGGTTCACTGCAACATTTTCCGAAAAGTGGGGACACATTTTTGGATTTCTCTTCACACTTGGAATCAGTGAGTTTAATGTGGAGTGAGGAAGGGAGTTGAGAGAGAACTGAGTTCCATTCTCTCCCCCAAATTAGTAAGGGTTCATCCAGGGAGAGGTAGATGGTAATTGACAGCAATAATTGGACCCACATCCCTGGGAGAAGCATCTCAGAATCCAGCCAACCCTTAGCCCCTGGGGCTGGAGATTCAGCATTTACTAGGATGGTCCTCCTCTCCTGTCCAGACAGAAACAGAAAGACACTGTGAATTTATATCTTGCATCCTGAGTCATTGCTATTCAATTTGAGGCTTGTTTCTCATCTGTGAGACACTGTTTCTTGATCTGTGACCAGGAATAATACTATCACTTGTTTAATAGAGCTCAGAGAAGATTAATCAAGAAAAGGCATGCAGAACATCCTGCCCACACAGACTCACAGACAAAATCTTCATACACTGCAGTAAGAGGTGGAGGGAATAAGAAGAACCAGAGAAAAGCCTTCCTCAGAGGCCCTAAGACGAGAGAGAATCTACCAAGCAGTTGCTGGCAGGCCTCCCCAGGCTTTCACTTGGATCTAAGCATGAAGCCCTCCCTGAAGTCCTGTGAGGTGGGTAGCTATCCTGCTGCACAAGACAGAACATTGGGGCTCAGTTTTCAATGTGAAAACATTCACATTACCATGGGCCAAGCCTGTCTGAAAACTCAGTCAGGGCTCTTGGCAATTTCCTCATTGGAAGAAAGCATCCAGAGAACTCTGGAGGGCAATCATGCAAGGGGGACACACCATTGGAGAGGAAAGCCAGTGTGGTGGGTAACAAGTGCACCATAGCTCCTACAGCTCAAAATGAAATTTGTCCTACAGACAGGACTGCAGTCTTTTTCAGCAGAAACATGAGTGGATGTGAGGTCTTATCTCCAAGAGCATCAGGAGAGTCCCTTAATGAGGCTGTACAAGAAAACTCCTCAGCAAATAGTCAGTCTTGAGTTAGAAAGTGTTTTAAAATTTGCATTTGTGCACACAGAGATAGTAGATGTCTTAAGGGAAATTACCACAGCAAGCAGCCATAACTTGTGGGATTGTGAAAGCCCACCAACCAGCACTGTGTGTGTAGCCCCCAGGAGAGTCCAGTGGGTAATTCCAGCCAGTTCTCCTTCCCAATTCTGCCATATGAAATGCTTGCAATCTTTTTTTTTTTTTGTGAAGATTTTATTTATTTGACAGAGATCACAAGTAGGCAGAGAGTCAGGCAGAGAGAGGAGGAAGCAGGCCCCCTGATGAGCAGAGAGTGGGATGTGGGCTCCATCCCAGGACCCTGGGATCATGACCTGAGCCGAAGGAAGAGGCTTTAACCCACTGAGCCACCCAGGCACCCCAAATGCTTGCAATCTTACTGCAGGGTTCAGCTTACAAGAGAAAGCTCATGGGAGAGCTTAAATAGTTATAGCAATAATCACAGCAAAGATAAACAATCAAGTACAAACATAAGTACTGACTTAAAAATCAGTAGGATATTATTTGGAAAGCTTGTGTAACTTAAATGTTGCAATGGGTGAGAGACAGGGATTTTTTTAGGTATGCAGTTAGTGGTGAAAGATATGAAAAATGGGGGAAAACGCACTTTTCACTGCTGCTAAGACAATTAAATTGCTCTTGACCTTGAAGACATATGTATTGAGGATGTGTCGGCCCTTGGGATTGAACAGTATGGAGAGTTTGCACAAGTTTGCTTCTGCCTGGGGACATCCCCGGTGGGACATCCTGCTCACTCAATTTGGGTGGAGGAGTACCCCTATATGCCTGGTCCTGACTGAGCAACCCTCACAATATCCTTCTGCTCAAACCCCTCCATCCATAACCTGTGGAGAAGCTGACTACTAGTAGCACAGCTATAGAGCATTCATCAGTGGTCTCCTCTGAGCCTCTAACATGTGCACATCTCCTCAGTGAGCACCCTTCCTGCTTTTCTTTTCAACAACTTCATTGGGATATAATTTACACATTCTGTATTCATCTCTTTAAAGTTTTCAGTAGATTTGAATATATTCACAAAGTTGTACACCCATCATAATCAGATTTATAACGTGTTCATTATCCAAAAGATATCCTGTACCTCTTGACTACCTCTCTTTTCCCTCCTACCATTTGCCCTTCCAATCTAGGAAACCCTCAATATATTTTCTGTGCCTAAGGATTTGCCTTTTCCAGACATTTCATATGAATAGGATCACAGAATATATTGTCCGATGGGCTGTCCGCATTCACTTAGCATAATATTTTGGGGTTCATTAGTACTTCATTTTTTTCTTGCCCAATAGTGATATTTTGTATGGATAGACCACATTTCTTTATCCGTTGAACAGTGGGTGGACAACTGTGTGAATCCCCCCTGAGAGGTTATTGTAATAATGTCGCTGTGAACATTTGCATGCAGGTTTTACCTATATGTACATTTTCATTCCTTTTAGGTATCTACCTAGGAATGGAACTGCTCGGTCATTTGGTGACTCTGTTTAAATCATTTTATTAGTTTTATTGGAAAAGAATAGGCATATATCACTGTATGAATTTAAGGCACATAGCATGATTTATATATGTTGTGAAGTAATTACCTCAGTAGGTTCAGCTAACATCCATCATCTCAATCAAAGGAAAAGAAAGAAGAAAAAGGAGAAAAAGTTCTCCATGTGATGAGAACTCAGGATACAGTCCCTTGACAACTTTCCTATAAATCATACAGTCGTGTTATCTGTAGTCATCAGGTTGTACACTATATCCCTAGACTTACTTATCTTATAACTGAAATCTTATACCATTTGAACACTTCCTTCAATTCCACCTTCTCACCATGTGATAAATTGAATCCACAAGTGTGTTCTCTTTTTCTACGAATTATTTTATTTGAATTTTAGATTTCACACATTGGTTAGAACATGGAGTATTTGTCTGTCTGATTTATGTTACTTAGCATAATGCCCTCAGTGTCCATACATGTTACAAATGGTAGGATTTCCTCATTTTCTATGGTTGAATATGTTTAAATTTTTGACAAACTAACAAATATTTTTCCAGAGGCTTGCTGTTTGTCACCTAAGTACCTTTGCAGGGAGTTGGGTGTGGATCTGATGCCCTCAGTTTGGGTTATCAAATATGATGAATCCTCTGCCATCCTATGTGCCAGGCTCTCTTCACTCCCCTGTTTTTCCTATTTCTGCAGGTCACTCCATTGCTCAGTGATGTGATACAGCCCACCCACTCTCTTCACACCCCATTACTTGCATCCTCCACCTCTGATAAGCCATACAATATGGGCTGGAATGTCCTACCTAAGGAGGTTGCCATAAATGTGGAAAAGGCCTTGGGAGGAGGGAAGTTGCTGGAGGTAGCCTCTGTGGTCAAGGAGACCCTGAAGACAGCATCCAGTGCCCCAGTGAACATTGCAGTGACTGGGAACTCTGGCAATGGCATGTCCTCCTTCATTAATGCACTGCGGGGAATTGGGCAGGAGGAGGAGGACTCAGCTCCCACTGGGGTGGTGAGGACCACCCAGACTCCCACTCGTTACTTTTCCTCCCACTTTCCCAATGTGGTGTGGTGGGACCTACCCGGAATAGGGGCAGATACCCAATGCCTGGGGAACTATCTGCAGGAGATACAGTTTAGTCTGTATGACCTTGTCATCATCATTGCATCAGAACAGTTCAGCATGAATCTCGTGAAGCTTGCAAAAGTCATCCAGGTCCTGGGAAAGAAGTTCTATATCGTCTGGACCAAGCTGGACAGGGACATCAACACAAGTGCCCACTTGAAGGAACGACTCATGAAGAATATTCAGGAGAATATCCAGGAAAATCTCCAAAAAGAGGGAGTGTGTAAACCCAACATATTCCTGGTCTCTAGCTTTGACCCCTTATTGCATGACTTCCCTAAGCTTAGGAGCACCTTGCACAGGGACATTTCTGACACCAGGTACCATGGTCCTCTAGAAAATCTCTCCCACACTTATAAGAAGGCCATTAATGACAAAGTGATCACTTGCAGGAAGAAAATAGCCTCAAAGTCTTTTGACACCCTTGGTATCTGGAATGCAGATGATCTGGAGCACAGTCTGATGGCCTACCACTTGCTCTTTGGTATAGATGATGAATCCCTCCAGCAGCTGGCTCAGAGTATGGGGAAGTCCATAGAGGAGTACAGGGCCCTTATGAGGTCTCAAGATCTAAATACTGTCCTAAGAGGGGACTGGCTATTTTCTTGCATGAATTGTAATGTAGTCTCTTGCCTATGTTTAATTCTGAGATGTATCCCACTGTTAGGTGTCTTTGTTTTCAACTCCCTTAGAGAGTGGAAACACAGATGCCTCCTTGAAATAGTTGCCAATGACACCAAGGACATCCTGAAGAAAATCCTGACAGACTCCATCATCTGAAGAAGTGATGTCTCAGCAACCTCCTTCTGAAGGGAAGTCAGGACATCTGGGGTCCTATTGTCACACTGTCTCCTTTCTGAATTCTCAGTCAAGCTCAGTTACTTTCACTTTCATTGATTGTAAGTTCCTTGAGGTATATGAGATGACTTGCTCATTTTGAACTCATGTCAGGAAATTCCCAAATATGTTGTACTTTTGTCTTTTATTAAATGAGAGGTGGAAGAAAATATCTGCTCAATGTGACATAGAGTCATTCTGACATCCATTTCTCACTTAACCTTAGCATCATTTCTCTGATGTCCATGTTCTTTCACTTCTCATCTCACACTCTGTAATCTCACACAATCTTGACCTCCCTATATGTCAGTGGTAGACACTTTAAAATGACCTCTAACATTTCCTCCTATTTTCATGTCTGTGTTTAAACCCTTTCCCTGGAGTGACTAATAGAATATGGCAGCAATAAATGAATGTCCAAAAATTCCAGAACTTTGTTATGAAAAGTGCATCTCTGTCTTATAAACACTCTGTTCACTGGCGCTGCCTTGCTCCTGTTCCAGCTCTGTTTTCCTCTCTCTCTCTCCACCTTCCTCTCCTCTTTCCTCTCTTGGCCTCATTACCATAAGAATTTTGGAGAGGTCCTGAGGAATCAGAGGCCATGTGGAGGATAGCAGAGGCAGCCTGCATTAACTGCTGATCATGTAAATGTGTCACCTTGAGAGTAAATCCTTCAATCCCAGCAAGACTTCAGGAGGTGCAGCCCAGCTGATAGCTTGACTGCCATCTCAGGAGAGACCCTTATCCAGAACCACACAATTAAAACTGTTCCTGAATTATGGCCCTCAGAAACTATAAGCACATAAACACTTGTTTTAAGCCACTAAGTTGTGGATAATTTGTTCCACAAATTTGATCCACAATAACAGATACCAGATAATATCATCAAGAAGCTCCTTACAAAATAGCCAGTTGTGAGTGACCTCCTCTCTCTGTGAGAGTCACTCCTGCATGTACCCAGCATGAAGAAGCTGCACCTTCTCCAATCACAGCTCTTTCCTCCTTGGGCCCTGGACATGTCCTTCCTTGCTACCTACCAAAGGACCAGCCTCTGCCAACATTTTCAGGTCATTTCATCCAGCCTCAGGCCACACAGAGTTATCCAGTTTGGGGATCGATATTTAACAAGAAAAAAACAGAAGAAAAAAAAAAAGAAGAAAAGAAAGAGCAAGATAGCTACATACAGCCATGCTCAGTAGCTGGAGGGAGAGTAAATGACAGTAGAATGTGAGCACTCCCCTGAGGAAGAGCATGCTAGGGTTCTCCCTGAAGGTTTTCTGTGAAACACCTCTAATTCCTGCTCTCACTTGGACTACTTGCTCTCCCAACCTGGAGCACAGGCCTTGCTCATATCCATCCATTCACTTAGTGGCACTGGTGCTTCTGGATTCCGTGTTCCCTGTTCATTTACTTTGCATCCATTCTCAAAGTGAGAAAAAAGTACTCTGTGTGGTAAACTTTCTAGTCTTTGCATTTCAAATTAATGCCATTGTTTTGTGATCACTTTCAATAGTGTAACTGAGTAGAAGATTCTGGACACAACATCATATTTTCTTAGAACTATGAAGATCTATCTCCTTCTAGCATGCCAGGTTGCCAGTAAAAAGCCCAATGCCAATTCCATTCAAATTCCTTGAATGGCCACCTGGTTGTCTCCAAGGAAAATTGTAGGAACTCTTCATCCCTGGGTTTCAGAAATGCCAGCAGGGACTAGTGACCTGGAGCACTTCCATCAACACTCAGCATTCAGAAGATTACATAAATGAATCTGGAATGTCAACATTATACCAAAAGATTAATTAATCTCCATATATCTGTGGTTCAGTCCTTTCCACACTGTGTACGTAAACTTAATTATCTGTTCACTGTCAATGCCTGTCCTCTCTTTTCCCACAATTATGAAGACTGCTGCTAGGAGCACATGTCCATGCCTTCTGCACATATTTGCAGAGTGACTCTTAAGTATAGTGTTAGGAGTAGAAATGCTGAATCCTGAGGCCCATGAATGTGCAGTTTTATGATTGAGCCATACTGTTTTCTACAAAAAGGGTGTATTGATTTGCAGTCCCAGCAGCCATGTTTCAGAGAGTCTATCAATGTACATTCTCACCAATACCTGAGTTTGTCCAACTTTTCAAAATTTGCAGCAAACTAATGAACAATGTCATATCATAATGCACAGAGATGAATTTGTCTCACTAATTGTGGTAATTTCTGTATTTTTCTCTATACATGTTTCTTTTTCTTTGAATATTCTGTACATGCCTTTTGCCCTCCTCCATGCTGGATTGTTTCAATTTTGCTTAGTGAATTCTGGAATTTTTAAAATACTTTCCTTCTATTGATTATTAGTTGACTACCTTTATACAAAAATCTCCAGATTTGTGGAGATTTATAAACATTCTTTTTGCATTTGTTTTCACGAAGAGAAGCTTTTCACTTTCATGTCAAAGTATCACATTGGTCAGTCTGTGTTATACAGCTGCCATCTTGGTATCTTTATACCAATATCATCTCATTTAAGAAAACTTTTCTGGGACGCCTGGGTGGCTCAGTTGGTTAAGTAGCTGCCTTCGGCTCAGGTCATGATCCCGGCGTCCTGGGATCGAGTCCCATATCGGGCTCCTTGCTCCACGGGGAGCCTGCTTCTCCCTCTGATTCTGCCTGCCACTCTGTCTGCCTGTGCTCACTCTCACTCTCTCTCTCTGACTAAATAAATAAAATCTTTAAAAAAAAAAAAAACTTTTCTTGGAGAAAAAGGAGGAGTTAAGATGGCAGAGGAATAGGGGAGTCTAATTTCATCTTGTTCCTGGAATTCAGCTTGATAGTTACCACATCATTCTGAACACTTGCAAAATTAACTGGAGATCTTAGAAAAGAATTGCTGAAATTCTACAAATAGGAAAGCAGCCATTTGCAAAGTAGGAGGTACAGAGACATGAATCCAGAGATATATATCAGAAGATAAACTGCTGGGGAAGAGTCTGGTTTAAGGATGCTACCAGAAAGTATTTAAGCAGTGGAAATACAAGATGAGAACTTTTGAAGTCTGTGTGGGTGGGAGACATCCTCCCTGGAAAGCTCAGGTAGTGAAGCAGGGCAGAATATCAGGTGGGACAGCATTGTGTCAGGATTCCCATGGCTACAAAAAGAATGGGGGTGCCTGAGTATGACAGAGTTCCCAAACATCAGAGTAGGAAAGTCTGATGCAAACAGTTGAGTTTAGAAGCTGGCGTTCTACACAGTGTTGCCATAAACCACAAACTGCTGCTTGGTTGGGTGACCACTCTCCAAGCAGGGGCCAAGCCAAGGGCAGAAGCCCAGCGAGATGCCCTTTCCTCCCCTGAGGAGGGGTGGGGGTCTGTACCACAGGATCTGATAAAGTTTGGAGACTTGAAACAGGATTGCATGCCTGATATAAAAAATGTTCTGTCACAGGATGGGTGATCATAGAGTTCAGATGGAAACCAGGAAGACAAGAGTGATTGACTGCTTTTCTGTGAGTGGGGTGTCACCTTTCAGCTCTGGGGCTAGGGATTGGGGTGCTACCATTTTTATCCTCCCCATTGGTGCTGAAAGCCTTCAGGGAGCAATACAGCACCATTTAAGGCAATCCACAGCTGCTTGCACTGAACCCAGCACACTGGCAAGGGTGGGTGGTACATTTCACCCAGGAAAGACCCCTGAGAATCAGTGCAACAGGCCCCTGCCCCAGAAGACCAGAGGAACATAAGGCTAATACCTAGTTCACCGATTATACAGAACTGCAGAACTTAAACTCTAGGGTAAAACAGTATATAACATTCATCTTTTTTTTTCTTATTCGATAGTCTTTCAATTTTATATTTTTTTCCTTTTTAGCTACTTTTTATTTTATCAATTCCCTTTTTGAGTCTTTTAAAATTTTTATATTTAGATTATATATATATGTGTATAAGTGTGTGTGTATATATATATAGTTTCCTTTCATTGTATTCAATTTTATTTTATATATATATAAAAGTTTTTCTTTCTTTCTTATTTTGGGATATAATTTCCTCAAACTAACAGTTCAAAACACACCCAGGATCTAGTTTACTTTGTGTTCGGTTCTCCTTCTTGTTTGATTATTTCTCTCTCTCTGCCTCTCTCTCTCTTTTTTAAATTTTTTTTTGTATTTTTATTTTTTTCAGCATAACAGTATTCATGGTTTTTCACCACACCCACTGCTCCATGCAATCCATGCCCTCTCCAATATCCAACACCTGGTTCCCCAACCTCCCACCCCCCCTTCAAAACCCTCAGATTGTTTTTCAGAGTCCATAGTCTCTCATGGTTCACCTCCCATTCCAATTTCCCCCAATTCCCTTCTCCTCTCCATCTCCCCTTGTCCTCCATGCTATTTGTTATGCTCTACAAATAAGTGAAACTATATGATAATTGTCTCTCTCTGTTTGACTTATTTAACTCAGCATAATCTCTTCCAGTCCCATCCATGTTGCTACAAAAGTTGGGTATTCATCCATTCTGATGGAGGCATAATACTCCATAGTGTATATGGACCACATCTTCCTTATCCATTCGTCCCTTGAAGGGTGTCTTGGTTCTTTCCACAGATTCGTGACTGTGGCCATTGCAGCTATAAACATTGGGGTACATATGGCCCTTCTTTTCACTACATCTGTATCTTTGGGGTAAATACCCAGGAGTGCAATTTCAGGGTAATAGGGAAGTTCTATTTTTAATTTTTGAGGAATCTCCACATTGTTCTCCAAAGAGGCTGCACCAACTTGCATTCCCACCAACAGTGTAAGAGGGTTCCCCTTTCTACACATTCCTTCCAACACATGTTGTTTCCTGTCTTGTTAATTTTGGCCATTCTAACTGGTGTAAGGTGATATCTCAATGTGGTTTTAACTTGAATCTCCCTGATGGCTAGTGATGATGAACATTTTTTTATGTGCCTGATAGCCATTTGTATGTCTTCATTGGAGAAGTCTCTGTTCATATCTTCTACCCATTTTTTGATATGATTTTCTGTTTTGTTTGTGTTGAGTTTGAGGAGTTCATTATAGATCCTGGATATCAACCTTTTGTCTGTAATGTCATTTGCAAATATCTTCTCCCATTCTGTGGGTTGCCTCTTTGTTTTTTTGACTGTTTCCTTTGTTGTGCAGAAGCTTTTTTTTTAAAAACATTATTTATTTTTTATTTGACAGACAGAGATAAAAGTAGGCAGAGAGGCAGACAGAGAGAGATGAAGGGAAGCAGGCTCCCCATTGAGCAGAGAGCCCGATGCAAGCCTCGATCTCAGGACCCTGGGATCATGACCTGAGCAGAAGGCAGAGGCTTTAACCCACTAAGCCACCCAGGCACCCTGTGCAGAAGCTTTTGATTTTGATGAAGTCCCAAAAGTTCATTTTCACTCTTGTTTCCTTTGCCTTTGGAGACATATCATGAAAGAAGTTGTTGTGGCTTATATCGAAGAGATTACCGCCTATGTTCCCCTCTAGGATTCTGATGGATTCCTGTCTCACGTTGAGGACTTTTATCCATTTTGAGTTTATCTTTGTGTATGGTGTAAAAGAATGGTCGAGTTTCATTCTTCTACATATAGCTGTCCAGTTTTCTTAGCACCATGTATCGAAGAGACTGTCTTCTTTCCACTGTATATTTTTTCCTGCTTTGTCAAAGATTATTTGCCCTTAGAGTAGAGGGTCCATATCTGGGTTCTCTACTCTGTTCCACTGGTCTATGTGTCTGTTTTTATGCCACTACCATGCTGTTTTGGTGATCACAGCTTTGTAGTAAAGCTTGAAATCAGGTAACGTGATGCCCCCAGTTTTATTTTTGTTTTTCAATGTTTCCTTAGCAATTCGGGCTCTCTTCTGATTCCATACAAATTTTTGGATTATTTGCTCCAGCTCTTTGAAGAATACCGGAGGAATTTTGATCGGAATGGCATTAAAAGTACAGATTGCTCTAGGCAGTATAGACATTTTAACAATATTTATTCTTCCTATCCAAGAGCATGGAATGGTCTTCCATCTTTTTGTGTCTTCTTCAATTTCTTTCATGAGTGTTCTGTAGTTCCTTGAGTACAGATCCTTTACCTCTTTGGTTAGGTTTATTCCCAGGTATCTTATGGTTCTTGGTGCTATAGTAAATGGAATCGATTCTCTAATTTCCCTTCCT
Organism: Mustela erminea; assembly: GCF_009829155.1. NCBI lineage: Eukaryota > Metazoa > Chordata > Mammalia > Carnivora > Mustelidae > Mustela > Mustela erminea. The sequence continues at coordinate 13,493,361 of NC_045616.1, read as the reverse complement.
GTATTTTCATTGTTAGTGTATATGAAAGCCATTGATTTCTGTACATTGATTTTGTATCCTGCCATGTTTTTGAATTGTTGTATGAGTTCTAGCAGTTTGGAGTCTATTGGGTTTCCCCCATAAGGAATCATGCCATCTGCGAAGAGAGAGAGAGTTTGACTTGTTCATTGCCAATTTGGATACCTTTTATTTCTCTCTGTTGTCCGATTGTTGTTGCTAGGACTTCTAATACTATGTTGAACAAGAGTGGTCAAAGTGGGCATCCTTGTCGTGTTCCTGATCTCAACAGAAGGCTGCCAGCTTTTTCCCATTGAGAAAGATATTTGCTGTGGGTCTTTCATAGACAGATTTGTTGAGGTTCAGGAATGCTCACTCTATCTCTGTATTTTGAAATGTTTTAATCAGGAACGGATGCTGGATCTTGTCAAATGCTTTTTCTGCATCAATTGAGAGGACCATGTGGTTCTTCCCTCTTCTCTTATTAATTTGTTGTATCACATTGATTGATTTGCGAATGTTGAACCATCCTTGTAGCCCAGGGATGAATCCCACCTGGTCATGGTGGATAATCTTTTTAATGTGCTGTTGCATCCTGTTGGCTAGGATCTTGTTGAGAATCTTAGCATCCATATTCATCAGTGATATTGGTCTAAAATTCTCCTTTTTGGTAGGGTCTTTGCCTGGTTTGGGGATCAGGGTAATGCTGGCTTCATAGAAAGAGTCTGGAAGTTTTCCTTCTGCTTCAATTTTTTGAAACAGCTTCAGTAGAATAGGTGTTATTTCTTCTTTGAAGGTTTGGTAGAATACCCCAGGGAATCCATCAGGTCCTGGGCTCTTGTTTTTTGGTAGGTTTTTGATCACTGCTTCAATCTTGTTATTAGATATCTGTCTGTTCAGGTTGTCAATTTCTTCCTGGTTCAATTTTGGTAGTTTATATTTTTCCAGGAATGCATCCATTTCATCTAGGTTGCTAAGCTTATTGGCATATAACTGTTGATAATAACTTCTGATGATTGTTTCTACTTCCTTGGTGTTATTTGTGATCTCTCTCTTTTCATTCATAATTTTATGAATTTGGGCTTTTCTCTTTTCTTTTGGATTCGTGTGGCCAATGGTTTATCGATCTTATTGATTCTTTCAAAAAACCAGCTTCTAGTTTCATTGATACGTTCTACTGTATCTCTGGTTTCTACCTCATTGATCTCAGCTCTAATCTTGATGATTTCCCTTTTTATGTGTGGAGTTGGTTTGGTTTGTTGTTGATTTTCCAGTTCTTTAAAGTGTAGAGATAGCTGGTGTGTTCTGGATTTTTCAATTTTTTTGAGGGAGGCTTGGGTGGCTATGTATTTCCCCCTTACGACCGCCTTTGCTGTATCCCATAGGTTCTGGATCGAAGTGTCTTCATTCTCATTGGTTTCCATGAATCGTTTCAGTTTTTCTTTGATCTCCTGGTTGATCCAAGTACTCTTAAGCAAGGTGGTCTTTAGCTTCCAGGTGTTTGAGTTCCTTCAGAACTTTTCCTTGTGATTGAGTTCCAGTTTCAAAGCATTGTGATCTGAGAATATGCAGGGAATAATCTCAGTCTTTTGGTATCGGTTGACTCCCGATTTGTGACCCAGTATGTGGTCTATTCTTGAGAAGGTTCCTTGTGCACTTGAGAAGAATGTGTATTCTGTTGTTTTAGGGTGGAATGTTCTGTATATATCTATGAGGTCCATCTGGTCCAATGTGTCATTCAATGCTCTTGTTTCTTTACTGATTTTCTGCTTTGATGATCTGTCTATTTCTGAGAGAGGTGTGTTAAGATCTCCTACTATTAATGTATTCATATCAATATGGCTCTTTATCTTGATTAACAGTTTTCTTATGTACTTAGCTGTTCCCATACTTGGGGCATAGATATTTACAATTGTTAGATCATCTTGGTGGATAGTCCCCTTAAGAATGAGGTAATGTCCTGCTGTATTTCTGACTACATTCTTTAGTTTAAAATCTAATTTGTCTGATATGAGAACCGTTATCATGGCCTTCTTTCAGCTAAAAAATAATCAGGGTCTGTCTTATTGTCAAGAAAATCTTTGGCTAGAGAGTCTACGGATCTTTGTTGGGTAGCTATGCTCTTAACAATGGATTCTGCATTATATTTAGGAGTTAAGGACAGGTTCCTAATGGTTCATGAATGTGTCCTGGTTAGTCTTTTTTAACTCAATTATGTAAATCCAAGGGAGCCAACCAATGTGATGTCATATTTCGCTTGAGAAAATTTAGGGACATGATTAGCTTTTTCTCTTAGCCTGAAATAAAAGATTGTTTTACATTCTGGAGTTTAATCCTGCTTCTGCACATGGGCTCAACCATACACCTGAGGTCCTTATTTTTCCAATATTATGTCAGAATAAAGGAAAGGAAAAGAAGGACAAAGTGTTTCTCATTTAGTTAAAGTTTCAAGACTTGATCTATTTTCTTGGATGAAGGCAATGTACTTCGATGTCAGTTACTTTTCTTCCTACTTAATTGATTTTGTTGTCTCTAGTATCTGTGCAGGACCAGATGTCAAGTAAAGCCTTCTTAAGCTGTGATATGTATACCCAAGACTCAATACCTTCTAGTTTTTTAATAATGTCAGTAGTTGGGAGCACTTGGTAAGATTCCTTTCAATGGGGTTCAAAATGTATAATGTATTCTTCTGATGACAATTACAGACTACCCAATCACCAGAATCTAGATTATGACCAGCAGTAAACTTTGAACTGGTATCTGGGAAGACATCCTTAGCCCGTTGATGATAGGTTAATGGCAAAACATGAAATATTTTTCTGTAGTTAGTCATACTAGCATTAGACAACAAGGTATCAGTGGGGAGTTTATTACAAAAGTTGGGTATGCATCTTTTCTGATGGAGGCATTGTATATATGGACCATATCTTCTTTACCCATTCATCTGTTGAAGGGTATCTTGGCTCTTTCCACATTTTGGCTATTGTGGCCATTTCTGCTATGAACATTGGGGTCCATATGGCCCTTCTTTTCACTACACCTGTATCTTTGGGGTAAATACTGAGTAGTGCAATTGAAGGGTCATAAGGTAGCTCTATTTGTAATTTCTTAAGGAGTCTCCTCACTGTTTTCCAAAGTGGCTGTACCAACTTGCATTTTCACCAACCGTGTAAGAGGGCTCCCTTTCTCCACATCCTGTCCAATGCTTGTTGTTTCTTGTCCTTTTAATTTTGACCATTCTAACTGGTGTAAGGTGGTATCTCAATGTGGTTTTGATTTGAATTTCCCTGATGGCTAATGGTGATGAACATTTTTTCATGTGAGAGATCAACATGTTTCGTTAGTCTTCCTGTAATAAAGAAGCCAAAATTGGAGAAACCAATGATTAATAATTAATGTTTCATTATTTTATCTTACCTGGAAATGATGTAGATAGATATTTAATGAATTTAATTTAAATCATTACCTAATCTAATTCAGCAAAACACTAAGATTTTAATTACTCAAATTAAAAACAAAAACAAAAACAAAAATATATGAAACTATTTAAAAATTTACATAAAATGATGAAAAATATATGTAGACATCTATTCAATATAGTTATTCTTTTTTTAAAAGATTTTATTTATTTATTTGACAGAGAGAAATCACAAGTAGATGGAGAGGCAGGCAGAGGGAGAGAGGGAAGCAGGCTCCCCGCTGAGCAGAGAGCCCGAAGCAGGACTCGATCCCAGGACCCGGAGACCATGACCCGAGCCGAAAGCAGCGGCTCAACCCACTGAGCCACCCAGGCGCCCCAATATAGTTATTCTTAACAATAAGCCTTAGGTTACCCATAAAATGAGTACTCAGACATCATGAGACATCAATGTCATTTATTCTCCTGAGCTATTTTTATTTTTTTAATTTTATATATTTTTTAGTTTAATTCCAGGATAGTTAACGTACAGTGTTATATTAGCTTCAGGTGTTCAATACCATTTACATATAATGCTGGGTGCACATGACAAGTACACTCCTTAATCTCCATCACCTATTCTACCATTCCCCTTACTATATCCTCTCTGGTAGCCATCAGAGAGTATGGACAGAGTATGGACATTGTTCTCTATTTTTCTCTATAGTTAGTCGGTTTCTTTGTTGTTTCCTGTCTTGTTAATTTAGCTATTCTGACTGGTGTACTCATTGTGGTTTTGATTTGTATTTTCCTGATGCCAAGTGATCTTGAGCACTCTTTCATGTATCTGTTGGCCATTTGTATATCTTTTTTAGAAATGTCTGTTCATGTCTTCTGCCCATTTCCTGAGAGGATTATTTGGTTTTTTTTGGTGTTGAGTTTGAGAAGTTCTTTATAGATCTTGGATACTATTTCTTTATCTCATATGTCACTTGCAAATATCTTCTCTCATTCTGTAAGTTGCCTTTTAGTTTTGTTGATATTTCTTTTGCTGAAGAAACAGAAGCTTTTTATCTTGATGAAGTTCCAATGGTTTATTTTCACTGTTTCCCTCGCCTTTGGAGAGGTGTCTAACAAGAAAGTGCTGCAGCCAAGGTGGAAGAGGTTCCTGCCTGTGTTCTCCTCTAGGATTGTGCTGGATTCTTGTCTCACACTGAGGTCTTTCATCCATTTTGAGTTTATCTCTGTGTATTATGTAAGAGAATGGTCCAATTTCATTCTTTTGCATGTGGCTCTCTAATTTTCCCAACACCATTTACTGAAGAGACTGTCCTTTTTCCATTGGATATTCTTTTCTGCTTTGTTGGAGGTTTGTTGACCATAGAGCTGAAGGTCCATTTCTGGGCTCTCTATTCTGTTCCATCGGTGCATGTGTCTGTTCTTGAGCTGGTACCATACTGTCTTGAAGTAGAAGTCTGGCATTGTGATACCACCAGCCTTAGTTTTCCTTTTCACACTCTTTCAGCTACTCGGGGTCTTTTCTGGTTCCACACAAATTTTAGAATTATTTATTCCAGGTCTGTGAAAAATGTTGATGGTGTTTTGATAGGGATTGTATTGAATGTGTAGATTGCTCTGGACAGCTTTGACATTTTTGCAATGTTTATTCTTCCAATCCATGAAGTTGGAATTTTTTTTTTTACCTCGTTGTGTCTTCCTCAATTTCTTTTATAAGCATTCTACAGTTCCTAGAGTACAGATCCTTCACCTCTTTGCTTAGGTTTCTTCCTAGGTATCTTACGGTTTTTGGTACAATTGTAAATGGGATCAATTTCCTAATTTCTTTTTCTTCAGTCACATTGGTAGTGTATAGAAATGCAACTGATGGGGCACCTGGGTGGCTCAGTGGGTTAAAGCCTCTGCCTTGGGCTCAGGTCATGATCTCAGAGTCCTGCAATCAAGTCCTGCATCGGGCTCTCTGCTCAGCAGCGAGTCTGCTTCCACCTCTCTCTCTATCTGCCTGCCTGTCTGCCTACTTGTGATCTCTGCCTGTCAAATAACTAAATAAAATCTTTAAAAAAATTTTTTTAAAAGGAAGAGTGTATTACTTTCATCCAGTAATTATTTTAAAAAAAAAAGAAATGCAACTGATTTCTGTGCATTGATTTTATATCCGGCCACTATCCTGAATTACTGTACAAGTGCTAGCAATTTTGGGGTGGAGTCTTTTGGGTTTTTGACCTAAAGTATCATGTGACCTGCAAAGAGTGAGAGTTTAACTTTTTTACTAATTTGGATACCTTTTATTTCTTTTTGTTGTCTGATTACTGAGTCTAGTACTTCTAGCACTATGTTGAACAACAGTGGTGATGGTGATATCCCTGCCATGATCCTTATCTTAAGGGAAAAGCTCTCAGTTTTTCCCCATTGAGAATGATATTCTCCATGGGCTTTTTGTAGATGGCTTTTATGATATGAAGGCATGTTCCTCTATTCCTACACTTAGAAGAGTTTTCATCAAGAAAGGATATTGTATTATGTCAAATACTTTTTCTTCATCAATTGAGAGTATCATATGTTTCTTGACTTTTTTTTTTATTAATGTGATTTATCATCTTGATTGTTCTGTGAACATTGGACCACCCTTACAGCCCAGAAATAAAACCCACTTGATCCTGGTGAATAATCCTTCTAATGACTGCTGGATCCTTTGGCTAGTTTCTCAGTGAGAATTCTGGCATCCATGTTTTTAATGGATATTTTTCTGTAATTCTCCTTTTTGGTGGGTTCTTTGTCTGGTATTGGGATGAAGGTAATGCTAGCCTCATAGAATGTTTTCCTTCTATTTCTATTTTTGAAATAACTTCAGAAGAATAGGTATTAGTTTCTCTTTAAATGTTTGATAGAATTCCCCTGGGAAGTCATCTGGCCCTGGACTCCAGTGTTTGGGGGAGTTTTATTACTGCTTCAATTTCCTTGCCAGTTATGGGTCTGTTCATGTTTTCTATTTCTTCCTGTTTTCAGTTTTGGTAGTTTATAAGTTGCCAGGAATGCCTCCATTTCTTCCAGATTGCATAATTTGTTGGCATATGCTTGCTCATAATGTGTTCTTAAAATTACTGTATTATTGTATTGCTGTTGTTCATGAACTCTCTTCTTTCATTCATGATTTTATTAATTTGGGTCCTTTCTCTTTTCTTTTTGATAAGTTTGCTGAGGGATTTATCAATCTTATTAATTCTTTCAAAGAAGCAGTTTCTAGTTTTGTTTTACTCTTCTTCTAGTTTCTAGTTCATGGATTTCTGCTGTAATCTTTATTGTTTCTCTTCTCCTGCTTGGTTTAGGCAGTATTTGCTCCTTGAGGTGCAAGTTTAGCTGGTGTATCTGACTTTTCTAATTTTTTTAGAAAGGCTTGCATTGCTATATTCACCCCTCTTAGGACCTCCTTTGAGATAGCCAAAAGATTTTGAACGGCTGTGTTTTCATTTTCATTAGTTTCCGTAATTTTTTAAAATTCTCCTTTAATTTCCTGTTTGACCCAATCATTCTTTAGTAGGATTCCCTTATCCTCCAAGTGTTTGAGTTCCTTCCAAATTTCCTTTTCTGATGGAGTTCAAGTTTCAAAGCATTGTGGTTTGAAAACATGAAAGGAATAATCCCAATCTTATCCTTTTGTTGAGACTTGATTTGTGACCCAGTGTGTGTGATCTATTCTAGAGAATGTTCCATGTGCACTAGAGAAGAATGTGTATTCTGTTGCTTTAGGATGGCATGCTCTGTGTATATCTGTGAAGTGCATCTGGTCTAGTCTGTCACTCAAAGCCCTTGTTTTCTTGTTGATCTTCTGCTTAGATGATCTGTACACCACTGTGAGTGGGGTTTTGAAGTCCCCTACTATTTTTGTATTATTATCAATATGTTTCTTTAATTTGATTATTAATTGGTTGATACATGTGGCTGGTCCCAAGTTAGTGATGTAAACATTTATAATTGTTAGATCTTCTTGTTGTAGTATATAGTATCCCTCTTCACCCCTTACTACAGTCTTTGGTTTAAAATCTAATTTATCTGATAATGAGGATTGCTACCCTAGCTATCTTTTGAGGTCCATTAGCATGATAAATGGTTGTCTGCCACCCTACTTTCAATCTGGAGGTGACCTTGTGTCCAAAATGAGTCTCTAGTACACAGCATATGGATGGGTCTCACTTTTTCATCCAATCTGATCACCTGTGTCTTTTGATTGGAGCATTTAGCTCATTTAGATTCAGAGTAATTATTGAAAGATATGAATTTAATACCATTGTATTATCTTTAGAGTTCATGTTTCTGTAGATTGTCTCTGTTTCTTCTGGTCTATGTTACTCCCAAGAATATTCTCTCTCTTCACTTACAGGATCCCCTTTAATATTTCTTACAGGGCTGGACTAGTGGTCACAAATTCTTTCAGTTTCTGTTTGTCCTGGAAGCTCTTTCTCTCTCCTTTCACTCTGAATGACAGCCTTGCTGCATAAAATATTCCTGGTTGTGTGTTTTTCTCACTTAGTACTCTGAATATATCATGCCAGCCCTTTCTGGCCTGCCAGGTCTCTGTGGATAAGTCTGGTGGCAGCCTAATGTTTCTACCAGTGTAGCTTAAGAGCCTCTTATCTCAAGCTGCTTTCATGACTTTTTCTCTTTACCTCAAAATATGCAAGCTTCATTATTATATGTTGGGGTGTTGACCTATTTTTATTTATTTTGAGAGGCATTCTCCTAGCTATTGGACTTGAATGCCTGTTTCCTTCCCCAGTTAGAGAATTTCTCAGCTTTGATTTGCTCAAATATATTTTCTGGACCTCTCTCTCTTTCTTCTTCAGAGACCCCAGTAATACTAGTATTGTTTTGCTTTATGATGTCACTGATTTCTCAATGCCTTCCCTCATGGTCCATTAGTTGTTTATCTCTCTTTTCCTCATCTTTCTTCTTTCCATCAACTTGTCTTCTCTGTCACTGACTCTCTCTTCTGCCTCAATTACCCTATCTTTTAGAGTATCCAATTTAGACTGCATCTCAGTTAGGGCAGTTTTATTTTTGACCTGACTAAATCTCATTTTTGCACGAAGATGTCACTCAGCCCAGCTAGTAACTCTATAGTTGTTCTGCTGATTTCCATCTCCAACATTTTACTTATATCCATATCAATTTAATCTGTGGCAGAGAGTATTACCTTTGGTTCTTTCTTTTGTTGTGAACCCCTCCTTCTAGTCATTTTGCCCAGAGAAGAATGGATGAATGAGTGAGCACTATGGAAAATATGAACATCCAGACAAGCAAAATACACACTAGACAAGTCTGGGAAGGTCAGAAACTAGAAAAAAATGAGAAAGAAAAAGGGGGAAAAAAAAGATGGTAGAAGATGGTATATAATGTTATAGAGTGGACAGAATGGGGTGACCCACTTGGTCCTGAGTGTATTGTGGTCTGTTAGAAGACACTAAATCCCCAAATTGTAAGGGAAGCAAAACCAAACAACAACAACAACAACAACAACAAAATATACACACACAATTGAATAGAGAAATACACACACACACACACACACACACTAAAATTGAATAGAGAAAAGAAGCCAAAATGAAGTGTATGTATATATATTATATGTGTGTGTGTGTGAAAATGTAAAAAATGAAAGTTAAAAAAGACCAAAAAACAAAGAGTTGAGGGGCTCCTGGGTGGCTCAGTGGGTTAAGCTTCTGCCTTTGGCTCAGGTCATGATATCAGGGTCCTGGCATTGAGCCTAGCATCGGGCTCTCCACTCCATAGGGAGCCTGCTTCCCCCTCTCACTGTCTGCCTGCCTCTCTGCCTATTTGTGATATCTCTCTGTCAAACAACAACAACAACAACAACACAACAAAATCAAGGAGTTGATAAAATAAGAAACTAGTTGAAAGAGGAAAAAAGAAAAAATAGAAAAATTTACACTGAAAGGTAAGTGAATCATGAGAAAACAAAACACAACAAAACAAAACCAAGTGGTATACATTATTTTCCCCTAGAGCTGGAGTTTTACAAACCCATGTGGGCCACAAACTTGCTGTTTACTTGTTCTTCCAGTTGGCTTTCTGGGGGGGGGGGGGCGGCTGCTGCCCTGATTCTTAGGTGTCTTTCCTGGGAGTAGTTCACCTCCCCTTGTAAGTGGACCAGACTCAGTGTAAGCAGTTTTAGTTGCTCTGAGTGGTGTTTGCGCCCTGAAGGCTCTTCATGCCCCTTTAGAGGATCAAAGTAAAAATGGCCAACCCGATCTCCATCCCAGAGCTGAAAGATGGTGGTCCCCTCTCTCAAGGATAAGCAGTCTTCACTTTGTATGTGCCAAACTCTGCAGACTTCTGCAGTGTGTGCCCACACTGATCCTCCCAGGGGAAGGTGGATGGTTTACATTAACACCCTTTAAAAGGCTCCCACACAGATAGTTGTTGCCTGATCCCACACACATCTGCTCTGCCCCTCCCAGGGGAAGGCAGAGGGTCTCCATGCAGAGAGCAGTCACCCCATCAGGACACAGCTTGCGATTTATGGCAAACTGAGCTCAGAGCCTCCTCCAGAGCTTGCTGACAACTAGTTTCTCTGCTTCAGTGTATGGGAACTCTACTGGCTCAGACACCCCCATTCTTTCTATGGTTCAGGGGATCCTGAGACCACACTGTCCCACCACCTAGGATTCTGCCCTACTTCACCTGGTGAGCACCTTTCACACAGGGATGTCTTTCCCAGGAACACATTTCTACAGGTTCCAATTTTGTGTTCTGGGGCTATTTCACTTTCCCATAGCTGCCTTATGGAGGATCCCTTCCCTGCCCTTTATCTTCCAATATCTCCCCTCAGTTTCACTTCCCTGCACCTACTTTTCTACTTGCAGAGATTTAGCAATTCTTTTCTTACATCTCAGGTTGAATTAATAGGTGTTCAGAATGATATAATTGTCCACCCACTTCTCTGTAAATGGGAAGGCTTTATTTTTTATGGATAAATAATATCCCATCCTCTACATATGTACCACATGTTTTTTTTTATCCATTCATCAGTTGATGGACATTTGGGCTCATTCCATAATTTGGCTATTGTTGATAATGCTGCTATAAATATTAAGGTGCATGTATCCTTTGGAAGCAGTATTTTTTTATTCTTTGGGTAAATATCTAGTAATAAAGTTATTGGATCATATGGTAGTTTTATTTTCAACTTTTTGAGTCACCTCCATACTGTTTTCAAGTACAGTCCCAGTTTGCCTTCCTATGAACAGGGTAAGAAGGAGTACCATGGATCTTAGATACAACATACACAATGTGCTGGTGGGTAGAGCACTTAACTGTTTGGAGTTTTAAAAATCCCATTTATTTTTTGTTAGTTTGTTTATTCTTTTGTCTATTTAGTGTTTTTTGTAAGCTAGTCCTTTACCTCATGGACACATTCAAAGAACACAACAGTACTGATGTAATTGAACGATGGACACCAGCAGTGCCCAAATAACTAGGGATTAGGACAGGGATTGAACCAGTAGACCTCCAAGAATGGGGACTGCAGCCTGCTTCCACACACATGGAGAACTGTAACTACCACCAACAGTTCCCAAATCAGAATCTGAGTTCAGAACCAAGGGCTAGGTTTAAGTTACTATGAACTATTCAATAGTGTGCCCTCTACGTACAACCACAAATTTCCATCATGGACTAAACCAGCAGGTTCCATTATTGAAGACTGCAGGCAGGAAATGGGGAACAGACAAAGCCAGCAGAGACCAGTAAATACAGACTGTAGCCTGGAACTGGGGAAAGGATTCCAGCGTGGACTTGTGGATTGAACCAAAGCCTAAGAATGTTGCTCTGTCAGAGCCTGTGTGTCAGTGACAGAGTGATCCACTAATCCTGTTTGGAAAGGCAATTCTTTCACAAGCTCCCATGCAAAACAGAGCAGAGCCCAGAGCAAGATGGACTTACCAATGATCCTTGTAAATGTTGAGAAAAGGTGAACTCAAAAGGATTCATTGGGCACCACACCCGTGTTTCTTGTTGTCCCCAGATAGAGTCAGAAGTTTGCTTAGGCTGTAGACACTGCCACTAAATATGTTAAACAAAAGAATTGAACCAAGTAATTCTAACAACCTAATTGACTTTATTAAGTGATTTTTGAATTGATAATCAAAATATCCCATCTAGGAATTAGAAAAGAGCTCCATTTTGCTGTAGAAAAGAAAAGGGTTTTAAATGAGGAGAGAAAGCAGAAAAACAATTATTAGGAAAGAATCCTTGTTTTAGGCTCAGTTGCCATCCTAAGGAGAGAGAAGATCTGTCAGTATAGTTTTTAGTGCTGACCAGGAAACTGCCAAGTCGACTGCTGTAAGATTACATCCCTGGGGGTTGAAACTGCTGTTAGAAACTAAGTCTTGTTTACTGACTTTGGGCTTTAACTTAAATGGACCCATTATGACTCTGTGGCTTTCTTTTTAACACATCTCTCCATAGAACTATGAATCCTGTGTGTCTCACACTGACTTCATTTTGAGTCCTAGTTTTATCTCTCACCACCTCATAGTGTGCTCTGCCTTTGCTCCCTGAGACAGAGCTCTGCCCTTGGAAGAGAGCCCTCACCTTGAATTCTAGGTCTGAACATTGCTAACAGTAAGACCCTCATTGCTTCTCTCTTAATCTCAACATTTATTTGATTTTTTGATTTGAAGTTGGAAATTATTATATGTCCTTATAGGATTGTTAAGAGGATGAGATGAGGAACATATGTAGAGATGCACATCTAAGGTTTACTGGCATGGATTTCTTACATTCCCTGCCATTTCTATTCTAGCTGCAGAGAACACAGTGCCAGAAGGTAAGTACAAGCTCCCAGGGATATCGTAAGGTACTCTGCCCCTGCCCCCCCCCTGCACTGCTGTTGCAACAGAAAATACTAAGTAACAGAGCTCTACATACAACATCAGGTGAGGTATAGAACCTATAGAAGAATAGGGCATGGCTTTTGTGGAGTTGAAATATGCTCAGTGCACAGAATTTCGCTTTCCACGTCTGCTTACCCTCTAACTCTGTCATTTGGTTCCCTTTATTTCCCTTTATTTGTTCCACTCCTTAGGACCTGTCTCAGGTGTATTTCCTCACCCTCCAATGCATTCTTTTATGTAGAAAGTGGACCGGCTCATGAAACAAGTTGTTTCAAGGAGTCTTTTTGTTTTTCCTCCCCATCCTCTGAGAATGCACAGGCAGGAGACTGTAGCAGAAGGAGTTGTAGTCTCACCTTGTTGGCTCGCCCTTGAGGCCAAGCTTGTATATGCCACTTCCATACTTAGTCTCCTTCAATCTGCTTTGTGAGAGGCTTGCTCCCCAGAGGGGTGGTGGGATGCTTTTCTCTCCACACAGCAAGAGGTTGTCCCTGCACATGCCAGATGCTCAGGATTTCCTTTCTTCTGTATGTGAAGAATATTCCTGCTGGGTAGTCGGATGTGCTGGCACCATGATTCCTGTTTGTTTAATAGTTGCCTCTTTCACCCTTGACAAGCTAGACACGCTCCCCCCAGTTTTCTCTTCTAAGGAGAATGTCTGCATGCTGCATTCATATGTGTGCAAGTCCAGACAATGTGCACTTGGTCTGAATAATTTCTTCCAAAAATGTCTTTTGCCATCGTCTCCTGGGCTGCAGCAACAGCTAGCCGAAAGCCCCCAAAGGATGTCTGATCCCTCATTTTATCCAAAGCACACCTCTCCAGCCTGCGTGCTGCTCAGACATCAGTGGTGACTTGAAGTGACTTGCTTCCTGGTCTAAAAACTCTGCCCTTAATCTCTGCAGGGGGCAGTATACAAATCTTTCACATTACCTTTAGTGCTGGGTATATGATTCTTCTGGTGCCCCCTCTCAAGATATAAGCTTCCAGTGATCAGATAGGTTCAGGGATTCAAGAACAAGCTCAATTTCATTGATATCAGAGAAAGTGACAGAAGTCCCTGCTTCAGTCTTTGTTCACATGATCTTTTACATCATTGGCACTCTATACATCAGTCAGTCCTCCAGGAGGACTATCTCCCCTGCGTGATTTCTGTCCACTTTTATGCACAGGTATGAAGGAGGTGTTGGGTGGGGTCTTGGAACAGTTGGGGTGGGTCATAGCAAGTGGATAGTCCAACATACTTTTTATAACATGGGAACCCATGCCACCTGCTGTTGCTTTTCCATGAAATACAAAGAGTCCTTTCAAAACTTTCACAAGCCAGCACACTTTCTAGATAAAAGAAAAAGCTAGATAAAAACTAGGTAAAAAACACACACAAAAGAAAACTAGATAAAAAACACATTTGCAATCATTGAAAGTTTCTCCTAATGAAGATATACAGTATCTTTTCTGAGAAAGAAAGGAGCCAGTCATCCTTACTTAGGTGCCTCATGTGAGAACCAAGTTCTGTGACATGGTGTTGTAGGAGGTTATCAGAAGTGGGTTTTCTGGAGGGTCTTACATCACAGTGGGAAGGGGTGTTGAGATAACTGCTGGTGCTTAGATTCGCTGCAATGAAAAAGTAATATTTTCATAACATTACAAACAAAGTAAACTAAAGCAAGATAAATAAGAATGATGTGGGCTTCTGGGAAAGTTTGGATTGAAGAATCAGGCTGTAAAATTAGTCTGGAAGAATGAAGAGTGTCTTATAGAAGAAGGGCTTTCCAAGATAAGGGAAGAGCCTGAACAAAAGCAATGACTGGACAGAAAGAGAAGCACTCCTGGGTGCAATGTTGTGGGCAGGACTGACATTATACCTGTCCCTAACAGCACAGCCCATGCCATTTCTCGCTTTATTAACTTTTTCCTTCCCTTTTTTTCTCCTCCCCATAGTGCCTTCTACTGCTCCAGCCATGGGTCAGTCCCTCTCTTCCACATCCTCTTATACAAAGAGTAGTGATTTGGCCTCCAGCTTTGACAAGCTTTTTAAGAACTTCAAGCCAGAAAGCAAAATCCTCTTTCAGGAAACCATCGCACTGATTGAAACACGCCTGAGGGTGGGGGACATTCCCAGAGTGGCTTCTGTAATTAGTGATGCATTGAGAGATATTGACATTGCCCCTCTAAACATTGTTGTGACCGGGGAGCCTGGAACAGGGAAGTCTAGTTTCATAAATGCCCTGCGGAGGGTGAGGCATGATGAAGAAGGGGCTGCCCCCACCAGGGCAGTGGAGACAACCTTGGAGAGAAGAGCATACAAAAACCCGAAACTTCCCAATGTGACATTTTGGGATCTGCCTGGTATGATGACCACTACCTTTCAGCCACAGAAGTATCTGAAGAAGATGAAATTTGGTGAGTATGACTTCTTTATTATCATCTCTTCTACATGCTTCAAAATTAATGATGCTCATTTGGCTGAAGCAATTAGAAGAATGGAGAATTTCTACTTTGTTCGAACTAAAGTGGACAGCGATTTACATAGTGCAAAAATAAGTAAACCCAGCACATTCAATAAGGATGAAATCCTACAAAGGATCCGCAGTGACTGTGTGGCTCAGTTGGAGAATGCTAATATGGGTGGCACTCAGTTCTTCTTAATCCCTAGCTTTGATTTGTCTGATTATGACTTCCCACACCTGGAGACCACCTTTCTGAGGGTGCTTCCAGCCCACAAGCGCCACATCTTCATGCAATACCTGCCGAATGTTATGGAGGCCGCCATTGACCCTAAGAGGGATTCCCTGAAACAGAAGGTCTGGCTGGAGGCCCTGATGGCTGGAGCATCAGCCACCATCCCTTTCCTCGGTTTTATCAGTGATAATGATGTGGAGAAGCTGGAGGAGACTTTAACCCTCTACAGGTCTTACTTTGGGCTGGATGACTCATCCCTGGAAACCATAGCCAAGGACTTGCATGTGTCACCGGAGAAACCAAGGCAAACCTCACCTCTCCCCATTTGCTATCAGCTGAGAAGGGTGATGAGTTATTAGGAGAAAAACTGTTGAGATATGTGGAAAAATTCTGCGCTGTTACTGGAGGACCCATTGCCAGTGGTATTTACTTTAGGAAGATATTCTACTTGCAAAATTATTTCCTTGAGATGGTGGTGAATGATGCAAAAGTTCTTCTTAAAAAACAAGTTATTTTTAAGGACCCTGTTGACTCTGGGCAATCCTATCTACCTCAGAATGTCAGGAATGAAAGTGGGGAAAATGAGCAGCCAGATCCTGAATTATTCTCAGTATTGGCATGGCACAGGGACCTGGAAGGATGACTTAGGACTTCCCTGAAGCAATCCTGACACACTCCCCTCAAGGTGTTTCACAGACACATCCATAATTCACTCTGGAATAAACCATGAACTTAATGACCGTTATTTGACAGTGAGAACAATCAGCTCTAAAGATTCTTTTCATATGACCTTTCCTGGGAAAATGAAGGACAGGAGTCTAGAATTTTCTGCTTAGCAGAGAGAATATCTCATTGTGCGGTGGTTACTACATACCCAGCACTGGTCTTTCTACTGACAGAGTAGTAAGAAAAGGCTGTTCACACAGATCTTCAGAAATTATTTTTTAAATGATTGCATACATAGTCTATTTTTGGCACTCCTGTTATTCTGTTGTGAAGGCAGAAATTCTGCTCAGTTAATGTTGACTGATATCCTACTTGTCCTTTCTAGGATTATCATATTGAATAAATATTAATACAGTGAACTGAACATGTGTCACAGGAAATGGAAGAGAAACATTGGCTAAGGAAAAAAAATCTATCTAAGGCACACTGTGAGAGGAAGAAATGTGTAAGATGGAAAAATAGTCCAAGGGTTTGCAAACTGTAGGTCTAGACACCTTTTGGTGGCTGGCAGTATATTTTGTGCCTGAGAATGGAGGTTAGGGAATAAGAGACAAGAGGATTGTCATGAATCTAAGTGGAAATTAAAAAAAGAAAAATACAAAAGTTCCTTAAACATATCCAATCTCTTGTCTAAGGAGGGAACTACAAATTATAAATGGCACCTACAATAAGATATCATTTATCTGCTATTAGATTGGGTGGATTGCAAGTTTGACATTGTGTGGATGCAACTATAAAAATAGTCTGTCATACAATGTTCATTCGTACACAGTGTGTACAGATTAGGCCATCCCTAGGAAAGCACACCTTTACACTTTGCCCCAGTGATCCCACTTTGAAGAATCTGGGCCATAAAAACTGGGAGTAGATTGGTGGTTAACAGGGGATGGAAAGTGGGGGAGAAATGTGTACAGCTTTTGATACTCTAGTTGTAAGTTGAATGTATAGCATGGTGACTATGGTTTGTAACAGTCTTTTATATTCTACGACAATAATAATAATACTTGAAATTTGCTAAGAAAGTAGATCCTAAGCATTTTTACACACTTACACACAGTATATATGTGAGGTGATGGATGTATTAATTATATTAATTTACTTGATTATGGTAATCATTTCACTACATGTACATATATATCAAATCATCACATTGTACACTTAAAATGATTTTGTTTGCCAATTTACCTAAATAAAGATGAGGGGGAAAGGAATAATAAATCTGGAAAAATTACAAAAAGACATATGTTAAAAGTTATTAGTTACAGCACTATTTGAAATGGTAAAACACAAAATTTAAATGTTCTTCAATAGGAAACATTATAGCTACAAAATAGATAGATGATTTGACAACTATACAAAGGAGTCAGTAATATCCTCTATATTGCTGTGTTCTCATCTCCAAGATATATTGTTCAATGCAAAAAGTAAGATGGAGAATTATATGTACAGTATGTTAGTGACGATCTAAGATAGTGTAAAATATGAATTACATATTTGCACATATTCTTCAATTAAATATGAAACAACTTCAGTAATAAAATTCAATTGTGTATTGGGGAAGTGATGGGTGGAGAGGCAGTGTAAAGGCTAGTTTTTCCTTAATGCAACTTATTTTACATTGAAAATGCATGCAAATGTTTTACAAAGCTTGGTAACTGTGTAATTTAATTAAACAAGATGATCTAACATTTAATAAAATACAAAGCAAATCTAAACTTTGTTGGTATAAGAAAACAACTTATTTCTTCTTCTTCTCCACCCCCCTCTCCCCCCCTTCCCTTCTTCTTCTACTTTTCTCCTCCCCCTCCCACTCCTTCTCCTCCTCCTCCATTTATTATGTTATATTAGTCACCACACAGTACATAATTGGTTTTTGATGTAGTGTTCCAAGATTCATTGTTTACGTATAACACCCAGTGCTCCATGGATATGTGCCCTCCTTAATACCCATCACCAGGCCAACACATCCCCCACCCCCTACCCTCTAAACCCTCAGTTTGTTTCTCAGAATCCACCGTCTCTCATGATTTGTCTCCCCTTCTGATTCTCCCCCCTTCATTTTTCCCTTCCTTAAAACAATTTATTTCAAGATTTTATTTATTTATTTACTTACTTATTTATTTACTATTTTTAAAACCCCACTGTAATTAACATACAGTATTATATTAGTTTTGGTATATAATGGTGAGTCAACACTTCTGACCACTTCTCTATGTTCACTACAATAAGTGAATAAGTAAGTACTCTTTAATCCCCATCAACTTTTTCACCCACTGTCCTCCCCTCCTCCCTTCCAGTGACCACCCATTTGTTCTCCATAGTTAAGAGTCTTTTTCTCCTTCTGCTTCTCTTTTTTCCCCCTATGATCGTTTGTTTTATTTCTTAAGTTCCATATATGAGTGAAATCATATGGTATTTGTCTTCCTTTGACTGATTTTGTTCATTAACATGATACTCTCTAGCTCCATCCACATTATTGCAAATGGCAGGATTTCATTCTTTTCATGGTTGAGTAATATTCCATTGTATATCTATATATACTACTCTTCTTTATCCATTCATGTGGACATGTGGGCTCTTGCCATAATGTGGCTATTGTTGATAATGTTGCTATAAACATTGGGGTGCATGTGCCCCTTTGAATCAGTATGTTTGTATCCTTTGGGTAAATACCTAGTAGTGCAATTACTAGGTTGTAGGGTAGTTCTATTTTTAATTTTTTGAGGAAACTCCATACTGCTGTCCAGAGTGGCTGCACCAGTTTGCTTTCTCATCAATGGTGTAAGAGAGTTCCCTTTTTTCCATGGCCCCACCAACACCTGTCGTTTCTTCTGTTCTTGATTTTAGCCATTCTGACAGGAGTGAGGTGATAACTCATTGTAGTTTTGATTTGTATGTCCCTTGTCCATCCCTTCCGTTTTCAATATGGAGGTGTCCAGGTCTAAAATGAGTCTCTTGTAGGCATAATATAGTTATTTTTTTTTAATCCATTCTGAAAACCTGTTGCTTTTGATTGGAACATGTAGTCCATTTACATTGAAAGTAATTATTTTTATACATATTTTATGCTCTATTACTTGTTTTGTCATTGCTTCTGGAGATTTTCTCTGGTCCTTTATGGTCTTTGTCACTTTTGGTCCTTCTTTCCCATTCGAAGAATACCCTTTAATATTTCTTGCAGGGCTGGTTCACTGGTCACAAACTCCTTTAAGTTTCGTTTCTCTGGGAAATGCTTTATTTCTCCTTCTATCCTGAATGATAGCCTTGCTGGATAGAATATTGTTGGCGGCAAATTTTTCCCACTCAGCACATTGAATATGGCATGCCACTCCCATCTGGCTTGATGAGTTTCTCTTGAGAGATCTGCAGCTGGTCTTGTCTATCTTCCATTGTAAGTAAGGATTTTTTTTTTTTTTTTTTTTTGGTCTTGCTGCCTTTAGGATTTCTTTTTTCTTTATCTCTATATTTTACAAATTTTATTTTACTCTGTCTTGGTGTTGGCCTGCTTCTGTTGATTTTGATGGGAGTTCTCTGTGCCTCCTGGATCTGGGTGTCTGTCTCCTTCCCCAGATTAGGGACATTTTCAGCCATTATTTCCTCATATAAATTTTTTGTCCCCTTTTCTCTCTTCTACTTCTGGGACCCCTATAATATGAATGTTATTATAATTGAAGGAGTCACAGAGTTCCCTAAGTCTATTCTTAAGTTTCATAATTCTTCTTTTTCCCTTGCTCAGCTTCATTATTTTTTACTATTTTGTTCTCTGTATTACTTATTCATTCCTCTGTTTCTTCCAGCCTTTTGTTCATTGCATTAATGCCTGTTTACAATCTCATTTACAGCATGCTTCGTTTCTGATTGGATCTTTTAAAAATATTTTATATCTGTGATAAGGATGATGTCCTTAATTATCTTCTCAAGCCCAGTAAGTATGCTGATGATTATCAGGTTTTTTTAAAGATTTTATTTGTTTATTTGACAGAGAGATCACAAGTAGACAGAGAGGCAGGTAGAGGGGGAGGGGGAAGCAGGCTCCCCACTGAGCAAATAGCCTGATGTGGGGCTCGATCCCAGGACCCCAAGATCATGACCTGAGCCAAAGGCAGAGGCTTTAACCCACTGAGACACCCAGGCACCCCTGCTTATCAGTTTATATTCTCTATCCATCATGTTATTTCTATCTTTTTTGCTTAGATGTCTGCTATGGTCTTATCTTGTTCTTTCATTTAGGATAAATTCCTCCACGTTGACATCTTTTCTAACCCTCTACCTTCTTTTTTTGTGTGTGTTAAAAAAGCCAGTTATGTTTCCTATTCCTGAAAGTAATGGCTTTATGAAGAACAGGTTATGTAATGTCTGGGGCTTTGTGCTCCCAAGAATGACTCTGGTTTGCATTAAGTGCGCTCTGCTGTTATGCTCTGGCTGTACAATCCTTCAGGCCAGTTGTCTGCAGACTCTCCTTCCCTGCATGTTTGAGGTAGTCTCCTCTCTATGTTGTGAAGTTTGTTCTGTCAGTCTTCAGACTGATTTCTGGAGTATTTAGGAAGAATTGATAGTTATCTACTTGTGTTCCTGGGAACAGACAAGCCCAGAGTCTTCCTACACTCTGTCATCTTTCAAGGCTCAAATGCCATCATTTTAAAAATTTATTTTTTACTTCTGAATGATTTCCTGATTTTCCAAGCCTTGTGTAGTTCGTTTCCACCTAGTTCTCAAACTTCTTATTTCCAAGAGATTTTGTTGTTGTTGTTCTCTGAATGTTCCCTGTGTATGGCCTCTGATCTTTATGCATTCAGTTTTCAACCAGCTAGCATTGACTGACAGGCTACTATGTGCCAGAAAATCATTTAGGTGTAGGTATAGTGTAGTAGTTTCTTATCTCTCGGACACTAATGAAAGGTCGATTTTCCTCCTGCTCCCTCATTTCCCTCTGATACCTTTGAGTTGTCATCGCCTTCCCATCTAAGTGCTGCCATCACTGTTAGGGGCTCATGCCAGAGGCTGTGATCCTTGACTGTCCTTTCCTATATATATATAGAAACCTATCCTATGTAAATAGTCACACACACACACACACACACACACACACACTCTCTCTCTCTCTCTCTCTCTCTCTCTCTCATTCTCTCTCTCTCTCTCTCTCCAGGGGAGAAGACAACAAAAAGACAACGAGGGAAGCCAGGAAGCAGGTGAGTGAGTGGAAAGGGATTTAGTTGACCTGAGAAAACAAAACCCTGATGTGACAACAAGGCAGCCACATTTGTTCCTCTGTGCCCCAGGCTGGTGGAGGTGCTTGAAGCCACTACTGGGCTGAATTGTGTCCCCCCCACTTCCATCCCATTCTGTGATGAAGTCCAAACCCCCAATGCCTTTGAAGTAAATGTATGTGGAGACAAGTTCTTCAAAGAGGCAGTGAAGTTAAAATGAGATATTCAGGATGGTCCCAAATCCAATATGACTTCTTGTAAGCAGAGGAAAGATGGATGCAGTCAAGCAGGCACACAGGAAAGACCATGTGGACACAGGGAGAAGGAGAAGCTGGCACTCTGCAAACCAAGGAGAGAGGCCTCAGAAGAAACCAACCCTGAAAACACCTTGATCTAGGACTTCTAGCCCTAGAGCTATGAGAAAACCAATTTCTGTTGTTTAAGCCACCCAGACTGTGGGACTTTGCTATGGCAGCCTGAGCAGACAAAGCTCTTGCAGCAGAAATAATTCTGACTAAAACACTAGTGCAGCTGGCTGGTGATCAGGCCAAGGTGAACCCATTTTCAAGTGTGAAACTACCTAGCAAACCACCTATACAGGCATACAAGGATTTCTGAAGTGAACTGAGTAAGGAGGAAAGGAACTGTGAGTGTTGGTGTGGCTTATAACAGAAGGAGGGCAGTTGTCATCACTCCCTTCCCACTTAGACCTGACCTCAAGAAGGAGGCTGCTCTGCCTGTGACTGATCTTACATCAGTTCTTGGGGATCTGTATGGAACAACCACGAAGTCTCAGGCCCTAAAGGGCAGCTGAAGCCCTTGACTGAGTCCAACTTGCTGTCAGCAGGTGTGCAAGTCTATAGCTAGGTGGGCAGGGAAACTGTCCTCTTTTGCTTCCAGGAGTCACAGAACCAAAGCACACCGACGCAGGAGGAGTCCTTGAATACTACTATCCTCCAATTCCATATTTTATGCATGAAGAATGAGGTCCGGGGTGATGTCATGACTGGCATGGTCCATGGAGGAGGTGAGCCAGAGTCTGAGGCTAGAGGGAAGAGAGTAAGAGTCAGCTGCTGTGGGATTTCCAAGTGGTCTCTAGGTCCTGCACTGATTGGTAGATTTGCTCTTTGGGACAACACAAAAGGAGACAAGTTACATCTGAACTCCCATCTCTCCTCCACAGCTAGCCTAACCCCCATTATCTTAATGAGGGATTTCTTTAATTAGAACTCCTGGGAAACTCATTTCTTTCCTTGAAGTATTGTTGAAACAGAATGTTGCATTAGTTTCAGGTATACAACAAATAAATCCACAACTCTGTAGGCTCTGCTGTGCTCATCACAAGTGTAGCTACCAGCTGTCACCATACACTGCTAGTACAATCTCATTGGCCATATTTCCTACACTGCATCTCCTATTTGTGCCAGGACAGTCTTTACCTGAGCGACAAGATCCTCCCCTACACAGCAGAATTTGCTTTGGGTGGTCTCTTTCTAAATGTTTTCTCCTACATTCCATTATCTGCTTCTTCCCCCAAGCCTCTGAAAATACTGAGGGCAGGAAAGCTTTCCCCAGCCACCATCTTCCCTAATATGGGGGTGCTGAGAGTCACAGTCACCTGCTGGTTTATGAAATGAAGGTGAATGTGGTGATCTTAAAGGAAGTTCCACCCATACCTTAGTGAGAATAGGAAACATTTCTATTTCATCAGCCAGGAACACCCATCTTACAACCAGACAACCTGAGTTTCTTGTCTCCAATACTGAGAGAAGAAGCACAACACCAATATTTGCTTTTGTGGGCTTTTTGAGTCATTTATGTTCCTTTTCAACACACTCGTTTTCCTGTCACTGACTTGATAGGAGTTCACTGTATGTTTAAATTTAAAAATGGCACTCAATATGAAGTGATGTCATGCTTTTTGGTTAATTTCCTTTTTGATTTCTCAAGTTGGTAGAAAGTAAAAGGCAAAAAGCATCTTTCATAGTTCTTGAACCACAAAATATCTCTGGTCACATCCAGTGAGAGGAACCATTGTCAGGAGAGTCTTCATTCACTATACTCCCAGAGAAAGGTCTGGGACCTGAACCCAGCCCTGTGACCTCAGTGTTCAGAGCACACTCAGGGTCTCAGTGGGCCACTCTGGCTGTCACACATTGAAACCTAACCAGTGTTGCATAGTGATGGTGGTGAAGGAAGGATGGTAGAGCCTCTGTGGGAGGCTGGGTGGAAGCTACCCAGGTGCCTCTTGGGCTAATGCATCTACGTGAGCAGCTCCCCAGAGTTGATCATGGTGCTAGCTGGAAGAGAAGGAGAGTTTTCAAGGCTTCAGTGACATAAATAAATAAATAAATAAATAATTAAAAATAAAATTGGGAGTTAAATCCCTGGAGTCTTCATCAACCCCAACTAAAAACATACTTCCAATCCAATGGAGAGCAACTGAGGCATGAATTAGAATAAAAATCTATTGGGGATCAGACTGTATTCTGGAAATTGCTCCTAGTTTCAGGAAGTTGGTTTGCTAGAGTTGCCATAACAAAATACCATGGGCTGGGAGGCTTAAATAACAGAAATTTATTCCCTCACTATTCTGAAGGCTGTACATCTTAGATCAAGGTGCCTTTGGTTTTGCTTCTTCTGAAGCTTCTGTCCTTGGCTTGCAGATGGCCCAATTCTCCTGTGTCCTTTATGGCCTTTCTCTGTGTGTGCATCCTTGGTGTCTCTTCTCCTCCTTCTAAAATCAGCCCCATGAGTCACAGCCCCACCCATCTGAGCTCAGTTAACCTTCATTATCTCCTTAATGAGCCTCCTACAGCTTCACAGCTTCAACACAGGAACTTGTGGGTATACACTTCACTCCAGAATGAGCCCTAAGCCTAAAGATATGTTTAGTAACAGTAGTCTTTGTGTAGTGTTAGAGTTGGATTACAGAATGTTGTGTGCATGTCTGAGAACCCCAGCATCCCTGGGGAAGTCCATCAGAGGAGGACCCATGAGAGTGAGCCAGCAGATCCTGCAGAGCTTAAAGGACATGACTCAGGAAAACTGCTTCAGATGCAAATATGGTTAGACACCATTAATCTCCTAGAGACAAGGGGGTGGTCACAGGCACTAAGTTACAGGTATAGTCTATATCTGAGTTGTAAGGTTAGGAGCCTTCTCAACTGGCCAGTAGAGATAGAAATACAGAAAATATCTGAGAGATGGGAGATTTGAGGGTGTTTTGTAAGCAATATATAGTATTCCTTTCACACAATGTGTATCTGTATATTATGACACAGCAATTCCACAGCTAGTTCTAGAGAAAGTTTGCCATAGGTGTACCAGAAACATGTGTAGGATGTTTTTAGAAGAACGGTGTTGAAGAGATAGAAACAACTGTAAAGAACCCCAAACTCAAATTTCCACTGACAGTGAATAGATTATGCGCTATCTTGGCAAAATGGAGAACACATGCGAGAGAAACAATGTAAATGAGAAGCCGCTTTACAGAGGATGGAACACAAACTAATTCAATTTTTCTAAAGCATCCAAACAAGCAAAACTAAATGATATAATGTCTGAGGAAACACACATCTATGGAAATAACTAAAGAAAGTAAACACACACACACACACACACACACACACACACACACACACATTAAAGTCCAAATTCAAAGGATCTGTACATCTGAGAATAGATGCAGAGAGACGCAATATGGGGTGATGCTTGTGGGAATATCCAATGATTTAAGTAACATTCCAGTTCTTAATTTGGGAGTTGAGTTAACAGGTATTCATCTTTATATCTCACTTTATTCTGTGTATATATCTATATTGTATCATATATATCCTACTGTAGCTAGTTGCTGAACATGATTGAGCTTAGAACACATAATAAGAAACAATGCTAAAGGGGAAGAATGATGTCAGAAACCATTATCTTTTTCACTAGACTCTATTTTAAAGCAGCTTTAGTGTCACAGCAAAATTGAGCAGAAGGTGCATAGGATTCCCATGAACCCCCTGCCCTCACACAAGTATAGCCTGTCCACTGTCAACATCTCACACCATCCTACAATTCATGAACCCAAACTGACCCATTTTTCTCCCTCCATGTCCATAGTTTACATTGGGTTCCCTCTTGGCATTGTATATTCTATGAGATTTGACAAAAATATAATTTATCCACCATTATCATATCACACAGAGTGGTTTCACTGCTCTAAATGGCCTCTGTGCTCCACCGGCTTGTCCCTTCCTGCCCTGAACCCTTGAGAACCACTGATCTTTTTCTCATTTCTACAGTTTTGCCTTTCTTGGAATGTTACACACTTGGAATCATGCAGTATTTAGCCTTTCCAAATTGATTTCTCTCACTTGGTAATATGCGTTTCCATTTCATCCATGTCTTCACATCAGCTGTCACTTAAGAAGCCTTCTGAATGCTGAGTGTTGATGGAGGTCCTCCAGGTCACTAGTCCCCTGGCAACACTTCTGACATAGTCCCCAGGGATTAAGACAACCAGGTGACCATTCAAGGAATGGAATGGAATTGGCATTGGTCTTTATACTGGCAACATGGCATGCTAGGAGGAGATAGATCTTCAGAGTTCTAAGAGAAAATGATGTTGTTTCCTATACTCAAACTATTTATTAAAAGTGACCAATTAACGAAGTCCTTAAATTGAATAGCAAAGACTCAGAAAGTACCTCCCAGGGAACTTTTTTTCTCACTTTGTTTGAGAATGGACCTAATGTGAATGAACCAGGGAATCCAAGAAGCACAGGCACCACCAATGTAATGGATGGATGTGAGCAAGGCCTGTGCTCCAGGCTGGGAGAGCAACTAGTCCAACTGAGAGTAAGAATTAGAAGAGTTGCATGGGACCCTTTCAGGGAAAAAAGGATTTTCTGGAGTAATGTCATCATTACTATGCAGAATCATCTGAGGTTAAGGGAATGGCATAGTATTATTATGATAAAACCATACTGTGCCACTTCCTCATCCCCTTCTTACTTTGCCCCCAGATTTGTTTAATTATCTTATACCTTCAGTTACAAAGATATGGTGGCCAAAATTTTACACATTGGTCCAATTCAGATTATGTCCAACAAATTTAGATTGGGTTCCATACTGGGTGTGATCTTCCCAGGTAAATAGAGTAAGGTCATGTGGTTGATGGAGAATGTTGCTAGGAAGGACGGTTGCTCTTGTGAGGAATGAATGACTCCCACAGTGGTGAGACCCAGATTATGTTACTTTTGGTATGGAGAGTGAGGTTTCAAACATCATTGAAAAAAAGCTGTTATAAAAAACAATTTTTGTTATACACACACACACACAGTAAAGGGAAAAATCTAGAACCAGGGTCTAAAATGGTTTCCAATTAGGAGAATTTCCATAGAGTCTATACATGTTGGGTTAACTGCATAGACAGTGACGTCATAGGCACCGGTTTAGTTTCCTCAATGTTGACAATCAGATTAAGATTCCTTTGACAGACATAGGAGATAACTTTGGCAAAGAACACAACATAGAAGGTAACTTTAAGTAAACAAACACTTCTCTAAAGGAAACATAATCTAACAGGTACTATTTCCTATGACAGGCCCAGCATGAGCTGTGCACGTGAAGAGCATGAACTCTGGGCAGTCAGTGTCACTACTTAAATAGTCAGATTTGCATATACATTCAACAGCTTTCTATTCCCAGTAACAATGGCCCTTGTGTCCATTTCCTGTATCCCTTTTTTTCCCCTGTATAAATGTTTTTGTGCAATCAGTGAGGGGAGGTGTAAGGGCAGAGCTTTGCAGAATACCAGAATGGTCTTGGAAACTTTCAAAGAATAGCTAAACATACATTCTCCATCATATTTCCTCAAAGGGAACATCCCAAAGGATGTTCTCCCCTCTGCATCTGTATGCCTCTATAAGTCCAGAGGTGAGAAGTGAAGGAACATGAGAAACCAAGAGGGTCTGGAGAATGGATGTTAATGTTAAGTGATAAGGAGATATCAGAATGAGACTGTATGTTACAGAGCCAATCTTTTCATTCACTTTTGGATCCAGACTCATTTAGTAAGTGACAAGAAGTAGAACAAATTTTAGAGTTTCCCAACAGGGATTCAAAATGAGAAAATCAGTCCATTTGCTTTGAAGAACTTACAGCCAATGAAAGTGGAAATATTGAGCTTGATTGAAAATTCAGGAAGGGTACAGTGTGAAAAGAGGACCCCAGATGTCCTGACTTCCCTCGAGAAGAAACCACAGCTCTTCAGATGATGGAGTCTGTGAGGATTTTCTTCATGATGGTCCTGGTGTCCTTGGCAACTATTTCAAGGAAGTGTCTGTGTTTCCACACTCTCAGGTAGTTGAGAACATTATCACCTAAGAATGGGATGTGTCTCAGAATTGAATATAAGTAAGAGGCTGTATTACAATTCATGAAAGATAATACCCTGTCCCCAGTGAGGACAGTGTGCAGATCCTGAGACTTCATAATAGCCCTGTACTCCTCCATAGGTTTCCCCATACTCTGGGCCACCTGCTGGAGAGACTCATCATCCACACCAAAAAACAAGTGGTAGGCCATCAGACACTCTGCCAGATCATCTGTATTCTGGATGCCAAGGAAGTCCTGGAAAGAATTTGAAGCTATTTGCCCCTGCAAAGAGGTCACCTTGTCATTAATGACCTTCTCACAGGTGTCAAACAATTTCTCTAGAGGACAATGGTACCTGATATCAGAGATGTCCCTGTGCAAGGTCTCCCTAAGCTCTGGGAAGTCATTCAATAAAGGGTCAAAGCTGGAGACCAGGAATATGATGGGTTTGTGCACTCTCTCCTTTTGGAGAGTTTCCCAAATATTCTCTTCATGATGGATATTCTGCAGGAGTCGTTTTTCAGAGAGGGTACGTGTGCTGATGTCCCTGTCCAGCTTGGTCCAGACAATGTAGGACTTCTTTCCCTGTCCCTGGATGGCTTTGGCAAGCTTCATGAGATTCATGCTGAACTGTTCCGACGCAATGATGATGAAGAGGTCATACAGACTAAACTGCATCTCTGCTAGATAGTTCCCCAGAGTTTGGGTAGCTGCCCCTAGTCCAGGTAGGTCCCACAACTCCACATTGGAAAAGTGGGGGGAAAAGTAGCAAGTGGGAATCTGGGTGGTCCCCACCACCCCAGTGGGAGCTGAGTCCTCCTCTTCATGCCCAATTCCCCTCAGTGCATTGATGAAGGAAGACATGCCATTGCCAGAGTCCCCAGTGACAACAATTCTCACTGGGGCACTAGATGCTATCTCCAGGGTTTCCCTGACCACCCCCAGCAACTTCGCTTCTACCAGTGCCTTCTCAATGTTTGTGGCAGTTGCCTTAGGTAAGACTGTCCATCCTGTATTGTACTGCAGTGCAGGGATGAAGGATATAGACAATGGAGTGTGAAGGGACTGATTGGGCTGTGTCATGTCTCTGATCAGTGGAGTGACCTGTGGAAATAAGAAAAGCAGGAGAGTTAGGAGGGCCAAGTGCACAGGGTGGCTGAGGATCATCAGATTTGTTATATCAAACTGAGGGTATCATATCCACTCCCAACTCACTGCAAAGGTATTTAGATTAGAAACAGCAATTTTTGGGGCAACTGGCTGGCTCAGTTAGTAGAGAGTGGGACTCTTAATCTTGGGGTTGTGAGTTTGAGCTCCATGTTGGGTGTGGAGATTACTTAAAAATAAAATCTTACAAAAAAATAAAAAAAGAAAGAAAGAAAGAAAAGAAACAGCAAGCCTCTGAAAAACTGTTCAATAGTTTGTCAAAACTTTGAACGTATTATTCAACGATAGAAAATGAGGAAAGCCTATCATTTGTGATGACATGAATGTACCTTGAAAACATTATGCCCAGTAAAATAAATCAGGCAGAGCAAGACAAATACTGTATGATCTAACTGATGTGTGGATCTAAAACTGAAATGAAATAATTCATTGAAAATCAGATCAGGCTTGTAGAGAGGCAGAGACAGATGATGAGAGAAGGGTGAATTGGAGGAAGTGGTCAAAAAAGTACAAGATTTCAGCTATCAGTTAGGTAAGTACTATAGGAGGAGGAGCTAAGATGGAGGTATCATAGAAGGACCCTAAGTTGGTCCCCTCCCTCAAACACAGCTGGATAACTGTCAAATCATTCTGAACACCCAAGAAATTGACCTGAAACTGACAGAACAGAGTCCACAACTAGAGGGAGAGAAGAGACCACATTGAGGAAGATAGGAAGCATGGAGATGTGGTTTGGAGGAGAAATGGATCATGGGTGCCAGAGAGAGGAGGGAGCCCTGGTCATGGAGAAAAGCACACAGGGGAGAGATCGTTCACTCTTCTTGGAGTACATCCATCTGTGAGAAGTGAGTTCACAGAGATGCCTCTCAGGGGACAAAAATATGAATGGGCCCCATTTCCCTCCCTCACCCCTCAGGACAGGCACAGAGCCACCTGCTCAGGGGGTATTCCCCCTGTCCCTGGCTGCCTAGTCACCTTGCTCCAAGTCCCAAGCCCCTGCACTCTGGTATGACTGCCCATCTCAGTCAAACCTGCCTGCATCAGTCCCAGTGAGACAAAACCCTCCCCAGAGGACCAGCACAGGCTCCTAGCTACAAAATGTCCCTAAAGTTTGGAGTTTTAAAGGTCAGCAGCCTTGGCTGGGCTAGAGTCCAGAGCACACAGTGCTGTTCCTGGAGAGAAGGCAAACAACCCACAGTCAGAGAGCATGAAAACAGCAATCTGAAAAACTCCTGAGACACACAGAAGGGAGATTATTAGCTCTTCTGGCAGTGTTTCCCTGCAAGCAGCAAGCAAAGAGACTCCTCCCTGTGGACAAAGGAGGGGCTGACTCCATTCCCTCCCCCACCCCTCAACTATAACAACCTTCAGTAAACAGCACCACACCAATACTGCTTGCCTAAACTGCTTGCTCCAAGTCTCACACTAATGCACTCTGCTGGTATTGCTGTTCTTGACCAAGATTGCCTTGGTACCAGTGCAGTGAACCTCAGAGCATAAAAGGGCCAACCTAGCTACAAGCCAGAAAGATGGAGCTCTGGGCCGGCTCAGGCTGAGGGAAAATTTTGAAAAATGAAGATTACTTTTGGAATGAGAATACCTCCCTTGCCTTTGTACTCAAAACCTTCTTTAAGACCTCTTTTGACCTTTCCCAACAATAGCCCAAGTTCTTGTTTAGGGGGGAACATTGAGGTTTCTGAAGGTCTTACCAGCCACCCTGGCTCTAGGGAGACAGTCTCCTGGGTGAGTTCCAGGCTCACTGACTTGGTTGTATGAAGGGGTTTCTTCTGCCCCTGAGCATGCTGTGTATTCTGGTTGCCTTTAAGTTTGCCCCTGGTATGAGGTGGAGAAGTCTGGATGTTCTGTGGGGCCCAGGCCAGTCAGAACACAGGATTTGGCCTAAACCCTTGAATCCTTTTCCAGGTTTATCCAATCCCATCACAACCTCCACCTGTGCCCATCTCACCTTGACTTCCCATGTGCTAGATCAATTGAAAAAAAAATATATCCTGTCTTTTCAAAAGGTGAAAAGGTCCCAGAAAGTATAATAAAAACACATATACAGGCCTTGGCACTTAGAGTAAATAATTCCCTAGACTCTCTCTCTGCTGGCCTTAGTGCCCACCAGGTATGGGACATATTTCTGTTAGAGGAATGAAGCACAAAGCACAAAGCATTGCATATCCTTCACTCCTTGGTTGACAAATTAGTTAAGTTTTCTTCCTAAATCTGTTATCTGAAATGTGGAAATGGGGAAGCTACTCCAGAGTCCAGCAAGTAGGGCCTAGGACAGAGTATGACACCTCTCCTTCAATGTTGGTGTGATAGGTGAGCACAAACCTATGCTTTCCAGACCATTTCTGTGACCATGTCTGACCCAGCCATGGACTTTGCAAAGTCTGCTCATCAGATCATCTATGCTGGGCCCTACCGGAGGGGGTAACTGGGGTCCTGCAGCACCAGCCACAACTCCCTATCCTCCACTACCTTCTCATCTGGTCCCTGCCCTGATCCTCGTGCTAGACAACCCTGCACATGGGACCCTCTCGGGGTCCTTTAAAACCATACTCTCCCCATGTGACACTGCCAGGCCAGGCTGGAACAAGGGTAATTACATGAGAGGTTGCAGGGTCTTCCAGGAATCTTCAGTGTGCAATATTTGGCATGTGTGAGCCTGTAGGACATTGAGACTCAGATTACAGGCCCAGAAGTTGAGTAGAGGACCTCAGAGATCAGCTCAGAGAGCAGGTGACCCCTCAGCTCCCAACTTACTGATCTTACTTCTGGTCTCCCCTCTTCCCCAACAGACTTTGAGATCTCTGAATAAGGAAACCTAGGCCTTTATGGAAAGAGTCCAGGGAGCAGATTCAACTAGAGAAGGCAGTTGAGCTTACAAGAGAACAAGGAACTGTGAGCAGATCTTTCATCTTCTGATGGACACCAGCAGTAAAATGCACACATGCATTCTCACACATGCATACACCTGAGGAAAGATTTACCAATGATTTCCCTACCCTCCATTTTGATTTACTGCATCTATTCCAATGGGTAGCATCTTTGAACTCTTGTTACAATGTACCGGATAGATTTCATGATCTAAGAAGCAGAATGAAAAACACTCATTAGTACATTTCCCATGCAGGATCCTGTATAGTTCATGTCATGCCCATGTCATGAGCCATGTAGCAGGGATCAGCCTTGGACTGGACTAGAGTTCTGAGGCATCAGGAATTTTTGTGAGCATGAACTCAGTGTAGACCAAGCCCCACATTTCTCCCCATTTTATCACCACAAGGAAAAGGTAAGTAAAAAAAATCAACATATTGATTTATTCTAGGGAAGTATAATAAACATCTGCATCATCAATAGGCATGAAGCTCTAAAGGACATGGTCTGGGGAAATAGTGTTTGGAAAGCCCACCTCACCAATATATCTATAAAGGATGGATTTGGTGTCCAGCTATAGGGGCAGTTTCTTCAATGCAGTTAAATATTTGCATTCTGGGTAGAAATAACTGCAAGTAAAAAATGCAAGCTTACAAATGAACTTGAAAACTAGCTGTGGATGCCAATGAACACACACAGACAGCCAACCACAGCCCTTGGTAGTATGGTAAGAACTACCTCTGAAACTCAGGTACCCTTGCAGTGATGGGGCTGTTTGTAATGGATGATAGAAAGCTCCCACTCAGTATCTCTTGAGGGCTAGGCTACTCCCCAGCAGTGCGTGAGTATCTGTCTGGGGCTCGTGCCCTGTTTGTTTGGTTCTGGTGTGCTGTGGCTATTAAAAACTCTCCTAATTTGAACCATTTCACATCCTAAATCTACATTTTTCTCCTGGGTGGGTGTATATATAATGAAAAAAATTTTTAAGAGTTTTTTTCAGATAAAATTTGAAACCTCACTCTCCACCACCAGAAGTATCCTAACTTGGTTCTCACCACTGTGGGAATTATTCAGTCCTACCAAGAGCATCCCTCCTTCTCTGCATCATTCTCCTTCAACCTCATCACCTTACTCTACTTACCTGGGAAGATATTCTCCAATATGGAATCCAATCTGAATTTGGTGGATGTACCTAAACTGGACCAATGTGTATAATTTTGACCCATCTTCAGGCTTCTGCTCAAAGAGGAGGGTTTTTCAGAGGTTATCATAAATACTAGCTGAGATAGAAAGTGAAGTTAATATTGAATGAAAGTGAAATGAAAGAGGCATAATAAAGTGATAAAGAATCCTATGGTTAAATCCTGGCTCCAGTATGCCCCTGCCATGTGACCTTGGACACATTCCACTATCTTAGTTTTTCAATAGTTAAAATGGTGATGGTAATAATATTACATCTTACGGGGGTCCATCTGAGTCCAGGTAATGTGAGGATTTAATGAGTTAAAGCACATAAAGCACATAGAATAGGGTCAGGTATGGACTTATGTAAATGTTTGGCATTATCATTATCATTCCTTCTCTTCATGGCCAAGAAGGGACAACATAAGATCACATGCAAAGACAGTTTCACCAAAAGGTGAGTGTCCTACTCAGATTCTCCATCCAGTGGAGTGAGAAGAGTCTGCTGGAGAGTCCTACAATCACATGGAAGCCTTCAAGGAATAGTTACATCTTATCTTATTCCCAGCTGAGCTTGTTAAGTTTCCTTCTTAGAGAATTCAGGAAGCAGAAGACAGTCCCATGTAGAGCACTGTCCTGCATTGTGAGATCCCCAGAGAATGAGGGAAGAGAGAGAGAACTGAGATGAGTGGTTAAAGGGCTCTAAAGGTCAGAATGGCTATAGGTGCAGAGTTCTTGGAGTAAACCCAACCCTAGACAGCCTATCCTGGGTCATGGTGTTGAAGGAGGTTAAATAAGAGGCCACACCTACTGGAACCTCCCATAGCACAGGCAAGGAGAAAACCAGGTCCCAGTGAACACCAGGAAGCCTGACCACTGCAGAGGTCTACTGGAGGAGTTGAGACCACCAAGTTTACCACACAGGAAGTCAGCTAGAAATGCATTCAGACAAAAGAAGACAGATCAACAAATGAGACAAACCAGAAGACAAGGTGATCAGAACCTCTGATGAAAGCTTCCTCCTCAGTGCCCCAGGGAGTCCCAGCAGGGATGAAGCCAAAGAGGAATGGAAAACAATCTTGACCTGCTGCAGGTCGGTGGTGAATGTTCAGTGGAAGGCAGATTTAAGATGGCTTCTAACAATATTTCCTATTTCCATAGCTTCATTTGTTCCTGTACTGTGGAATGACAAATGAAATATGGCATCAAGAATGGAATGTCCAGGCACCTGGGTGGCTCAGTCAGTTAAGTGTCCACCTTCAGCTTGGGTTGTGGTCTCAAGGTCCTGGAATCAAGTCCCCCATCAGGCTCCTTGCTCAGCGGGGAGGCTGCTTCTCCCTCTGCCTGCTGCTCCCCCTGCTTGTACTCTTGTACTCTCTCTCTCTCTAGCTCTCTCTAAAAAAAAAAAAAAAAAAAAAAAAAAAAGAAAAAGAAAAAGAAAGGAAGGAAGGAAGGACGGGACGTCCAAGATTCCAAAATTTAGTCATGAAAAGTCTGCAGCTTCTGACTTACAAATCCTCTGTTCACTGGCTCATTCTTATTCTCTCTCATGCTCTCTCTCTCTCTGTCTCTTCCACCTCTCTCTCTCTCTGTCTCTCAGCATAATAAAAATAGAATATTTAAGCTAACCTGTTGGAGAGACCCTGAAGAATTACAGGCCATCTGGAGGAGAAGAGAGGCAGCCAGCATTAACTGCCAGGCATGTACATGTGTCATCTTGGGAGCAAACCCTCCAACCTCAGGCACAGCATCAGAAGATGGAGCCAAGCTGATAACTTGACTGCCACCTCAGGAGATACCTTTATTCAGAATCACACAACTAAAACTGCTCCTATATTTCTGACCCTTGGAAACCATAAGCAAATAAATGCTTGTTTTTCATTTCATTTCATTTTATGTTTTATTTTTTTCAAATAAATGCTTGTTTTAAGCCACTAAGTTTCAGGGTAATCTGATCCACAGCAACAGATAACAGATAATACCATTAAGAAGCTCCCCACAGCGCTGGCAGTTGTGAATGACCTCTTCCCTCACTATAGCACTCACTCCTGCATGGACCCAGCATGAAGAAGCTGCACCATCTTCAATCACAGCCTTTCCCTCCCTGGCCCCTGGACATGTCCTTCCCTGCTGTCTAGTGAAGGATCAGCCTCTGCTAAAATTCTTAGGTAATTTCATCCTGCTTCAGGCCACACAGACTTACCCAGTTGGAGGCTCTGTGTCTAAGAAGAAAAAATAGGGAGGACAGAAAGAAAGAATGAAAGGAAAGAAAGATGAAAGAAAGACGGAGAAAGAAAGAAAGAAAGGAAGGAAGGAAGGAAGGAAGGAAGGAAGAAAGAAAGAAAGAAAGAAAGAAAGAAAGAAAGAAACAGAGGCATGTTTAGTAGTGAGAGGAAGAGTAAATGTAGGTAGATAATAAATTCATTCCATGGGAGGTAATAGAGAGGGGAATAGGGAGATAAACTTTCTGAGTCTCTGCAGTTCCAATTAATGCCTTCATTTTCTGGTCATGTTTAATAAATAGTGTGACTACAGAATTCTGTTTTTGACATCATTTCATCTTAGAATTCTGAAGATCTACCTCCTTGCCGTCTTAACTGGTATAAGATTAGATTGTATTGTGGTTTTGATTTGTATTTCCCTGATGGCTAGTGATGTTGAACATTTTTTCATGTGTCTGTTAGCCATTTGTATGTCTTCTTTGGAGACATGTCTGTTCATGCCTTTTGCCCATTTCTTGACTAGAATATTTGTTCTTTAGGTGTTGAGTTTGGTAAGTTCTTTATAGATCTTGGATACCAGCTCTTTATCTATAGTGTCATTTACAAATATCTTCTCCCATTCTGTGGGTTGCCTCTTAGTTTTATTGACTCTTTCCTTTGCTGTACAAGAGCTTTCTGTCTTGAGGAAGTCCCAAAAGTTCATTTTTGCTTTTGCTTCCCTTGCCTTTGGAGACGTGTCTTGAAAGAAATTTCTGTGGCCAATATCAAAAAGGTTTCTGCCTATTCTGCTAAAAATATCTTACACGTGTTTCTGGTACACTGCATAGAACCTTCTCCAGAAATAGGTGTGGAATTGCTGGGTCATAACATACAGATTCTTACACATTCCATGAAAGGAAGACAAGGCATTGCCTCCTTAAAAAGTCTGAAATCTCCCACCTCTCATATATATTTTGTATTTCTATTACTATTGGTCAGTTGAGAAGGCCCTCTTACACTTACATCTCAAATGTAGACTACAGTTGTAGTTTGGTACCTGTGATGACCCATATCTCCCTTGAGAAGGTTACATGGTATTAGACCACATCTGCATCTGAAGCAGCTTCCTGAGTCATGTCCTTTAAGGTCTGCGAATCTACTGGCTCATCCTCCTGGGTCTTCCTCTGAATGGAATTCACCAGGGGTACTGGAGTTCTCAGACTCCCACACACTATTCTCTCATTCAACTGTAACATTACACAAGGAGTACTGCTACTAAACACTTTTTTATACCTAGGGTGCCTTCTGGAATAAAGTCTACACCCACAAGTTCCTGTGTTGAGCCCTAATCCTCATTATGATTGCATTTCTAGATTTTTTAAGGAGATAGTGAATTTAACTGAGCACAGATCTGTGGGACCCTATCTAGTAGGACTGATCTCCTTAGAAGATGGGAAAGCGACACCAGGGATGCACACAGAGAGAAAGGCCATGTGAGGACACAGGAGAAAGGAGCCACCTGCAAGCCGAGAAAGAGGTTTCAGAAGGAGCAAAACCTACAGGCACCTTGATCTAAGACGTCCAGCCTCTGTTGTTACAGCCTCTGTGTGTATATACATATATATATGTATATATATGTATATACATACACACACAAACACATTATATATATATATATGTATATATATGTATATACACACACACATTTTATATATATATGTATACACACACACATACATATATATATACACACATATATACACATTAGAATAGTATTCAGCCTGAAAAAAGAAATCCTGCCATTTTCAATGAGACGGATGGACCTGAAGACTATAATTCTATAGCTTCAGATATAGCTGAAGACTGTAATGTTATGGGAAACAAGTCAGTAAGTGATAGACAAATACCATATGATTTCAGGCATAGGTGGAATTTTAGAAACAAAATAAGTAAACAAAGGGAATTAAAAAGAGAAAAAACACAAAACAAGGAACAGACTCTTATCTAGAGAGAACAAACTGCTAAATATACCAAGGGGAGGTGAGTAGGGGGATAGGTGTAATACGTGAAGGGGATTAAGAGTACATTCATCATGATGAGCCTTGAGTAATGTATAGAATTGTTGGATCACCATGTTGCACACCTGTACTAATACAACACTGTATGCTAACTGTACTGGAGTTAAAAATGTAATAAAACATAATAAATTAAAAATAAAATAAAAATAAAAACACTTTTTTGGGAGAATAATTGATGTGTCATGTAATCTAGCCACAATTATTAAGAACAAGGAAATTAAATAGATAAAAATTTAATTTTAAAAAATTGAGGTAAACTTTTAAATCATTTCCAAAATCCTTCTGATAAACTAAAACCTTAAAATTTCACCAAGTTAGATTCAGTAGTGATTTAAGTTAAATTCATTAAATGTCTAGATTATTTCCAAATAAGATGAAATAATAAAACATTAACTACTAATCATGCTTCTCTAATTTTGGCTTCTTTATTACTGAGAAACTAAAGATAAATATAGGTCTGTTGGCAAACATTTTTTGGCATATTATATTGAAAGATCGTATATAAAGATACAACGAATATTTGTATATTTATAAATTTGTAAATTTGCCAATCTAAAGAACACTAGTCTAGCAGAAAGTTAACACATGCTTACTACTTAATGTTTGCTTGAAATTAATGTTTCTATGGGTTAAGAACTCTAATATATGTGGTAAAAGCAACTAAAAATAGAAAAAGGGAGCATCTCTAAATGAAAATAAAATAGGACATGCATTTTTGGTTTAAAAAAAAAAAACCATGAGGGTGCCTGGTTAGCTCAGTCCAAATAGCATAAGTGTCTTGGTCTCAGGGTGGTGAGATCAAACCCCATGTTCAATATGGAGCCTACTTTAAAAAAAAAAAATATATATATATATATATGTATGTATGACTAGAGATGCACTGTATTTCTTCGGGCAAAAGAAAGTTGTACAAAAATTGTGAAAAGGGAAACTCTGGAAAGGAATTTTATGCATGGTCAGGACTTCTCACTTTGGAATGAATATGTTTTAATAGAAATATAAACTGATTTCCTAGATAGAATAGGTTTCTAGAATAGAATTTGGTTTCCTATGTGTTAAAAGGACAAAGTTCTGTTTGTTTGTTTTTCTAACATTGATCTACTTTTGGTAATAGGTTGTGAAACTTCCCTTACCATTTAAGTGATCTTCCTAGAAAACAAAGACCCTGTGGTTTATGTTCTATTTGTATAGATATGTAAGTACTCTAGAAATTGTATGAAATTCCTGGAAATTTGATACATCCTAGTATGTTATCACTTGTAATTATTCTCTTACCTTCTGACACTGCTGTCATCAAGACTGAGGCTCACACTAAAAGGACTGAACCTGAGTATCAGGAAAATGGCCCAGCTGACTCTCATGCAAAAGCAGCCAGCAAAAGAATCTATAAAGAATGTGGCACGTGTGAATAAAATCCATTCTGCCTCTGCAAAAATGTCCCCTCGTGAGATTTCCGCCATTCTGGCATCAGGGTAACATGGCAACATTCTGAAGCAGAGAAAATAAGATGGATAAAGAATGGCTGTAAGTTGAACAGTCGGGGATTTACAAAACACCAGACAGCTGCTGGATTCTTCCTGGCTTCCTGTCAAACCCCATTCCACCCCCCCCCCCCGCCCATTCCCTCACCCATCAGAGTGCATTTAAGATAACTCACGCTTTGACTAAACATTTGAGGGGAGATTTGTATAAATGTGAAAAAGCTCTGCCATCCACGTCTGACTTGTCAGACCCATTATCCCGCAAAAATTACTTTTGCCCTCAGAGGCCTCACGACTCCTCCTTTGAAAAGACTTTTGAATACCCACAGCTTGTCTTTATTCAATTGCCACAAGGTACATGTTATCAATATGTTCTATTTACGTACGTGTGTTTTCCAGTTCGGTTGGAGCTTTCCTGTGCTGAAAGGCTGATGTCCTCGTGGTGGCAAAGGACTTGTTAGAAATGCGTTACCCATGAGGGCCATGCTTTCCATGATCTTTGGTAAACTGATAGCCATTTCATTGGACAAATCATACCAGCTTTAACAACAAACTTGCAGACTTCTTGGAATTATCTCTGGCCCTATCACCCTCAATCTTCAGGCAAGGTTGAAAGATCTAATGGAATCCTCAAACTTAAAATTATTAAGCTAGCCAAAAATAACAGACTTCCCTGCCCTGAGGTATTGCCTTTGGACTTGCTGACTGTTTGCTGTATTGTCTTTGGGTAATGTAAACTCACCCCATGCAACACAGTCAAAGGCAGACCAATGTCTATTGGTATAAACTTTCTCCTGATCCCCTGTTCTCTCATGCTAGTATGACCAACTATGGGAAAATAGCAAACAGGATCCAACAGCACATTAAAAAGATTATCCACCATGACCAGGTGGGATTCATCCCTGGGCTACAAGGATGGTTCAACATTCGCAAATCAATCAATGTGATACAACAAATTAATAAGAGAAGAGGGAAGAACCACATGGTCCTCTCAATTGATGCAGAAAAAGCATTTGACAAAATCCAGCATCTGTTCCTGATTAAAACGCTTCAAAGTATAGGGATAGAGGGAACATTCCTGAACTTCATCAAATCTATCTATGAAAGACCCACAGCAAATATCATCCTCAATGGCAAAAAGCTTGCAGCCTTCCCGTTGAGATCAGGAACACGACAAGGATGCCCACTTTGACCACTCTTGTTCAACATAGTATTAGAAGTCCTAGCAACAGCAATCAGACAACAAAGAGAAATAAAATGTATCCAAATTGGTAATGAAGAAGTCAAACTCTCTCTCTTTGCAGATGACATGATTCTTTATATGGAAAACCCAAAAGACTCCACCCCCAAACTATTAGAACTCACACAGCAATTCAGCAACGTGGCAGGATACAAAGTCAATGTACAGAAATCAGTGGCTTTCTTATACACCAACAATGAAAATACAGAAAGGGAAATTAGAGAATCGATTCCATTTACTATAGCACCAAGAACCATAAGATACCTGGGAATAAACCTAACCAAAGAGGTAAAGGATCTGTACTCGAGGAACTATAGAACACTCATGAAAGAAACTGAAGAAGACGCAAATAGATGGAAGACCATTCCATGCTCTTGGATCGGAAGAATAAACATTGTTAAAATGTCTATACTGCCTAGAGCAATCTATACTTTTAATGCTATTCTGATGAAAATTCCACCGGTATTCTTCAAAGAGCTGGAGCAAATAATCCAAAAATTTGTATGGACTCAGAAGAGACCCCGAATCGCTAAGGAAATGTTGAAAAACAAAAATAAAACTGGGGGCATCACGTTACCTGCTTTCAAGCTTTACTACAAAGCTGTGATCACCAAGACAGCATGGTACTGGCATAAAAACAGACACATAGAGCAGTGGAACAGAGTAGAGAGCCCAGATATGGACCCTCAACTCTATGGGCAATTAATCTTTGACAAAACAGGAAAAAATATACAGTAGAAAAAAGACAGTAAATGGTGCTGTCAATAAATGGTGCTGGGAAAACTGGACAGCTATATGTAGAAGAATGAAACTCGACCATTCTCTTACACCGTACACAAAGATAAACTCAAAATGGATAAAATACCTCAATGTGAGACAGGAATCCATCAGAATCCTAGAGGAGAACATAGGCAGTAATCCCTTCGATATCAGCCACAGCAACTTCTTTCAAGATATGTCTCCAAAGGCAAAGGAAACAAAAGCGAAGATGAACTTTTGGGACTTCATCAAAATCAAAAGCTTCTGCACAGCAAAGGAAACAGTCAAGAAAACAAAGAGGCAACACACGGAATGGGAGAAGATATTTGCAAATGACAGTACAGACAAAAGGTTGATATCCAGGATCTATAATGAACTCCTCAAACTCAACACACACAAAACAGACAATCATATCAATAAATGGGCAGAAGATATGGACAGACACTTCTCCAATAAAGACATACAAATGGCTATCAGACACATGAAAAAATGTTCATCATCACTAGCCATCAGGGAGATTCAAATTAAAACTACATTGAGAGATCACCTTACACCAGTTAGAATGGCCCAAACTAGCAAGACAGGAAACAACATGTGTTGGAGAGGATGTGGAGAAAGGGGAACCCTCTTCCACGGTTGGTGGGAATGCAAGTTGCTGTAGCGTCTTTGCAGAACAGTGTGGAGATTCCTCAAGAAATTAAAAATAGAACTTCCCTATGACCCTGCCATTGTACTCCTGGGTATTTACCCCAAAGATACAGATGTCGTGAAAAGAAGGGCCATCCGTACCCCAATGTTTATAGCAGCAATGGCCACGGTCGCCAAACTGTGGAAAGAGCCAAGATGCCCTTCAACGGACGAATGGATAAGGAAGATGTGGTCCATATACACTATGGAGTATTATGCCTCCATCAGAAAGGACGAATACCCAACTTTTGTAGCAACATGGACGGGACTGGAAGAGATGATGCTGAGTGAAATCAGTCAAGCAGAGAGAGTCAATTATCATATGGTTTCACTTATTTGTGGAGCATAACAAAAAGCATGGAGGACATGGGAAGTTAGAGAGAAGGGGGTTGGGGTAAATTGGAAGGGGAGGTGAATCACGAGAGACTATGGACTCTGAAAAACAATCTGAGGGGTTTGAAGTGGCAGATGGGTGGGAGGTCGGGGTACCAGGTGGTGGGTATTATAGAGGGCACGGATTGCATGGAGCACTGGGTGTGGTGAAAAAATAATGATACTGTTATGCTGAAAATAAATAAATGAAAAAAGAAATGTTAAAAAAATATGTATCTAATGTTTTACCATCAAGCCTGTCATCAACAGGTTAAAGATATCTTCCCAGATCCCAGTTCAAAGGATCCTGTTGTTTATAGTCTAGACCCTAGTGACCAGATATTCTGTAATCGTCATCAGAAGAATACAGCTTTTGAGCCCCATTGAAAGGAA
Organism: Mustela erminea; assembly: GCF_009829155.1. Classification (NCBI taxonomy): domain Eukaryota; kingdom Metazoa; phylum Chordata; class Mammalia; order Carnivora; family Mustelidae; genus Mustela; species Mustela erminea. The sequence continues at coordinate 13,451,610 of NC_045616.1, read as the reverse complement.
TCTTACTAAATGCTGCCAACCACTGACATTGTTATAAAACTAGAAGGTGCACATTTCGCAGCTAAAGAAAGCTTTACCTGACACCTGGTCCTACGCAGATGCTAGAGACCTCTAAATCAAACTGATGTGAAAGATAAGTAACTGACATCAAGGCAGACTGCTTTCACCCAAGATAACAGATCAAGTCTTCACACATTAACTAAATGTGAAACCCTTTCTCCTTTTTCTTTCCTTTGCTCTGGGGTAATTCTGGAAATCAAATGCCCTCAGCTGAATGCGGGAAGGGAGCATAACCTCCAGGTTAAGAGAAAAATCTAATCTTGTCCCTTACATTTTCTAACCAAATTAAGAGATCTCATTTGTTGAATCCCTTGGATTTACATAAATGAATTAAAATGGGCCAATTATGGTCCATTCATGACTTGGGATTTTATTTCTTTGTAGGACCAAGCTTCCTTAGTTGAGTAAATTTACATGACAATTTAATCCAGAAACTTCCTTAACTCCTAAAGGATCTTTCAGAATCCATTCCTAAAACAATAGATGCCCAACAAATGCGCTTAGTTTCTGGCCAAAGATTCTCTTGACCATAACAGGAGCTGTCTATACGGTGATCAACACCAACCACCTGGTGCATTCAGATGGACACTTCTGGGGAAGTTGAAACACAGCTACATAAAATCACTGAGCAAACCACATGGCTTAAAAAGATGATTCCTTCGGCAGGGCCTTTCTTTGACTTATTTGATTTGGAGGGTTTGGGTTTTGGGTACCATGGCTTCAATGTGCACTCCAGCCATTGAAAATTATCCTGATAATCTGCCAGGTATAATGTATGCTTTCAAAAATTTTAAATGCATGTTCACAGATGCTAATTATCAAGCAAGTAATCTCCCTGAGACTGGAACATCAGAAAAATGTACCAAAATTGTCCATCTGAAGTCATCACCTGTGAATATCATAGAGATTAAGCAAAAACATCATGACATGTGAATACCAGGAAAAGGAACAGCAAAAGCTGAGAAAACCCCTGAACAGTAGTTCAAGTTGGCACCAATGCCTTCATTTCGATCACATCTCTACATGAAGCTAAGAGTCTGAATCAAAGTAGCAGAATTGTGAAAAAGAAGTTCCACAGGGTCAAAGGGCCCTAGAAGTCACTTAAGTTAAGGCCTGACCTCATTAAACCAAGACTAAATACCTAACCTAACTGCAGTTTTACTCCCTTGGGCATGTATAATTTAACCAGTCAATTTTCAGGTCAGCACTAGGAAATTTTCTGATAGACCCTTTTCCTTCTCCTTAGGAAAATGATCTTGACTAAAACAGTGCATTTTTTTGATAATGCTTAGGAAAGCGATCTTGACTAGAACACTGCATTCTTTGCTAAGGATTTTTCTTTTTTTCTTTTTCTGTTCCTTTAAAAAAGTTTGTTTTGCCCTACCTACTATCCAGCGAAACCACAGCCAAGGGAACGGGCTTGGCGGAATCAGCGGGGAAAGAAGACCCTGTTGAGCTTGACTCTAGTCTGGCACGGTGAAGAGACATGAGAGGTGTAGAATAAGTGGGAGGCCCCCGGCGCCCCTCCGTCCCCGCGAGGGGGCGGGGCGGGGTCCGCCGGCCTTGCGGGCCGCCGGTGAAAAAAGTTTGTTTTGTTTTGTTTTGTTTTGTTTTGTTTTTCCCTACAGGACAATGGAGCTCTTTTCTATTTGCTAGATAAGATGTTGCCTAACTCATGAATCACTAAACAAAAATAGAATCAGCTCTTTAAAATTTTCAGTTAAATTTTGTTTTTTAATAGAAAATAAATGCATTGTCTCCCCAGGGAAAGGTAGTTAGGCATGAGGTATGGTGGGGCAGGGGTGTCTGATCAGGAAGCTCTTGGGGAATGACCCTATCCATTGACAGCCATGACATTCACATGAGCCTTCTGCAGTTCACAGGCATAAAGTCTGTTCCCCAACTGTCCTCTGAAAAATGCCCCAAAGAGCTAAATTCTCTAGCTGGCTTACAGTCATCCACCAGAGATCCTTCCCCTCAGCCTTTCAAGTCCACAGCACCCAAAATCAAGCACCCAGGCTCTCCCAACCTCAGGCCTACAAAGCTGTAATTCTATTTTTAGATCTGCACTCAATCCATGGTGGTTTCTTGCTCCCGGAGGAAAAGAGACTTCTGGTGTCAGAATTGAGTCTAAATGTGTCCCCAGCCAGCTCAGAAAATGCTGAGCCTGGTTGAAGTTCTCCCTGCAGCCTACAACAGGAACACTCCCCTGCTCAGACTGGCCTTGCACTGGAATAGGCCCTGCGTGCTGGTGGGGTCACTGCAGAGAGAAAGAGCTGACGGTCACCCCAAATGTCTACACTGCCTGTGAGGAGCTGGCAGGACTTAAATCATCTCTGGCCTCTACTCCACCCTCATGGGAATCTGGCCAGTAGTAAAGCAGCAGCCATCAGATTGCTGAGCTCTGCATTTGCAAGAACAAAGAGTGAAACAAAGTTCTGAGGGCTCCTTTCGAGAAACACAGCCATTGTCAGGAAGGGGAAGTGAAAGCCACCATGGTCATTGATATGGTGTGTTTTTTTGGCATAGGAGTGAGAGGAGGGCTTAAGATCCCAGGCAGGAGGCTTCTCAGTGACCTCTGAGAGATCGCACTAAACAAGTGTCAGGCTCCAGGCCAGTCAGAGTCTGAATCTAGAATCAAAGAACACAGGCCTGAGTCCTGGAAAAATGACACTTGGGGCCCCCCTGTTAACCTTGGACAGCCCATACTTTGTGGGGAGTGAAGTCTAGTAAAGAGGGTATCTAGTCCTTGTTCCTGGTTCCTGGCACAGACAGAGCTTCAGAATCCTGGGAATTTCTTGAGTGATAGGAACTGACTTTGTTGTGTCAACGAAGTGATTCCAGGCAGGATCCTAGATAGCTTCATGTCAGTGGCTGGTCGCTAGAAAGACCAACCATGTGAATAGAGGGTGGGGTCTTTGGTCCAGTAGGATCCCTGGGGGGGGAGTGGATGGGGGGGGGTTGGAGATTGTGTTTAATCAAGTAGCCAAAGATTTGATCCATCATGTCTATGTAGCAAAATCCCCACAGAAACCTAGACACCAATGCCCAAGTGGGCTTTTTAGTTGATATTTACATTGTTGTTCTGGGAGGAGGGTGTACCCTGATTCCTTGGGGAGAGGCATAGAAGCTGTGTCCTCCCTCCCAGACCTCACCCTATGTGTATCCTTATATCCGAAATACAGTGAAACTATATTTATACATAAAAAGCTTTCCTGACTTCTGTGAATCATTCTAATCAATTATCAAGCCCGAGGGAGTTATAGGAACCCTCACATTTGTAGACATTCAGTGGAAGATCCAGATGACCTAGGGAACCTCCCCAAGTGCAACTGGTGTCTGAAGTGATGGTAGTCTTCCCAAGGCCTAAACTCTTAAACCCAGAGTCTTTGTTAACTCTGGATGGCTAGTATAGGAATTAATAGACATTATACCTCGTTGGAGTGGAAACAGAATGGAGCAGCCCTGTGTCATTGGTAGCCATATTCTGCCTTTATTTGGTTTTATTTATTTTTTGAGTAGAAATCCTCTATATAGTTTACAATTCGAGAGGTGTAAGCTGTATACAATAATATGTCCCTCCACACAAAATGGGCAATCATCAAGTGTCTGTACTAGAGGGACCATGCCATCCTTATAGGTCCATTTTTGAACCTATGAACCAATATGCACCCCTATTTCCTCCTTTTTACAAAAATGGCAGCGTTCCGTACACGACGTCCTGTGCCATGAGTTCTTCGTTTGCTATTTGGTAATTGTTCTAGATGAGTACCCTCAAAACTCCTCCTGTTAAAAATATTTTTATTAATGTCTTTTGAAATGAGTGTCTGTTTTACTGACAAGTAGTTGAAGGAATAAGACCTATGTGTACTATAGCTCAAAGAAGCTGTCATTTTGGGGCACCTAAGTGGCTCAGTCAGTTAAGCATCTACCTTCAACTCAGATCATGATCTCAGGGTCCTGGGATTGAGCCCCGAGTAGGGCTTTCTGCTCAGTGGGGAGTCGGCTTCTCCCTCTCTCTTGGCCCTCCACTTGTGCTTGCTCTCTCCAGTGCTCTCTGTTTCTTTCTCTCTCAAATACATAAATTATTTTTTAAAAAAACAGCTGTCATTTTTAAAAAGTAGAAAAAGAAATTGGACCTGCCATCAACCCAGTAAACTCTGGGATACCCTGTGAATAACAACCCCCTCCTCCAACATGGAGGTTACACCCTCACAAACACAAGTTTTTGACTGAAGAATAATTAACATAAGATATTATATTAGTTTTATGTGCACAACATTGATTCAACAACTCTGTACATTACTCATATCGCTCCACAAGTAAGTGTAGTCGCCATCTGTCACCGTCCAACATTGTTAAAATATTATTGACTACATTCCCCGTGTTGTACTATTCATCTCTGTGACTTATTATAATAATCAGAAGTTTGTACCTCTTAATCTACTTATTTTACCTTCCCCCCCACCTCCCCTCTAGCAACTGCCAGTTTCTTCTCTGTATTTAACAATCTGCTTTGTTATTTGTTTGTTTAGATTCCACATATAAGTAAAATTATATATTTGTCTTTCTCTTTCTGACTTTCTTTTACTTTGTATAATATCTTCTATTTCTATCCATTTTGTCACAAATGGCAAGCTATCTTTTATGGGTAAGTAATATTCTATGTGTGTGTGTGTGTGTATATATATATCCATACATATATGTACATCCTTTATATCTATATGGAATATGTGTATGTATAGATATGTAATATTCTGCATGTGTGTATATATATCCATGCACATATATACATCCTCTATATCTATTCATCTAGTAATGCATACTTGAATTTTCACCATTGTAAATGATGCTGCAATAAACATAGAGGTGAAGATACCTTTTGAATTCGTGTTTTTGTTTTCTTTGGGTCAATGTCCAATAGTGGAATTACTAGATTATATAGTATTTCTATTTTTAACCTTTTGAGGAAACTCCATAAAGTTTTCCACAGTGCTTGCACTAATTTACATTCCTGCAGCAGTGTCTGATAATTCCCTTCATTCCACATCCTCAAAAAGATAAAAAACACTTGTTTTTTATCTTTTTGATACTAGCCTTTCTGACCAATGTGAGATGATAATCTCATTGTTTTTTCTTATATACATTTCTCCCATGAGTAGTAATGTTGAACGTATATTCATACTGTTCATCTTCTGCATGTTTTGTTAGTCTCTTTGTTTTTGAGTTATGTCTATTGAGGTCCTCTGCCCATTTTCAATTTTGTTTTGTTTATTGGTGTTGAGGTGTATAAGTTCTTTATATATTTTCTATATTAACCTCTTTTTAAATATATCATTTGCAAATGTGTTCTCCCATTTACTGGGTTGCTTTGTTGTTTAGCTTATGGTTTTCTTTGCTGTGCAAAACATTTTTATTTTGGTGTAGAACCAATAGTCATTGGTTTTTTTTTTTGTTTGGTTTGTTTGTTTGTTTGTTTTTTAATTTTTTCAATTTATATATTTTCAGAAAAACAGTATTCATTATTTTTTCACCACACCCAGGGCTCCATGCAATCCGTGCCCTCTATAATACCCACCACCTGGTACCCCAACCTCCCACCCCCCCCGCCACTTCAAACCCCTCAGATTGTTTTTCAGAGTCCATAGTCTCTCGTGATTCACCTCCCCTTCCAATTTACCCCAACTCCCTTCTCCTCTCTAACACCCCTTGTCCTCCATGATATTTGTTATGCTCCACAAATAAGTGAAACCATATGATAATTGACTCTCTCTGCTTGACTTATTTCACTCAGCATAATCTCTTCCAGTCCCATCCATGTTGCTACAAAAGTTGTTTGCTTTAGTTTCCCTTGGCTAAAGAGACATATTCATAAATATGCTGCTGAGGGAAATGTCCAAGAAATTACTGCATATATTTTTAGATGTTTTATGGTTTCATTTCTCATATTTAGATCTTTAGTCCACTTTGAGTTTATTTTGGGCTATGGTATAAAAAGTTGTCCAGTTTCATTCTTTTATACATAGCTGTGCCATTTCCCCAAAACCATTTGTTGAAAAGACCCTTTTCCCTTTGCTTATTCTTGCCTCATTTGTTCTGCATTAATTGAACGTATATGTGTGGGTTTATTCTGAGCTTTCAATTCTGTTCTGTTGATCTAGTGTCCATTTTTGTTCCAATACCATACTGTGCTGATTACTGTCGCCTTGTAGTGCAACTTGAAACCTTGTGATACCTCTAGCTTTGTTTTTCTTTTTCAGGACACTTTTGTTATTGAGGATCTTTTGTGGTTCTCTACAAATTTTAGACTTGCTTATTTCACTTCTGTGAAATTTACTGTTGTATTCTGATAGGATTGCATTCAATCTGTACATTGTTATCCATCTTATGGACATTTTAACGGTATTTGTTTTTCCAATTCATGAGCATGGAATATCATTCCATTGGTTGTTTCATCTTGAATTTCTCTCATCAGTATTTTACAGTTTTTAGAAAATAGGTTTGCACCTCCTTAGTTAAGTGTATTCCCAGATATTTTACAATAGTTCCTGCAATTGTAAATGGGAATGTTTTTGTAATTTCAATGGTATCTGTACATTGTTTTTGTATCCTGTAAATTTACTAAATTCATGGATCCTTCCTAGCAGTTTTTTTTGGTAGAGTCTTTAGGGTTGTCTACATATAGTATCATGTCATCTGCACATAACGAGATCTTTACTTCTTCCTTACCAATTTGGATGTCTTTCATTCCATTTTCTTTTCTGATTGTTGTAGCTAGGACTTCCAGTACTATGTTGAATAAAAGTGGTGAGAATAGACAGTCTTAGCTTATTCCTGACCTTAAGGGAAATGCTCTCCGGTTTTTGGAACTGAATAGCATGTTCATTGCAGATTCTTCATCAATGGCCTTTATTATATTGAGATTTGTTTCCCCCAACCTACACTGTTGAAGTTTTTTTTATCATGAATAACTCTCGTACTTTGTAAAATGATTTTTCTGTATCTACTGACATGATCATATTATCCTTTCTCTTATGGATGAGATGTATTACATTGATTTTCTTTGAATGATTAGCAAATATATTTGCAAATCAGCGTTTGCAAATATTTAAATATTGATTGGCAAATATTTATTCTGCATGAGAGGATAAACCCCACTTGATTATGGTGAGTGATTTTTGTAATGTATTGTTGGTTTCAGCTTGCTAATATTTTGTTGAAAATTTTTGCTTCTATGTTATTCAGAGTTATTAGCCTGTAGTTCTTTTGTTTTGTAGTGCCTTTGTCTAGTTTTGACATCAGGGTAATTCTGGCTTCATAGAATGAATTTGGAAATTTTCCTTTTTTTCTTATTTTTGTGGAAACATTTAAAAAAAAACAGGTATTAACTCTGCTTTAAATGTTTGCTAGAATTCACCTATGAAGCTATCTGTTTCTGGATTTCTGTTTTTTGGGAGTTTTGATTACTCTTTTTATTTCCATGCTGGTAATCTCTCTCTCTTCAGATTTTCTATGTTTTCCTGATTCATTTTGGAATGTTACATGTTTCTAGACTTCATCCATTTCTTTCAGGTTATCCAATTTTTTGGTATATAATTTTTCATAATACTGTCCTACAATCCTCAGTATTCCTGTGGTGTCACTTACTGTTCCTCTTCTTTCATTTTTGATACTGTTTGTGTGACTCCCCTCCTGCCTTTTGTTTGTTTGTATTTGTTTTTATTTTTTAATTAATCAAATAATTAATTAATTTTTAAATTATGTTCAGTTAGCTGCTGTATACTACATAATTAGTTCTTGATGTATTGTTCAATGATTCATTAGTTATGTATAATACCCAGTGCTCATCACAGCATATGCCCTCCTCAACACCCATCACCCTGTTACCCCCTGCCCCACCCTCCTCCCCTCTGAAACCCCAAGATTTTTTTCTTGGGGTCCATAGTTTCTTATGGTTCTTCTCTCTCTCTGATTTCTCCCCCTTTGGATTTCCCCTCTCTTTCCCTATGGTTCTGCATGCTATTGCTTATGTTCCATATATGAGTGAAACTATATGATAATTGTCTTTCTCTGTTTGACTTACTTCACTTAACATAATCCCCTCCAGTCCCAACCATGTCAGTGCAAATGGTGGGTATTCATTGTTTCTGGTGGCTGAGTAATATTCCACTGTGTATAATACCACACTTTTATCCATTCATCTGTTGAAAGGCATCTTGGCTCCTTCCACTGTTTGGGTATTGTGGACATTCCTGCTACGAACATGTGCCCCTTCTTTTCGCCACATCTGTATCCTTCGGGTAAATACTCAGTAGTGCAATTGTTGGGTTGCAGGGTGGCTCTATTCTTAACATCTTGAGGAACCTCCTTTCTGTCTTCCAAAGTGGCTGTCCCAACTTGCATTCCCACCAACAGTGCAAGAGGGTTTCCCTTTCTCCACATCCTCGCCAACACTTGTTGTTTCTTGTTTTGTTTGTTTTTGTCATTCTAACTGGTGTAACGTGGTACCTTTTTTTTTTTTTTTTTTAAGATTTCATTTATTTGACAGAGATCACAAGTAGACGGAGAGGCAGGCAGAGAGAGAGAGAGAGGAAGGGAAGCAGGCTCCCCAGTGAGCAGAGAGCCCGATGCAGGGCTTTGTCCAAGGACCCTGAGATCGTGACCTGAGCCGAAGGCAGAGGTTTTAACCCACTGAGCCACCCAGGTGCCCTTGTAAGGTGGTATCTTATTGTGGCTTTATTTGTTTTTTGATGAATCTACCTAGGGGGGGTCATCAATTTTGTGGGCCTTTATGGCACCAGCTCCTGGTTTCAATGATTTGTGCTATTGGTTTTCCAATGTCTATTTCATGTATTTCTGCTCTAATCTTTCCTATTTTTTTTCCTTCTGTTGGCTTTAGACTTCATTTGTTGTTCCATTTCTAGCTCCTTTATGTGTAAATTTAGGTTTACTTCAGAATTTTCCTGCTTCTTGAGATAGACCTGCATAGCTCTAAACTTAATTCTCCGAACTGCTTTTGTGGCCTGCCATGTATTTCAGATCATTGTGTATTTACTTTCATTTGTCTCCATGTATTTTTTTATTTCCTCTTTGTCTTTTGGTTGAACCTTTCATTGTATAGAAATATTAATTAACCTCCATGTCCTTGTGCTCTTTCTGGAGTTTTTTCTTGTAGGTGATCTTTAGTTTCATTGCATTGTGGTCAGAACAGATGTATGGTATGTCTTCAATTCTTTTTTAATTTTTAATTTTTTAAATTTCTTTTCAGTGTAACAAAATTTATATTACAACCTGTTGAGGTTTGTCTTATGGCCTAATATGTGATTATCCTGGAGAATTTTTCATGCCAAGAACATGAGAAGAATGTGTATGCTGCTGTTTTATGAGAGAATATATCTGTTAGATTTGTCTGGTTCCCTGCGTCTTGCAAAGCTACTATTTTTTTGTTGATTTTGAGTTTTGATGATCTGTCCATTGTTGTAAATGGGGTGTTAAATTCACCTACTATTATTGTATTGCTATCAATTAATTCCTGTATGTTTGTTATTAGCTGCTTTATATATTTGGGTTCTCCAATGTAGATGTTAGGTGCGTAAATATTTACAGTTCTTATAACTTCTTGTTGGATTATTTTGTTTAAGATAATGTAGCATCCTTGTTGGGAAACTTGGGAGGCTCAGTCAGTTAAGCATGTGCCTTCAGCTCAGGTCATGCTCGAGGGTCCTGGGATTGAGTCCCACATTGGGCTCTCTGCTCAGCAGGGAGCTTGCTTCTCCCTCTTCCTCTGCCCTTCTTTCTCTCTCACTTTCTCTCTTTCAAATAAATAAATAAAGTCTTTCTAAAAAAATAGCATCCGTCTTTGTCTCTTATTACCTTTTTTATCTTAAATTCTATTTTGTATGATATAAGTATTGTTACCCACCTTTCTTTTTGCATCCATTTCTATGATAAATGCTTCTCCATCCTTTCACTTTCATCATGCATGTGCCTTTAGGTAGGAAATGAGTTTTACTACAGATGAGTTTTGTTTCTCTATCCATCTGCCCCCCGTCTACTGATTGGAGCATTTAGTCAATTTATATTCAAAGTAGTTAATGAAACCAGAAGCAAGTTCTTTGGGCACAAAATTCACAATATGTGCAGATTAAACAACATTCTCCTAAAGAACCGAAAAAATTAAACAACATTCTCCTAATGGGCCAAGAGGAATCAAAAGGTAAATAAAAAAGTATCTTGACACAAGCAAAATAAGGCACACAACATACCAAAATGTATAGGTTACAGCAAAAACAGTTCAAAGAGAGAAGCTTAGAGTAATAAATCCCTATACCTAGAAAAACAAATTAATATCTCAAATAAGTAACCTAACTTTACACCTCAAGAAATAGAACAAGAAGAGAAAACTAAGCCAACAGCAGGCAGAAGGGAAAAGATCAATATCAAAACAGAAATAAAGGAATGAAAGACAAAAAAGTAATAGAAAATATTGATGAACCAAGAGATAGTTTTTTAAAATGATAAACAAAATGGGCAAATCTTTAGCTAGCCAGAAGAAAAAAGAGAAGACACACAAAAATCAAATTGAAAAAAACTGATAAACGAAAATACAAAGGATCTTATATGTCAACAGATTGGATTACCTAGAAGAAATACATAAATTCCTAGAAACATAGAACTACTAAGACTGACTCAGGGACAATTTTTTTTTTCAGGGACAAATTTTTTTAAAGTCTAAATAGATAGAAAATGATGGAGATTGAGTCAGTAATCAAGTCTCTCAATAAAAAATAACCCAGGACTACATTGCTTCACTGGTAATTCTACCAAACTTTGAAAGAAGAAGTAATACCATTTCTTTTTTTTTTTTTCCTCTTGTAAGATTTTATTTATTTATTCAACAGAGAAAGAAAGAGATCACAAGTAGGCAGAGAAGCAGGCAGAGAGAGAGAGAGGGGAACAGGCTCCCTGCTGTGCAGACAGCCCGATGTGGGGCTCGATTCCAGGACCCCAAGATTACGACCTGAGCCAAAGGCAGAGGCTTAACCCACTGAGCAACCCAGGTGCCCCAGAATTAATACCATTTCTTTTCAATCTCTTCCAAAGAATTGAATACGAGGAAACATACACAAACTTATTTTAAGAGACCAGCATTATTACCCTGGGACTAAAGCCAGACAAAACAGTAGAAGAAAGAAAAAGTATAAGCCAAAATCCTTAATGAGCATAAATAATCAATTTTTTAAACAAAATGCTAACAAATCTAATTCAACAGCATATCAAAAGGATCATACAATAATAACAAATGGGACTGAACCCTGGGATGCAAGCATAATTTCACATGAACAAATCAATATATATATAAGTCACCAAAGCCAAATAAGGGGTACAAATCATATGCGTACCTCTGTGGAGGCCAAAATTAAAAATTGAAGAAAATTAAATGCCTTTTTATGATAAAAGTGCTCAACAAGTTGTGCATAGAAAGAAGGTAACTCAACATAATAAAAGCCACATAGGACAAACCCACAGTTAACATAATATGCAATAGCAAAAATTAGAGATCTTTTCCTCTAAGTTTAGGAATGAGACAAGGATAACTACTCACAGCAATTATACTCAAAATAGTACTGGAAGTTCTAGCCATAGCAATGAAATAAACCTACAAGCAAAAAGATAGGAAAGGCATCCAAAACATAAAGAAAGAAGTAAGCCCTAAAGATTCCACCAAAAACTTTTAGAAATAATAAATAAATTTAGTAAAGTTTGAAGAGATAAAATGATTATACAAAACCCCTTTGCATTTCTGCACACTAAAAATCAACTAGCTGAAATACAAATTTAGAAAACAATCCCAGTTACAACTGAATTGAAAAATAAATAAAATACCATTCATAGAAAAATGGATGCAGAAGATGTGGAGTGTGTATATACCATGGATGGATAGCCATCTGGAGGAAGGGCAAGATGGAGGAGAAATAGGAGATCCTGTTTCAACCAGTCCCCTGAATTGCACTAGACATCTACCAGAACACTCTAAACACCCATGAAATCAGCCTGAGATGTAAGAGTATATACTTATGGATCTCTGCTGGAGCAGAGGATCATCAGTGGAGAGGTACTTGGGGACCAGTATTAACTTGGAGTCTAATTAAAAGCACACAAAAAGAACAAATGGGCCTTAAGGGGCAATTGGTGGAATCGGGCAGCCACAAACATGGATATAAACCCACAGTCCCAGGGTGGCCACAGCCAATGCCCACCCATATCTGAGAAAGCCGGGCAAGGGCTCCAGTTGGTAGCCCCTGAGTCCACGGCTTTCCACTGCTTGTACCACCGTTCAGACTACGTGCACCCCTGCCCATGCCTGAGAGAGCCTGGCTCAGGCTCCTGCCAGAGGTCCCTGAACCAGGAGCCTTCTGTGACCTGCACCAGTGCTGGATCGTGGGCATGGACCCCAGGCAGCAGTCCTGGCAATGGCAGCTGCCAGCATTGGGTTCACCCAGACCAATATTGCTTGCAGGTTTAGTGGCACTGGGGTGCAGAGACAAGCGGAGGGTCATGGGTGACCACTGACACAGTGGCTGGGAGTGCACACCACCTGTGGGAGGCTGTGGTGTTCAGCAGAGTTTGCAGAGGGGGAGTCTGTGTGATCTAGACCATTCAGAAGGGAGGAGACCGAGGCTTCTCTCTGAGGCCAAGGACTGGGTGCAGTTTACTTTGCACTAACTCTCTGAAAAGCCACTAAAGAACAAAAACTCCAGGGAACAAAAGCCTGAAAAAACAGTTTCCACAGAGCTTAGACTCTTGATAGGGTGCAGGGCAACTCACCCCAAGCGAAATTGTCTGAAAAACAATGTGGTAGGCCCCTCCTTCAGAAGATAAACCAAAAGAAAAAGAGGACAACCACCACAATATCTCCATAAAACTGTACAACCCCAACATCAGGGGAAAACAGTTTATTAAGCCTCCAGTATGGCCCCAAAACCTGTGTATTTCAATAGCAAAAAAAAAAAAAAAAAAAAAAAAAAATCTGATTAAAAGATTCCCAGAGGATCTGAAGAGATATTTTTCCAAAGAAAATTTGTACAGATGGTCTACAGGTACATAATAAGATCCTCAACATCACCATTGTGCAGGAAAATGCAAATCAAAACCACAATGAAATACTGTCTCACGCATTTTAGAATGACTACTATCAAAAAGACTTGAAATAATAAGCATCGGCAAGGATGTGGAGAAAAGGGAATTCTTGTGCAGTGTTGGCAGGAATGTGAATTGATGCAGCCACTATGGAAAACATGAGATTTCCTCAAAAATAGTAAAAATAGAGCTAACATATGATACAGGAACTCCTGTTCCGGGTATTCAACCAAAGATAATGAAAAACATTAACTTGAAAAGGGACTTACACACCTCCATGTTCATTGCTCCATTTTTACAATAGCCAAGATATTAAAACATTCTAAGTGTTCATCAATGGATCAATGGATAAAGAAACTCTGTATATATCTATATAGACATATATAGATATATGAAGATATATATAATCTGTGGTATATATAAATGCAGTATATATTTATGTGTGTATATGTGTACATACAGATCTATATGTGTATATGTAAATATGTGTACACACACACACACACACACACATATATATATATATATATATATATATATATATAGTAGAATACTATTCAGCTATAAAAAATAGTAACTGTCATTATTTGTAACACCACAGTTGGACCTTGGTTGCTTCAGCTAAGTGAAATAGGTCAGACAGAGGAAAAAAAAAATCATGTGATCTCAAGTGATCTAAACAAGAAAACAAAACAATTTTTTAAAAAGCTCATGAGAACATTAGAGAACAGATTGGTGGTTGCTGCTGGGTGAGGCATAAAATTGGTTGAAGAGGTAAAAGGTATAATTAAGCCTAATTCTCACTTTGACTCTCTAGCTCTCATTTTTTCCCTTTGTTTTGTTTCTTAAATTCCACATATGAGTGAAATCATATAGTATTTGTCTTCCTCTGACATATTTTTCTTAGCATGACACTTTCTAGCTTCATCCATGTCATTACAAATGGCAAGATTTCTTTCTTTTTATTTTCTTTCTTTTTTTCTATTTCCTTCTTTTTATTTTCTTTTTATAATCCTTTAATAATTGAAAAAAAGTGTTTAACAACGTATAGCATCCATACATGATAAAAAACTCTCAACAAACTAACGGTAGAGGAAACATATCTCTACAAAATTAAAGCCAAATGTAAAAAAACCACTGCTAATATCATTCTCAATGGGAAAGAGCTGAGGGCTTCTCCTCTAGAGTCAGGAATAAAACACGGATGTCCACTCTAAAAGAGTATTGGAGGTCCTAGCTACAACAATCAGACAGCATAAAAGAAAAACAAAAGGCATCCAAATCAACAAGGAAGAAGTAAAACTTTCACTGTATGCAGAAGACATGATGCTCTATATAGAAAACCCAAAAGACTCCATCAAAAAATCATTAGAATTGATACACAAATTCAGTAAAGCTGCAGGATTCAAAATCAATGTACAGAAATCGGTTATATTTCTGTCCATCAATAATGAAGCAGTAGAAAGAAAAATCAAGGAATCGATACTATTCATAATTGCACCCAAAATCACAAGATATCTAGGAATAACATAACCAAAGTAGTAAGACCTGTGCTCTAAAATCTATATAACAATGATGAAAGAAATTGAAGATGACACAAATAAATGGAAAGACATTCCATACTAAGGGACCAGAAGAACACATATTGTTAAAATGTCTATACTACCCAAAGCAATCGAAACATTTTATGCAATCCCTATCAAATACCATGAGCATTTTTCACAAAGAGACAACAAGCAATTCTAAAATTTGTATGGAACTAGAAGAAATCCCAAATATCCAAAGTAATCTTGAGAAAGAAAAGCAAAGCTGGAGGAGGCATCACAATTCTGAACATCAAGTTATATTACAAAGCTGTAATGCCCCAAACAGTATGGTACTGGCACAAAAATAGATGTGGAGATCAATGACACAGAATAGAAAACACAAAAGTGAACCCACAACTGTGTAGTCAATTAATCTCTGACAAAGCAGGAGAGAACTGCTATGGAAAAGACAGTCTCTTCCAAAAACGTTGTTGGGAAAACTGGACTAGCAATATACAGAAGAAAGAAACTGGACCATTTTCTTATACCATAAACAAAAATGAACTCAAAATAGATGAAAGACCTAACTGTGAGACAAGAAACCATAGAAATTCTATATGGGAACACAGGCAATAACCACTTTAACATTGGCCATAACAACTTCCTACTAAATATGTCTCCTGAAGCAAAGGAAACAAAAGAAAAATCAACATTTGGGATTTCAACAAAATAAAATGAAAAGCAAACTACAGAATGGGAGAGATATTTGCAAATAGCTTATTTCATTAAGTGTTAATACCAAAAATTTATAAGGAACTTATCAAACTGAACACTCAAAAAACCAATAATCTAATGAAAACTGGGCAGAAGTCATGAATAGAAGTTTTTCCAAAGAAGAAAGACAGATTGCCAATTGACATGTGAAAAGATGTTCAAAATCATTCATTATCAGGGAAATAAAAATCAATTGGAAGTCCTAGCAACAATGAAGTATCACCTCACTCCAGTCAGAATGGCTAAAATCAAAAACACAAGAAACAGTGGGTGTTGGTGAGGATGTCAGGAAAGGGGAACCCTCCTGCATTATTGGTTGGAATGGAAACTGGTACAACCACTGTGGAAAACAGTATGGAGGTTCCTCAAAAAGTTAAAAATAAACTCAGCATTTGTACTACTAGGCATTTACCCACAGAATACAAAAATACTAAATTAAAGGGATATATAATCACGTATATTTAAAGCAGTAATATCTACAATAGCTAAACTATGAAATTAACTTACAATGGATATTATCCAGCCATAAAAAGAAAGAAATCTTGCCATTTGTAATGACATGGATGAAGCTAGAAAGTGTCATGCTAAGAAAAATATGCAGAGGAAGACAAATACTATATGATTTCACTCATATGTGGAATTTAAGAAACAAAACAAAGGGAAAAAATGAGAGCTAGAGAGTCAAAGTGAGAATTAGACTTAATTATACCTTTTACCTCTTCAACCAATTTTATGCCTCACCCAGCAGCAACCACCAATCTGTTCTCTAATGTTCTCATGAGCTTTTTAAAAAATTGTTTTGTTTTCTTGTTTAGATCACTTGAGATCACATGATTTTTTTTTTCCTCTGTCTGACCTATTTCACTTAGCTGAAGCAACCAAGGTCCAACTGTGGTGTTACAAATAATGACAGTTACTATTTTTTATAGCTGAATAGTATTCTACTATATATATATATATATATATATATATATATATATATATATGTGTGTGTGTGTGTGTGTGTGTACACATATTTACATATACACATATAGATCTGTATGTACACATATACACACATAAATATATACTGCATTTATATATACCACAGATTATATATATCTTCATATATCTATATATGTCTATATAGATATATACAGAGTTTCTTTATCCATTGATCCATTGATGAACACTTAGAATGTTTTAATATCTTGGCTATTGTAAAAATGGAGCAATGAACATGGAGGTGTGTAAGTCCCTTTTCAAGTTAATGTTTTTCATTATCTTTGGTTGAATACCCGGAACAGGAGTTCCTGTATCATATGTTAGCTCTATTTTTACTATTTTTGAGGAAATCTCATGTTTTCCATAGTGGCTGCATCAATTCACATTCCTGCCAACACTGCACAAGAATTCCCTTTTCTCCACATCCTTGCCGATGCTTATTATTTCAAGTCTTTTTGATAGTAGTCATTCTAAAATGCGTGAGACAGTATTTCATTGTGGTTTTGATTTGCATTTTCCTGCACAATGGTGATGTTGAGGATCTTATTATGTACCTGTAGACCATCTGTACAAATTTTCTTTGGAAAAATATCTCTTCAGATCCTCTGGGAATCTTTTAATCAGATTTATTTTTTTTTTTTTTTTTTTTTTTTGCTATTGAAATACACAGGTTTTGGGGCCATACTGGAGGCTTAATAAACTGTTTTCCCCTGATGTTGGGGTTGTACAGTTTTATGGAGATATTGTGGTGGTTGTCCTCTTTTTCTTTTGGTTTATCTTCTGAAGGAGGGGCCTACCACATTGTTTTTCAGACAATTTCGCTTGGGGTGAGTTGCCCTGCACCCTATCAAGAGTCTAAGCTCTGTGGAAACTGTTTTTTCAGGCTTTTGTTCCCTGGAGTTTTTGTTCTTTAGTGGCTTTTCAGAGAGTTAGTGCAAAGTAAACTGCACCCAGTCCTTGGCCTCAGAGAGAAGCCTCGGTCTCCTCCCTTCTGAATGGTCTAGATCACACAGACTCCCCCTCTGCAAACTCTGCTGAACACCACAGCCTCCCACAGGTGGTGTGCACTCCCAGCCACTGTGTCAGTGGTCACCCATGACCCTCCGCTTGTCTCTGCACCCCAGTGCCACTAAACCTGCAAGCAATATTGGTCTGGGTGAACCCAATGCTGGCAGCTGCCATTGCCAGGACTGCTGCCTGGGGTCCATGCCCACGATCCAGCACTGGTGCAGGTCACAGAAGGCTCCTGGTTCAGGGACCTCTGGCAGGAGCCTGAGCCAGGCTCTCTCAGGCATGGGCAGGGGTGCACGTAGTCTGAACGGTGGTACAAGCAGTGGAAAGCCGTGGACTCAGGGGCTACCAACTGGAGCCCTTGCCCGGCTTTCTCAGATATGGGTGGGCATTGGCTGTGGCCACCCTGGGACTGTGGGTTTATATCCATGTTTGTGGCTGCCCGATTCCACCAATTGCCCCTTAAGGCCCATTTGTTCTTTTTGTGTGCTTTTAATTAGACTCCAAGTTAATACTGGTCCCCAAGTACCTCTCCACTGATGATCCTCTGCTCCAGCAGAGATCCATAAGTATATACTCTTACATCTCAGGCTGATTTCATGGGTGTTTAGAGTGTTCTGGTAGATGTCTAGTGCAATTCAGGGGACTGGTTGAAACAGGATCTCCTATTTCTCCTCCATCTTGCCCTTCCTCCAGATGGCTATCCATCCATGGTATATACACACTCCACATCTTCTGCATCCATTTTTCTATGAATGGTATTTTATTTATTTTTCAATTCAGTTGTAACTGGGATTGTTTTCTAAATTTGTATTTCAGCTAGTTGATTTTTAGTGTGCAGAAATGCAAAGGGGTTTTGTATAATCATTTTATCTCTTCAAACTTTACTAAATTTATTTATTATTTCTAAAAGTTTTTGGTGGAATCTTTAGGGCTTACTTCTTTCTTTATGTTTTGGATGCCTTTCCTATCTTTTTGCTTGTAGGTTTATTTCATTGCTATGGCTAGAACTTCCAGTACTATTTTGAGTATAATTGCTGTGAGTAGTTATCCTTGTCTCATTCCTAAACTTAGAGGAAAAGATCTCTAATTTTTGCTATTGCATATTATGTTAACTGTGGGTTTGTCCTATGTGGCTTTTATTATGTTGAGTTACCTTCTTTCTATGCACAACTTGTTGAGCACTTTTATCATAAAAAGGCATTTAATTTTCTTCAATTTTTAATTTTGGCCTCCACAGAGGTACGCATATGATTTGTACCCCTTATTTGGCTTTGGTGACTTATATATATATTGATTTGTTCATGTGAAATTATGCTTGCATCCCAGGGTTCAGTCCCATTTGTTATTATTGTATGATCCTTTTGATATGCTGTTGAATTAGATTTGTTAGCACTTTGTTTAAAAAATTGATTATTTATGCTCATTAAGGATTTTGGCTTATACTTTTTCTTTCTTCTACTGTTTTGTCTGGCTTTAGTCCCAGGGTAATAATGCTGGTCTCTTAAAATAAGTTTGTGTATGTTTCCTCGTATTCAATTCTTTGGAAGAGATTGAAAAGAAATGGTATTAATTCTGGGGCACCTGGGTTGCTCAGTGGGTTAAGCCTCTGCCTTTGGCTCAGGTCGTAATCTTGGGGTCCTGGAATCGAGCCCCACATCGGGCTCTCTGCACAGCAGGGAGCCTGTTCCCCTCTCTCTCTCTCTCTGCCTGCTTCTCTGCCTACTTGTGATCTCTTTCTTTCTCTGTTGAATAAATAAATAAAATCTTACAAGAGGAAAAAAAAAAAAGAAATGGTATTACTTCTTCTTTCAAAGTTTGGTAGAATTACCAGTGAAGCAATGTAGTCCTGGGTTATTTTTTATTGAGAGACTTGATTACTGACTCAATCTCCATCATTTTCTATCTATTTAGACTTTAAAAAAATTTGTCCCTGAAAAAAAAAATTGTCCCTGAGTCAGTCTTAGTAGTTCTATGTTTCTAGGAATTTATGTATTTCTTCTAGGTAATCCAATCTGTTGACATATAAGATCCTTTGTATTTTCGTTTATCAGTTTTTTTCAATTTGATTTTTGTGTGTCTTCTCTTTTTTCTTCTGGCTAGCTAAAGATTTGCCCATTTTGTTTATCATTTTAAAAAACTATCTCTTGGTTCATCAATATTTTCTATTACTTTTTTGTCTTTCATTCCTTTATTTCTGTTTTGATATTGATCTTTTCCCTTCTGCCTGCTGTTGGCTTAGTTTTCTCTTCTTGTTCTATTTCTTGAGGTGTAAAGTTAGGTTACTTATTTGAGATATTAATTTGTTTTTCTAGGTATAGGGATTTATTACTCTAAGCTTCTCTCTTTGAACTGTTTTTGCTGTAACCTATACATTTTGGTATGTTGTGTGCCTTATTTTGCTTGTGTCAAGATACTTTTTTATTTACCTTTTGATTCCTCTTGGCCCATTAGGAGAATGTTGTTTAATTTTTTCGGTTCTTTAGGAGAATGTTGTTTAATCTGCACATATTGTGAATTTTGTGCCCAAAGAACTTGCTTCTGGTTTCATTAACTACTTTGAATATAAATTGACTAAATGCTCCAATCAGTAGACGGGGGGCAGATGGATAGAGAAACAAAACTCATCTGTAGTAAAACTCATTTCCTACCTAAAGGCACATGCATGATGAAAGTGAAAGGATGGAGAAGCATTTATCATAGAAATGGATGCAAAAAGAAAGGTGGGTAACAATACTTATATCATACAAAATAGAATTTAAGATAAAAAAGGTAATAAGAGACAAAGACGGATGCTATTTTTTTAGAAAGACTTTATTTATTTATTTGAAAGAGAGAAAGTGAGAGAGAAAGAAGGGCAGAGGAAGAGGGAGAAGCAAGCTCCCTGCTGAGCAGAGAGCCCAATGTGGGACTCAATCCCAGGACCCTCGAGCATGACCTGAGCTGAAGGCACATGCTTAACTGACTGAGCCTCCCAAGTTTCCCAACAAGGATGCTACATTATCTTAAACAAAATAATCCAACAAGAAGTTATAAGAACTGTAAATATTTACGCACCTAACATCTACATTGGAGAACCCAAATATATAAAGCAGCTAATAACAAACATACAGGAATTAATTGATAGCAATACAATAATAGTAGGTGAATTTAACACCCCATTTACAACAATGGACAGATCATCAAAACTCAAAATCAACAAAAAAATAGTAGCTTTGCAAGACGCAGGGAACCAGACAAATCTAACAGATATATTCTCTCATAAAACAGCAGCATACACATTCTTCTCATGTTCTTGGCATGAAAAATTCTCCAGGATAATCACATATTAGGCCATAAGACAAACCTCAACAGGTTGTAATATAAATTTTGTTACACTGAAAAGAAATTTAAAAAATTAAAAATTAAAAAAGAATTGAAGACATACCATACATCTGTTCTGACCACAATGCAATGAAACTAAAGATCACCTACAAGAAAAAACTCCAGAAAGAGCACAAGGACATGGAGGTTAATTAATATTTCTATACAATGAAAGGTTCAACCAAAAGACAAAGAGGAAATAAAAAAATACATGGAGACAAATGAAAGTAAATACACAATGATCTGAAATACATGGCAGGCCACAAAAGCAGTTCGGAGAATTAAGTTTAGAGCTATGCAGGTCTATCTCAAGAAGCAGGAAAATTCTGAAGTAAACCTAAATTTACACATAAAGGAGCTAGAAATGGAACAACAAATGAAGTCTAAAGCCAACAGAAGGAAAAAAAATAGGAAAGATTAGAGCAGAAATACATGAAATAGACATTGGAAAACCAATAGCACAAATCATTGAAACCAGGAGCTGGTGCCATAAAGGCCCACAAAATTGATGACCCCCCCTAGGTAGATTCATCAAAAAACAAATAAAGCCACAATAAGATACCACCTTACAAGGGCACCTGGGTGGCTCAGTGGGTTAAAACCTCTGCCTTCGGCTCAGGTCACGATCTCAGGGTCCTTGGACAAAGCCCTGCATCGGGCTCTCTGCTCACTGGGGAGCCTGCTTCCCTTCCTCTCTCTCTCTCTCTGCCTGCCTCTCCGTCTACTTGTGATCTCTGTCAAATAAATGAAATCTTAAAAAAAAAAAAAAAAAGGTACCACGTTACACCAGTTAGAATGACAAAAACGAACAAAACAAGAAACAACAAGTGTTGGCGAGGATGTGGAGAAAGGGAAACCCTCTTGCACTGTTGGTGGGAATGCAAGTTGGGACAGCCACTTTGGAAGACAGAAAGGAGGTTCCTCAAGATGTTAAGAATAGAGCCACCCTGCAACCCAACAATTGCACTACTGAGTATTTACCCGAAGGATACAGATGTGGCGAAAAGAAGGGGCACATGTTCGTAGCAGGAATGTCCACAATACCCAAACAGTGGAAGGAGCCAAGATGCCTTTCAACAGATGAATGGATAAAAGTGTGGTATTATACACAGTGGAATATTACTCAGCCACCAGAAACAATGAATACCCACCATTTGCACTGACATGGTTGGGACTGGAGGGGATTATGTTAAGTGAAGTAAGTCAAACAGAGAAAGACAATTATCATATAGTTTCACTCATATATGGAACATAAGCAATAGCATGCAGAACCATAGGGAAAGAGAGGGGAAATCCAAAGGGGGAGAAATCAGAGAGAGAGAAGAACCATAAGAAACTATGGACCCCAAGAAAAAAATCTTGGGGTTTCAGAGGGGAGGAGGGTGGGGCAGGGGGTAACAGGGTGATGGGTGTTGAGGAGGGCACATGCTGTGATGAGCACTGGGTATTATACATAACTAATGAATCATTGAACAATACATCAAGAACTAATTATGTAGTATACAGCAGCTAACTGAACATAATTTAAAAATTAATTAATTATTTGATTAATTAAAAAATAAAAACAAATACAAACAAACAAAAGGCAGGAGGGGAGTCACACAAACAGTATCAAAAATGAAAGAAGAGGAACAGTAAGTGACACCACAGGAATACTGAGGATTGTAGGACAGTATTATGAAAAATTATATACCAAAAAATTGGATAACCTGAAAGAAATGGATGAAGTCTAGAAACATGTAACATTCCAAAATGAATCAGGAAAACATAGAAAATCTGAAGAGAGAGAGATTACCAGCATGGAAATAAAAAGAGTAATCAAAACTCCCAAAAAACAGAAATCCAGAAACAGATAGCTTCATAGGTGAATTCTAGCAAACATTTAAAGCAGAGTTAATACCTGTTTTTTTTTAAATGTTTCCACAAAAATAAGAAAAAAAGGAAAATTTCCAAATTCATTCTATGAAGCCAGAATTACCCTGATGTCAAAACTAGACAAAGGCACTACAAAACAAAAGAACTACAGGCTAATAACTCTGAATAACATAGAAGCAAAAATTTTCAACAAAATATTAGCAAGCTGAAACCAACAATACATTACAAAAATCACTCACCATAATCAAGTGGGGTTTATCCTCTCATGCAGAATAAATATTTGCCAATCAATATTTAAATATTTGCAAACGCTGATTTGCAAATATATTTGCTAATCATTCAAAGAAAATCAATGTAATACATCTCATCCATAAGAGAAAGGATAATATGATCATGTCAGTAGATACAGAAAAATCATTTTACAAAGTACGAGAGTTATTCATGATAAAAAAAACTTCAACAGTGTAGGTTGGGGGAAACAAATCTCAATATAATAAAGGCCATTGATGAAGAATCTGCAATGAACATGTTATTCAGTTCCAAAAACTGGAGAGCATTTCCCTTAAGGTCAGGAATAAGCTAAGACTGTCTATTCTCACCACTTTTATTCAACATAGTACTGGAAGTCCTAGCTACAACAATCAGAAAAGAAAATGGAATGAAAGACATCCAAATTGGTAAGGAAGAAGTAAAGATCTCGTTATGTGCAGATGACATGATACTATATGTAGACAACCCTAAAGACTCTACCAAAAAAAACTGCTAGGAAGGATCCATGAATTTAGTAAATTTACAGGATACAAAAACAATGTACAGATACCATTGAAATTACAAAAACATTCCCATTTACAATTGCAGGAACTATTGTAAAATATCTGGGAATACACTTAACTAAGGAGGTGCAAACCTATTTTCTAAAAACTGTAAAATACTGATGAGAGAAATTCAAGATGAAACAACCAATGGAATGATATTCCATGCTCATGAATTGGAAAAACAAATACCGTTAAAATGTCCATAAGATGGATAACAATGTACAGATTGAATGCAATCCTATCAGAATACAACAGTAAATTTCACAGAAGTGAAATAAGCAAGTCTAAAATTTGTAGAGAACCACAAAAGATCCTCAATAACAAAAGTGTCCTGAAAAAGAAAAACAAAGCTAGAGGTATCACAAGGTTTCAAGTTGCACTACAAGGCGACAGTAATCAGCACAGTATGGTATTGGAACAAAAATGGACACTAGATCAACAGAACAGAATTGAAAGCTCAGAATAAACCCACACATATACGTTCAATTAATGCAGAACAAATGAGGCAAGAATAAGCAAAGGGAAAAGGGTCTTTTCAACAAATGGTTTTGGGGAAATGGCACAGCTATGTATAAAAGAATGAAACTGGACAACTTTTTATACCATAGCCCAAAATAAACTCAAAGTGGACTAAAGATCTAAATATGAGAAATGAAACCATAAAACATCTAAAAATATATGCAGTAATTTCTTGGACATTTCCCTCAGCAGCATATTTATGAATATGTCTCTTTAGCCAAGGGAAACTAAAGCAAACAACTTTTGTAGCAACATGGATGGGACTGGAAGAGATTATGCTGAGTGAAATAAGTCAAGCAGAGAGAGTCAATTATCATATGGTTTCACTTATTTGTGGAGCATAACAAATATCATGGAGGACAAGGGGTGTTAGAGAGGAGAAGGGAGTTGGGGTAAATTGGAAGGGGAGGTGAATCACGAGAGACTATGGACTCTGAAAAACAATCTGAGGGGTTTGAAGTGGCGGGGGGGGTGGGAGGTTGGGGTACCAGGTGGTGGGTATTATAGAGGGCACGGATTGCATGGAGCCCTGGGTGTGGTGAAAAAATAATGAATACTGTTTTTCTGAAAATATATAAATTGAAAAAATTAAAAAACAAACAAACAAACAAACCAAACAAAAAAAAAAACCAATGACTATTGGTTCTACACCAAAATAAAAATGTTTTGCACAGCAAAGAAAACCATAAGCTAAACAACAAAGCAACCCAGTAAATGGGAGAACACATTTGCAAATGATATATTTAAAAAGAGGTTAATATAGAAAATATATAAAGAACTTATACACCTCAACACCAATAAACAAAACAAAATTGAAAATGGGCAGAGGACCTCAATAGACATAACTCAAAAACAAAGAGACTAACAAAACATGCAGAAGATGAACAGTATGAATATACGTTCAACATTACTACTCATGGGAGAAATGTATATAAGAAAAAACAATGAGATTATCATCTCACATTGGTCAGAAAGGCTAGTATCAAAAAGATAAAAAACAAGTGTTTTTTATCTTTTTGAGGATGTGGAATGAAGGGAATTATCAGACACTGCTGCAGGAATGTAAATTAGTGCAAGCACTGTGGAAAACTTTATGGAGTTTCCTCAAAAGGTTAAAAATAGAAATACTATATAATCTAGTAATTCCACTATTGGACATTGACCCAAAGAAAACAAAAACACGAATTCAAAAGGTATCTTCACCTCTATGTTTATTGCAGCATCATTTACAATGGTGAAAATTCAAGTATGCATTACTAGATGAATAGATATAGAGGATGTATATATGTGCATGGATATATATACACACATGCAGAATATTACATATCTATACATACACATATTCCATATAGATATAAAGGATGTACATATATGTATGGATATATATATACACACACACACACACATAGAATATTACTTACCCATAAAAGATAGCTTGCCATTTGTGACAAAATGGATAGAAATAGAAGATATTATACAAAGTAAAAGAAAGTCAGAAAGAGAAAGACAAATATATAATTTTACTTATATGTGGAATCTAAACAAACAAATAACAAAGCAGATTGTTAAATACAGAGAAGAAACTGGCAGTTGCTAGAGGGGAGGTGGGGGGGAAGGTAAAATAAGTAGATTAAGAGGTACAAACTTCTGATTATTATAATAAGTCACAGAGATGAATAGTACAACACGGGGAATGTAGTCAATAATATTTTAACAATGTTGGACGGTGACAGATGGCGACTACACTTACTTGTGGAGCGATATGAGTAATGTACAGAGTTGTTGAATCAATGTTGTGCACATAAAACTAATATAATATCTTATGTTAATTATTCTTCAGTCAAAAACTTGTGTTTGTGAGGGTGTAACCTCCATGTTGGAGGAGGGGGTTGTTATTCACAGGGTATCCCAGAGTTTACTGGGTTGATGGCAGGTCCAATTTCTTTTTCTACTTTTTAAAAATGACAGCTGTTTTTTTAAAAAATAATTTATGTATTTGAGAGAGAAAGAAACAGAGAGCACTGGAGAGAGCAAGCACAAGTGGAGGGCCAAGAGAGAGGGAGAAGCCGACTCCCCACTGAGCAGAAAGCCCTACTCGGGGCTCAATCCCAGGACCCTGAGATCATGATCTGAGTTGAAGGTAGATGCTTAACTGACTGAGCCACTTAGGTGCCCCAAAATGACAGCTTCTTTGAGCTATAGTACACATAGGTCTTATTCCTTCAACTACTTGTCAGTAAAACAGACACTCATTTCAAAAGACATTAATAAAAATATTTTTAACAGGAGGAGTTTTGAGGGTACTCATCTAGAACAATTACCAAATAGCAAACGAAGAACTCATGGCACAGGACGTCGTGTACGGAACGCTGCCATTTTTGTAAAAAGGAGGAAATAGGGGTGCATATTGGTTCATAGGTTCAAAAATGGACCTATAAGGATGGCATGGTCCCTCTAGTACAGACACTTGATGATTGCCCATTTTGTGTGGAGGGACATATTATTGTATACAGCTTACACCTCTCGAATTGTAAACTATATAGAGGATTTCTACTCAAAAAATAAATAAAACCAAATAAAGGCAGAATATGGCTACCAATGACACAGGGCTGCTCCATTCTGTTTCCACTCCAACGAGGTATAATGTCTATTAATTCCTATACTAGCCATCCAGAGTTAACAAAGACTCTGGGTTTAAGAGTTTAGGCCTTGGGAAGACTACCATCACTTCAGACACCAGTTGCACTTGGGGAGGTTCCCTAGGTCATCTGGATCTTCCACTGAATGTCTACAAATGTGAGGGTTCCTATAACTCCCTCGGGCTTGATAATTGATTAGAATGATTCACAGAAGTCAGGAAAGCTTTTTATGTATAAATATAGTTTCACTGTATTTCGGATATAAGGATACACATAGGGTGAGGTCTGGGAGGGAGGACACAGCTTCTATGCCTCTCCCCAAGGAATCAGGGTACACCCTCCTCCCAGAACAACAATGTAAATATCAACTAAAAAGCCCACTTGGGCATTGGTGTCTAGGTTTCTGTGGGGATTTTGCTACATAGACATGATGGATCAAATCTTTGGCTACTTGATTAAACACAATCTCCAACCCCCCCCCACCCACTCCCCCCCCCGGGATCCTACTGGACCAAAGACCCCACCCTCTATTCACATGGTTGGTCTTTCTAGCGACCAGCCACTGACATGAAGCTATCTAGGATCCTGCCTGGAATCACTTCGTTGACACAACAAAGTCAGTTCCTATCACTCAAGAAATTCCCAGGATTCTGAAGCTCTGTGCCAGGAACCAGGAACAAGGACTAGATACCCTCTTTACTAGACTTCACTCCCCACAAAGTATGGGCTGTCCAAGGTTAACAGGGGGGCCCCAAGTGTCATTTTTCCAGGACTCAGGCCTGTGTTCTTTGATTCTAGATTCAGACTCTGACTGGCCTGGAGCCTGACACTTGTTTAGTGCGATCTCTCAGAGGTCACTGAGAAGCCTCCTGCCTGGGATCTTAAGCCCTCCTCTCACTCCTATGCCAAAAAAACACACCATATCAATGACCATGGTGGCTTTCACTTCCCCTTCCTGACAATGGCTGTGTTTCTCGAAAGGAGCCCTCAGAACTTTGTTTCACTCTTTGTTCTTGCAAATGCAGAGCTCAGCAATCTGATGGCTGCTGCTTTACTACTGGCCAGATTCCCATGAGGGTGGAGTAGAGGCCAGAGATGATTTAAGTCCTGCCAGCTCCTCACAGGCAGTGTAGACATTTGGGGTGACCGTCAGCTCTTTCTCTCTGCAGTGACCCCACCAGCACGCAGGGCCTATTCCAGTGCAAGGCCAGTCTGAGCAGGGGAGTGTTCCTGTTGTAGGCTGCAGGGAGAACTTCAACCAGGCTCAGCATTTTCTGAGCTGGCTGGGGACACATTTAGACTCAATTCTGACACCAGAAGTCTCTTTTCCTCCGGGAGCAAGAAACCACCATGGATTGAGTGCAGATCTAAAAATAGAATTACAGCTTTGTAGGCCTGAGGTTGGGAGAGCCTGGGTGCTTGATTTTGGGTGCTGTGGACTTGAAAGGCTGAGGGGAAGGATCTCTGGTGGATGACTGTAAGCCAGCTAGAGAATTTAGCTCTTTGGGGCATTTTTCAGAGGACAGTTGGGGAACAGACTTTATGCCTGTGAACTGCAGAAGGCTCATGTGAATGTCATGGCTGTCAATGGATAGGGTCATTCCCCAAGAGCTTCCTGATCAGACACCCCTGCCCCACCATACCTCATGCCTAACTACCTTTCCCTGGGGAGACAATGCATTTATTTTCTATTAAAAAACAAAATTTAACTGAAAATTTTAAAGAGCTGATTCTATTTTTGTTTAGTGATTCATGAGTTAGGCAACATCTTATCTAGCAAATAGAAAAGAGCTCCATTGTCCTGTAGGGAAAAACAAAACAAAACAAAACAAAACAAAACAAACTTTTTTCACCGGCGGCCCGCAAGGCCGGCGGACCCCGCCCCGCCCCCTCGCGGGGACGGAGGGGCGCCGGGGGCCTCCCACTTATTCTACACCTCTCATGTCTCTTCACCGTGCCAGACTAGAGTCAAGCTCAACAGGGTCTTCTTTCCCCGCTGATTCCGCCAAGCCCGTTCCCTTGGCTGTGGTTTCGCTGGATAGTAGGTAGGGCAAAACAAACTTTTTTAAAGGAACAGAAAAAGAAAAAAAGAAAAATCCTTAGGAAAGAATGCAGTGTTCTTAGTCAAGATCGCTTTCCTAAGCATTATCAAAAAAATGCACTGTTTTAGTCAAGATCATTTTCCTAAGGAGAAGGAAAAGGGTCTATCAGAAAATTTCCTAGTGCTGACCTGAAAATTGACTGGTTAAATTATACATGCCCAAGGGAGTAAAACTGCAGTTAGGTTAGGTATTTAGTCTTGGTTTAATGAGGTCAGGCCTTAACTTAAGTGACTTCTAGGGCCCTTTGACCCTGTGGAACTTCTTTTTCACAATTCTGCTACTTTGATTCAGACTCTTAGCTTCATGTAGAGATGTGATCGAAATGAAGGCATTGGTGCCAACTTGAACTACTGTTCAGGGGTTTTCTCAGCTTTTGCTGTTCCTTTTCCTGGTATTCACATGTCATGATGTTTTTGCTTAATCTCTATGATATTCACAGGTGATGACTTCAGATGGACAATTTTGGTACATTTTTCTGATGTTCCAGTCTCAGGGAGATTACTTGCTTGATAGTTAGCATCTGTGAACATGCATTTAAAATTTTTGAAAGCATACATTATACCTGGCAGATTATCAGGATAATTTTCAATGGCTGGAGTGCACATTGAAGCCATGGTACCCAAAACCCAAACCCTCCAAATCAAATAAGTCAAAGAAAGGCCCTGCCGAAGGAATCATCTTTTTAAGCCATGTGGTTTGCTCAGTGATTTTATGTAGCTGTGTTTCAACTTCCCCAGAAGTGTCCATCTGAATGCACCAGGTGGTTGGTGTTGATCACCGTATAGACAGCTCCTGTTATGGTCAAGAGAATCTTTGGCCAGAAACTAAGCGCATTTGTTGGGCATCTATTGTTTTAGGAATGGATTCTGAAAGATCCTTTAGGAGTTAAGGAAGTTTCTGGATTAAATTGTCATGTAAATTTACTCAACTAAGGAAGCTTGGTCCTACAAAGAAATAAAATCCCAAGTCATGAATGGACCATAATTGGCCCATTTTAATTCATTTATGTAATCCAAGGGATTCAACAAATGAGATCTCTTAATTTGGTTAGAAAATGTAAGGGACAAGATTAGATTTTTCTCTTAACCTGGAGGTTATGCTCCCTTCCCGCATTCAGCTGAGGGCATTTGATTTCCAGAATTACCCCAGAGCAAAGGAAAGAAAAAGGAGAAAGGGTTTCACATTTAGTTAATGTGTGAAGACTTGATCTGTTATCTTGGGTGAAAGCAGTCTGCCTTGATGTCAGTTACTTATCTTTCACATCAGTTTGATTTAGAGGTCTCTAGCATCTGCGTAGGACCAGGTGTCAGGTAAAGCTTTCTTTAGCTGTGAAATGTGCACCTTCTAGTTTTATAACAATGTCAGTGGTTGGCAGCATTTAGTAAGATTCCTTTCAATGGGGCTCAAAAGCTGTATTCTTCTGATGACGATTACAGAATATCTGGTCACTAGGGTCTAGACTATAAACAACAGGATCCTTTGAACTGGGATCTGGGAAGATATCTTTAACCTGTTGATGACAGGCTTGATGGTAAAACATTAGATACATATTTTTTTAACATTTCTTTTTTCATTTATTTATTTTCAGCATAACAGTATCATTATTTTTTCACCACACCCAGTGCTCCATGCAATCCGTGCCCTCTATAATACCCACCACCTGGTACCCCGACCTCCCACCCATCTGCCACTTCAAACCCCTCAGATTGTTTTTCAGAGTCCATAGTCTCTCGTGATTCACCTCCCCTTCCAATTTACCCCAACCCCCTTCTCTCTAACTTCCCATGTCCTCCATGCTTTTTGTTATGCTCCACAAATAAGTGAAACCATATGATAATTGACTCTCTCTGCTTGACTGATTTCACTCAGCATCATCTCTTCCAGTCCCGTCCATGTTGCTACAAAAGTTGGGTATTCGTCCTTTCTGATGGAGGCATAATACTCCATAGTGTATATGGACCACATCTTCCTTATCCATTCGTCCGTTGAAGGGCATCTTGGCTCTTTCCACAGTTTGGCGACCGTGGCCATTGCTGCTATAAACATTGGGGTACGGATGGCCCTTCTTTTCACGACATCTGTATCTTTGGGGTAAATACCCAGGAGTACAATGGCAGGGTCATAGGGAAGTTCTATTTTTAATTTCTTGAGGAATCTCCACACTGTTCTGCAAAGACGCTACAGCAACTTGCATTCCCACCAACCGTGGAAGAGGGTTCCCCTTTCTCCACATCCTCTCCAACACATGTTGTTTCCTGTCTTGCTAGTTTGGGCCATTCTAACTGGTGTAAGGTGATCTCTCAATGTAGTTTTAATTTGAATCTCCCTGATGGCTAGTGATGATGAACATTTTTTCATGTGTCTGATAGCCATTTGTATGTCTTTATTGGAGAAGTGTCTGTCCATATCTTCTGCCCATTTATTGATATGATTGTCTGTTTTGTGTGTGTTGAGTTTGAGGAGTTCATTATAGATCCTGGATATCAACCTTTTGTCTGTACTGTCATTTGCAAATATCTTCTCCCATTCCGTGTGTTGCCTCTTTGTTTTCTTGACTGTTTCCTTTGCTGTGCAGAAGCTTTTGATTTTGATGAAGTCCCAAAAGTTCATCTTCACTTTTGTTTCCTTTGCCTTTGGAGACATATCTTGAAAGAAGTTGCTGTGGCTGATATCGAAGGGATTACTGCCTATGTTCTCCTCTAGGATTCTGATGGATTCCTGTCTCACATTGAGGTATTTTATCCATTTTGAGTTTATCTTTGTGTACGGTGTAAGAGAATGGTCGAGTTTCATTCTTCTACATATAGCTGTCCAGTTTTCCCAGCACCATTTATTGACAGCACCATTTACTGTCTTTTTTCTACTGTATATTTTTTCCTGTTTTGTCAAAGATTAATTGCCCATAGAGTTGAGGGTCCATATCTGGGCTCTCTACTCTGTTCCACTGCTCTATGTGTCTGTTTTTATGCCAGTACCATGCTGTCTTGGTGATCACAGCTTTGTAGTAAAGCTTGAAAGCAGGTAACGTGATGCCCCCAGTTTTATTTTTGTTTTTCAACATTTCCTTAGCGATTCGGGGTCTCTTCTGAGTCCATACAAATTTTTGGATTATTTGCTCCAGCTCTTTGAAGAATACCGGTGGAATTTTCATCAGAATAGCATTAAAAGTATAGATTGCTCTAGGCAGTATAGACATTTTAACAATGTTTATTCTTCCGATCCAAGAGCATGGAATGGTCTTCCATCTATTTGCGTCTTCTTCAGTTTCTTTCATGAGTGTTCTATAGTTCCTCGAGTACAGATCCTTTACCTCTTTGGTTAGGTTTATTCCCAGGTATCTTATGGTTCTTGGTGCTATAGTAAATGGAATCGATTCTCTAATTTCCCTTTCTGTATTTTCATTGTTGGTGTATAAGAAAGCCACTGATTTCTGTACATTGACTTTGTATCCTGCCACGTTGCTGAATTGCTGTGTGAGTTCTAATAGTTTGGGGGTGGAGTCTTTTGGGTTTTCCATATAAAGAATCATGTCATCTGCAAAGAGAGAGAGTTTGACTTCTTCATTACCAATTTGGATACATTTTATTTCTCTTTGTTGTCTGATTGCTGTTGCTAGGACTTCTAATACTATGTTGAACAAGAGTGGTCAAAGTGGGCATCCTTGTCGTGTTCCTGATCTCAACGGGAAGGCTGCAAGCTTTTTGCCATTGAGGATGATATTTGCTGTGGGTCTTTCATAGATAGATTTGATGAAGTTCAGGAATGTTCCCTCTATCCCTATACTTTGAAGCGTTTTAATCAGGAACAGATGCTGGATTTTGTCAAATGCTTTTTCTGCATCAATTGAGAGGACCATGTGGTTCTTCCCTCTTCTCTTATTAATTTGTTGTATCACATTGATTGATTTGCGAATGTTGAACCATCCTTGTAGCCCAGGGATGAATCCCACCTGGTCATGGTGGGTAATCTTTTTAATGTGCTGTTGGATCCTGTTTGCTATTTTCCCATAGTTGGTCATACTAGCATGAGAGAACAGGGGATCAGGAGAAAGTTTATACCAATAGACATTGGTCTGCCTTTGACTGTGTTGCATGGGGTGAGTTTACATTACCCAAAGACAATACAGCAAACAGTCAGCAAGTCCAAAGGCAATACCTCAGGGCAGGGAAGTCTGTTATTTTTGGCTAGCTTAATAATTTTAAGTTTGAGGATTCCATTAGATCTTTCAACCTTGCCTGAAGATTGAGGGTGATAGGGCCAGAGATAATTCCAAGAAGTCTGCAAGTTTGTTGTTAAAGCTGGTATGATTTGTCCAATGAAATGGCTATCAGTTTACCAAAGATCATGGAAAGCATGGCCCTCATGGGTAACGCATTTCTAACAAGTCCTTTGCCACCACGAGGACATCAGCCTTTCAGCACAGGAAAGCTCCAACCGAACTGGAAAACACACGTACGTAAATAGAACATATTGATAACATGTACCTTGTGGCAATTGAATAAAGACAAGCTGTGGGTATTCAAAAGTCTTTTCAAAGGAGGAGTCGTGAGGCCTCTGAGGGCAAAAGTAATTTTTGCGGGATAATGGGTCTGACAAGTCAGACGTGGATGGCAGAGCTTTTTCACATTTATACAAATCTCCCCTCAAATGTTTAGTCAAAGCGTGAGTTATCTTAAATGCACTCTGATGGGTGAGGGAATGGGCGGGGGGGGGGGTGGAATGGGGTTTGACAGGAAGCCAGGAAGAATCCAGCAGCTGTCTGGTGTTTTGTAAATCCCCGACTGTTCAACTTACAGCCATTCTTTATCCATCTTATTTTCTCTGCTTCAGAATGTTGCCATGTTACCCTGATGCCAGAATGGCGGAAATCTCACGAGGGGACATTTTTGCAGAGGCAGAATGGATTTTATTCACACGTGCCACATTCTTTATAGATTCTTTTGCTGGCTGCTTTTGCATGAGAGTCAGCTGGGCCATTTTCCTGATACTCAGGTTCAGTCCTTTTAGTGTGAGCCTCAGTCTTGATGACAGCAGTGTCAGAAGGTAAGAGAATAATTACAAGTGATAACATACTAGGATGTATCAAATTTCCAGGAATTTCATACAATTTCTAGAGTACTTACATATCTATACAAATAGAACATAAACCACAGGGTCTTTGTTTTCTAGGAAGATCACTTAAATGGTAAGGGAAGTTTCACAACCTATTACCAAAAGTAGATCAATGTTAGAAAAACAAACAAACAGAACTTTGTCCTTTTAACACATAGGAAACCAAATTCTATTCTAGAAACCTATTCTATCTAGGAAATCAGTTTATATTTCTATTAAAACATATTCATTCCAAAGTGAGAAGTCCTGACCATGCATAAAATTCCTTTCCAGAGTTTCCCTTTTCACAATTTTTGTACAACTTTCTTTTGCCCGAAGAAATACAGTGCATCTCTAGTCATACATACATATATATATATATATATATATTTTTTTTTTTTTAAAGTAGGCTCCATATTGAACATGGGGTTTGATCTCACCACCCTGAGACCAAGACACTTATGCTATTTGGACTGAGCTAACCAGGCACCCTCATGGTTTTTTTTTTTTAAACCAAAAATGCATGTCCTATTTTATTTTCATTTAGAGATGCTCCCTTTTTCTATTTTTAGTTGCTTTTACCACATATATTAGAGTTCTTAACCCATAGAAACATTAATTTCAAGCAAACATTAAGTAGTAAGCATGTGTTAACTTTCTGCTAGACTAGTGTTCTTTAGATTGGCAAATTTACAAATTTATAAATATACAAATATTCGTTGTATCTTTATATACGATCTTTCAATATAATATGCCAAAAAATGTTTGCCAACAGACCTATATTTATCTTTAGTTTCTCAGTAATAAAGAAGCCAAAATTAGAGAAGCATGATTAGTAGTTAATGTTTTATTATTTCATCTTATTTGGAAATAATCTAGACATTTAATGAATTTAACTTAAATCACTACTGAATCTAACTTGGTGAAATTTTAAGGTTTTAGTTTATCAGAAGGATTTTGGAAATGATTTAAAAGTTTACCTCAATTTTTTAAAATTAAATTTTTATCTATTTAATTTCCTTGTTCTTAATAATTGTGGCTAGATTACATGACACATCAATTATTCTCCCAAAAAAGTGTTTTTATTTTTATTTTATTTTTAATTTATTATGTTTTATTACATTTTTAACTCCAGTACAGTTAGCATACAGTGTTGTATTAGTACAGGTGTGCAACATGGTGATCCAACAATTCTATACATTACTCAAGGCTCATCATGATGAATGTACTCTTAATCCCCTTCACGTATTACACCTATCCCCCTACTCACCTCCCCTTGGTATATTTAGCAGTTTGTTCTCTCTAGATAAGAGTCTGTTCCTTGTTTTGTGTTTTTTCTCTTTTTAATTCCCTTTGTTTACTTATTTTGTTTCTAAAATTCCACCTATGCCTGAAATCATATGGTATTTGTCTATCACTTACTGACTTGTTTCCCATAACATTACAGTCTTCAGCTATATCTGAAGCTATAGAATTATAGTCTTCAGGTCCATCCGTCTCATTGAAAATGGCAGGATTTCTTTTTTCAGGCTGAATACTATTCTAATGTGTATATATGTGTGTATATATATATGTATGTGTGTGTGTATACATATATATATAAAATGTGTGTGTGTATATACATATATATACATATATATATATATAATGTGTTTGTGTGTGTATGTATATACATATATATACATATATATATGTATATACACACAGAGGCTGTAACAACAGAGGCTGGACGTCTTAGATCAAGGTGCCTGTAGGTTTTGCTCCTTCTGAAACCTCTTTCTCGGCTTGCAGGTGGCTCCTTTCTCCTGTGTCCTCACATGGCCTTTCTCTCTGTGTGCATCCCTGGTGTCGCTTTCCCATCTTCTAAGGAGATCAGTCCTACTAGATAGGGTCCCACAGATCTGTGCTCAGTTAAATTCACTATCTCCTTAAAAAATCTAGAAATGCAATCATAATGAGGATTAGGGCTCAACACAGGAACTTGTGGGTGTAGACTTTATTCCAGAAGGCACCCTAGGTATAAAAAAGTGTTTAGTAGCAGTACTCCTTGTGTAATGTTACAGTTGAATGAGAGAATAGTGTGTGGGAGTCTGAGAACTCCAGTACCCCTGGTGAATTCCATTCAGAGGAAGACCCAGGAGGATGAGCCAGTAGATTCGCAGACCTTAAAGGACATGACTCAGGAAGCTGCTTCAGATGCAGATGTGGTCTAATACCATGTAACCTTCTCAAGGGAGATATGGGTCATCACAGGTACCAAACTACAACTGTAGTCTACATTTGAGATGTAAGTGTAAGAGGGCCTTCTCAACTGACCAATAGTAATAGAAATACAAAATATATATGAGAGGTGGGAGATTTCAGACTTTTTAAGGAGGCAATGCCTTGTCTTCCTTTCATGGAATGTGTAAGAATCTGTATGTTATGACCCAGCAATTCCACACCTATTTCTGGAGAAGGTTCTATGCAGTGTACCAGAAACACGTGTAAGATATTTTTAGCAGAATAGGCAGTAACCTTTTTGATATTGGCCACAGAAATTTCTTTCAAGACACGTCTCCAAAGGCAAGGGAAGCAAAAGCAAAAATGAACTTTTGGGACTTCCTCAAGACAGAAAGCTCTTGTACAGCAAAGGAAAGAGTCAATAAAACTAAGAGGCAACCCACAGAATGGGAGAAGATATTTGTAAATGACACTATAGATAAAGAGCTGGTATCCAAGATCTATAAAGAACTTACCAAACTCAACACCTAAAGAACAAATATTCTAGTCAAGAAATGGGCAAAAGGCATGAACAGACATGTCTCCAAAGAAGACATACAAATGGCTAACAGACACATGAAAAAATGTTCAACATCACTAGCCATCAGGGAAATACAAATCAAAACCACAATACAATCTAATCTTATACCAGTTAAGACGGCAAGGAGGTAGATCTTCAGAATTCTAAGATGAAATGATGTCAAAAACAGAATTCTGTAGTCACACTATTTATTAAACATGACCAGAAAATGAAGGCATTAATTGGAACTGCAGAGACTCAGAAAGTTTATCTCCCTATTCCCCTCTCTATTACCTCCCATGGAATGAATTTATTATCTACCTACATTTACTCTTCCTCTCACTACTAAACATGCCTCTGTTTCTTTCTTTCTTTCTTTCTTTCTTTCTTTCTTTCTTTCTTTCTTTCTTTCTTTCTTCCTTCCTTCCTTCCTTCCTTTCTTTCTTTCTTTCTTTCTCCTTCTTTCTTTCATCTTTCTTTCCTTTCATTCTTTCTTTCTGTCCTCCCTATTTTTTCTTCTTAGACACAGAGCCTCCAACTGGGTAAGTCTGTGTGGCCTGAAGCAGGATGAAATTACCTAAGAATTTTAGCAGAGGCTGATCCTTCACTAGACAGCAGGGAAGGACATGTCCAGGGGCCAGGGAGGGAAAGGCTGTGATTGAAGATGGTGCAGCTTCTTCATGCTGGGTCCATGCAGGAGTGAGTGCTATAGTGAGGGAAGAGGTCATTCACAGCTGCCAGCGCTGTGGGGAGCTTCTTAATGGTATTATCTGTTATCTGTTGCTGTGGATCAGATTACCCTGAAACTTAGTGGCTTAAAACAAGCATTTATTTGAAAAAAATAAAACATAAAATGAAATGAAATGAAAAACAAGCATTTATTTGCTTATGGTTTCCAAGGGTCAGAAATATAGGAGCAGTTTTAGTTGTGTGATTCTGAATAAAGGTATCTCCTGAGGTGGCAGTCAAGTTATCAGCTTGGCTCCATCTTCTGATGCTGTGCCTGAGGTTGGAGGGTTTGCTCCCAAGATGACACATGTACATGCCTGGCAGTTAATGCTGGCTGCCTCTCTTCTCCTCCAGATGGCCTGTAATTCTTCAGGGTCTCTCCAACAGGTTAGCTTAAATATTCTATTTTTATTATGCTGAGAGACAGAGAGAGAGAGAGGTGGAAGAGACAGAGAGAGAGAGAGCATGAGAGAGAATAAGAATGAGCCAGTGAACAGAGGATTTGTAAGTCAGAAGCTGCAGACTTTTCATGACTAAATTTTGGAATCTTGGACGTCCCGTCCTTCCTTCCTTCCTTTCTTTTTCTTTTTCTTTTCCTTTTTTTTTTTTTTTTTTTTTTAGAGAGAGCTAGAGAGAGAGAGAGTACAAGAGTACAAGCAGGGGGAGCAGCAGGCAGAGGGAGAAGCAGCCTCCCCGCTGAGCAAGGAGCCTGATGGGGGACTTGATTCCAGGACCTTGAGACCACAACCCAAGCTGAAGGTGGACACTTAACTGACTGAGCCACCCAGGTGCCTGGACATTCCATTCTTGATGCCATATTTCATTTGTCATTCCACAGTACAGGAACAAATGAAGCTATGGAAATAAGAAATATTGTTAGAAGCCATCTTAAATCTGCCTTCCACTGAACATTCACCACCGACCTGCAGCAGGTCAAGATTGTTTTCCATTCCTCTTTGGCTTCATCCCTGCTGGGACTCCCTGGGGCACTGAGGAGGAAGCTTTCATCAGAGGTTCTGATCACCTTGTCTTCTGGTTTGTCTCATTTGTTGATCTGTCTTCTTTTGTCTGAATGCATTTCTAGCTGACTTCCTGTGTGGTAAACTTGGTGGTCTCAACTCCTCCAGTAGACCTCTGCAGTGGTCAGGCTTCCTGGTGTTCACTGGGACCTGGTTTTCTCCTTGCCTGTGCTATGGGAGGTTCCAGTAGGTGTGGCCTCTTATTTAACCTCCTTCAACACCATGACCCAGGATAGGCTGTCTAGGGTTGGGTTTACTCCAAGAACTCTGCACCTATAGCCATTCTGACCTTTAGAGCCCTTTAACCACTCATCTCAGTTCTCTCTCTCTTCCCTCATTCTCTGGGGATCTCACAATGCAGGACAGTGCTCTACATGGGACTGTCTTCTGCTTCCTGAATTCTCTAAGAAGGAAACTTAACAAGCTCAGTTGGGAATAAGATAAGATGTAACTATTCCTTGAAGGCTTCCATGTGATTGTAGGACTCTCCAGCAGACTCTTCTCACTCCACTGGATGGAGAATCTGAGTAGGACACTCACCTTTTGGTGAAACTGTCTTTGCATGTGATCTTATGTTGTCCCTTCTTGGCCATGAAGAGAAGGAATGATAATGATAATGCCAAACATTTACATAAGTCCATACCTGACCCTATTCTATGTGCTTTATGTGCTTTAACTCATTAAATCCTCACATTACCTGGACTCAGATGGACCCCCGTAAGATGTAATATTATTACCATCACCATTTTAACTATTGAAAAACTAAGATAGTGGAATGTGTCCAAGGTCACATGGCAGGGGCATACTGGAGCCAGGATTTAACCATAGGATTCTTTATCACTTTATTATGCCTCTTTCATTTCACTTTCATTCAATATTAACTTCACTTTCTATCTCAGCTAGTATTTATGATAACCTCTGAAAAACCCTCCTCTTTGAGCAGAAGCCTGAAGATGGGTCAAAATTATACACATTGGTCCAGTTTAGGTACATCCACCAAATTCAGATTGGATTCCATATTGGAGAATATCTTCCCAGGTAAGTAGAGTAAGGTGATGAGGTTGAAGGAGAATGATGCAGAGAAGGAGGGATGCTCTTGGTAGGACTGAATAATTCCCACAGTGGTGAGAACCAAGTTAGGATACTTCTGGTGGTGGAGAGTGAGGTTTCAAATTTTATCTGAAAAAAACTCTTAAAAATTTTTTTCATTATATATACACCCACCCAGGAGAAAAATGTAGATTTAGGATGTGAAATGGTTCAAATTAGGAGAGTTTTTAATAGCCACAGCACACCAGAACCAAACAAACAGGGCACGAGCCCCAGACAGATACTCACGCACTGCTGGGGAGTAGCCTAGCCCTCAAGAGATACTGAGTGGGAGCTTTCTATCATCCATTACAAACAGCCCCATCACTGCAAGGGTACCTGAGTTTCAGAGGTAGTTCTTACCATACTACCAAGGGCTGTGGTTGGCTGTCTGTGTGTGTTCATTGGCATCCACAGCTAGTTTTCAAGTTCATTTGTAAGCTTGCATTTTTTACTTGCAGTTATTTCTACCCAGAATGCAAATATTTAACTGCATTGAAGAAACTGCCCCTATTGCTGGACACCAAATCCATCCTTTATAGGTATATTGGTGAGGTGGGCTTTCCAAACACTATTTCCCCAGACCATGTCCTTTAGAGCTTCATGCCTATTGATAATGCAGATGTTTATTATACTTCCCTAGAATAAATCAATATGTTGATTTTTTTACTCACCTTTTCCTTGTGGTGATAAAATGGGGAGAAATGTGGGGCTTGGTCTACACTGAGTTCATGCTCACAAAAATTCCTGATGCCTCAGAACTCTAGTCCAGTCCAAGGCTGATCCTTGCAACATGGCTCAAGATAATTGGGCGTGACATGAACTATACAGGATCCTGCATGGGAAATGTACTAATGAGTGTTTTTCATTCTGCTTCTTAGATCATGAAATCTATCTGGTACATTATAACAAGAGTTCAAAGATGCTACCCATTGGAATAGATGCAGTAAATCAAAATGGAGGGTAGGGAAATCATTGGTAAATCTTTCCTCAGGTGTATGCATGTGTGAGAATGCATGTGTGCGTTTTACTGCTGGTGTCCATCAGAAGATGAAAGATCTGCTCACAGTGCCTTGTTCTCTTGTAAGCTCAACTGCCTTCTCTAGTTGAATCTGCTCCCTGGACTCTTTCCATAAAGGCCTAGGTTTCCTTATTCAGAGACCTCAAAGTCTGTTGGGGAAGAGGGGTGACCAGAAGTAAGATCAGTAAGTTGGGAGCTGAGGGGTCACCTGCTCTCTGAGCTGATCTCTGAGGTCCTCTACTCAACTTCTGGGCCTGTAATCTGAGTCTCAATGTCCTACAGGCTCACACATGCCAAAAATTGCACACTGAAGATTCCTGGAAGACCCTGCAACCTCTCATGTAATTACCCTTGTTCCAGCCTGGCCTGGCAGTGTCACATGGGGAGAGTATGGTTTTAAAGGATCCTGAGAGGGTCCCATGTGCAGGGTTGTCTAGCACGAGGATCAGGGCAGGGACCAGATGAGAAGGTAGTGGAGGATAGGGAGTTGTGGCTGGTGCTGCAGGGCCCCAGTTACCCCCTCTGGTAGGGCCCAGCATAGATGATCTGATGAGCAGACTTTGCAAAGTCCATGGCTGGGTCAGACATGGTCACAGAAATGGTCCGGAAAGCATAGGATTGTGCTCACCTATCACACCAACATTGAGGGAGAGGTGTCATACTCTGTCCTAGGCCCTACTTGCTGGACTCTGGAGTAGCTTCCCCATTTCCACATTTCAGATAACAGATTTAGGAAGAAAACTTAACTAATTTGTCAACCAAGGAGTGAAGGATGTGCAATGATGCTTTGTGCTTCATTCCTCTAACAGAAATATGTCCCATACCTGCTGGGCACTAAGGCCAGCAGAGAGAGAGTCTAGGGAATTATTTACTCTAAGTGCCAAGGCCTGTATATGTGTTTTTATTATACTTTCTGGGACCTTTTCACCTTTTGAAAAGACAGGATATTTTTTTTTTTCAATTGATCTAGCACATGGGAAGTCAAGGTGAGATGGGCACAGGTGGAGGTTGTGATGGGATTTGGATAAACCTGGAAAAGGATTCAAGGGTTTTAGCCTAGATCCTGTGTTCTGACTGGCCTGGGCCCCACAGGACATCCAGACTTCTCCACCCCATACCAGGGGCAAACTTAAAGGCAACCAGAATGCACAGCATGCTCAGGGGCAGAAGAAACCCTTTCATACAACCAAGTCAGTGAGCCTGGAACTCACCCAGGAGACTGTCTCCCTGGAGCCAGGGTGGCTGGTAAGACCTTCAGAAACCTCAATGTTCCCCCCTAAACAAGAACTTGGGCTATTGTTGGGAAAGGTCAAGAGAGGTCTTAAAGAAGGTTTTGAGTACAAAGGCAAGGGAGGTATTCTCATTCCAAAAGTAATCTTCATTTTTCAAAATTTTCCCTCAGCCTGAGCCGGCCCAGAGCTCCATCTTTCTGGCTTGTAGCTAGGTTGGCCCTTTTATGCTCTGAGGTTCACTGCACTGGTACCAAGGCAAACTTGGTCAAGAACAGCAATACCAGCAGAGTGCATTAGTGTGAGACTTGGAGTAAACAGTTTAGGCAAGCAGTATTGGTGTGGTGCTGTTTACTGAAGGTTGTTATAGTTGAGGGGTGGGGGAGGGAATGGAGTCAGCCCCTCCTTTGTCCACAGGGAGGAGTCTCTTTGCTTGCTGCTTGCAGGGAAACACTGCCAGGAGAGCTAATAATCTCCCTTCTGTGTGTCTCAGGAGTTTTTCAGATTGCTGTTTTCATGCTCTCTGACTGTGGGTTGTTTGCCTTCTCTCCAGGAACAGCACTGTGTGCTCTGGACTCTAGCCCAGCCAAGGCTGCTGACCTTTAAAACTCCAAACTTTAGGGACATTTTGTAGCTAGGAGCCTGTGCTGGTCCTCTGGGGAGGGTTTTGTCTCACTGGGACTGATGCAGGCAGGTTTGACTGAGATGGGCAGTCATACCAGAGTGCAGGGGCTTGGGACTTGGAGCAAGGTGACTAGGCAGCCAGGGACAGGGGGAATACCCCCTGAGCAGGTGGCTCTGTGCCTGTCCTGAGGGGTGAGGGAGGGAAATGGGGCCCATTCATATTTTTGTCCCCTGAGAAGCATCTCTGTGAACTCATCTCTTACAGATGGATGCACTCCAAGAAGAGTGAACGATCTCTCCCCTGTGTGCTTTTCTCCATGACCAGGGCTCCCTCCTCTCTCTGGCACCCATGATCCATTTCTCCTCCAAACCACATCTCCATGCTTCCTATCTTCCTCAATGTGGTCTCTTCTCTCCCTCTAGTTGTGGACTCTGTTCTGTCAGTTTCAGGTCAATTTCTTGGGTGTTCAGAATGATTTGACAGTTATCCAGCTGTGTTTGAGGGAGGGGACCAACTTAGGGTCCTTCTATGATACCACCATCTTAGCTCCTCCTCCATAGTACTTACCTAACTGATAGCTGAAATCTTGTACTTTTTTGACCACCAATTCACCCTCCTCTCATCATCTGTCTCTGCCTCTCTACAAGCCTGATCTGATTTTCAATGAATTATTTCATTTCAGTTTTAGATCCACACATCAGTTAGATCATACAGTATTTGTCTTGCTCTGCCTGATTTATTTTACTGGGCATAATGCTTTCAAGGTATATTCATGTCATCACAAATGATAGGTTTTGCTCGTTTTCTATCGTTGAATAATACATTCAAAGTTTTGACAATCTATTGAACAGTTTTACAGAGGCTTGCTGTTTCTTTCTTTTTTCTTTTTTTATTTTTTAAAATTTTTTATTTTTTATAAACATATAATATATTTTTATCCCCAGGGGTACAGGTCTGTGAATCATCAG
Organism: Mustela erminea; assembly: GCF_009829155.1. Classification (NCBI taxonomy): domain Eukaryota; kingdom Metazoa; phylum Chordata; class Mammalia; order Carnivora; family Mustelidae; genus Mustela; species Mustela erminea. The sequence goes on along the minus strand of NC_045616.1, from coordinate 13,408,249 downwards.
GTTTACACACCTCACAGCACTCACCAGGCACATACACTCCCCAATGTCCATAACCCCACCCCCTTCTCTCAACCCCCCTCCCCCCAGAAACCCTCAGTTTGTTTTGTGAGATTAAGAGTCTCTTATGGTTTGTCTCCCTCCCAATCCCTTCTTGTTTCATTTATTCTTCTCCTACCCATTTAAGCCCCCATGTTGCATCACCCCTTCCTCATATCTGGGAGATCATATGATAGTTGTCTTTTCTCCGTTTGACTTTGACTTATTTCGCTAAGCATGATACGCTCTAGTTCCATCCACGTTGTTGCAAATGGCAAGATTTATTTTCTTTTGATGGCTGCATAGTATTCCATGGTGTATATATATACCACCTCTTCTTTATCCATTCATCTGTTGATGGACATCTAGGTTCTTTCCATAGTTTGGCTATTGTGGACATTGCTCCTATAAACATTCGGGTGCACGTGCCCCTTCGGATCACTACGTTTGTATCTTTAGGGTAAATACCCAGTAGTGCAATTGCTGGTCATAGGGCAGTTCTATTTTCAACACTTTGAGGAACCTCCATGCTGTTTTCCAGAGTGGCTGCACCAGCTTGCATTCCCACCAACAGTGTAGGAGGGTTCCCCTTTCTCCGCATCCTCACCAGTATCTGTCATTTCCTGACTTGTTGATTTTAGCCATTCTGACTGGTGTGAGGTGATATCTCATTGTGGTTTTGATTTGTATTTCCCTGATGCCAAGTGACATGGAGCACTTTTTCATGTGTTTTTTGACCATCTGGATGTCTTCTTTGCAGAAATGTCTGTTCATGACTTCTGCCCATTTCTTGATTGGATTATTTGTTCTTTGGTGTTGAGTTTGCTAAGTTCTTTATAGATTTTGGACACTAGTCCTTTATCTGATATGTCGTTTGCAAATATCTTCTCCCATTCTGTCAGTTGTCTTTTGGTTTTGTTAACTGTTTCCTTTGCTGTGCAAAAGCTTTTGATCTTGATAAAATCCCAATAGTTCATTTTTGCCCTTGCTTCCCTTGCCTTTGGCAATGTTCCTAGGAAGATGTTGCTGCAGCTGAGGTCGATGAGGTCGCTGCCTGTGTTCTCCTCAAGGATTTTGATGGATTCCTTTCTCACATTGAGGTCCTTCAACCATTTTGAGTCTATTTTCATGTATGGTGTAAGGAAATGGTCCAATTTCATTTTTCTCCATGCGGCTGTCCAATTTTCCCAGCACCATTTATTGAAGAGGCTGTCTTTTTCCATTGGACATTCTTTCCTGCTTTGTCAAAGATTAGTTGACCATAGAGTTGAGGGTCTATTTCTGGGCTCTTTATTCTGTTCCATTGATCTATGTGTCTGTTTTTGTGCCAGTACCATGCTGTCTTGATGATGACAGCTTTGTAATAGAGCTTGAAGTCCAGAATTGTGATGCCACCAATTTTGGCTTTCTTTTTCAATATCCCTTTGGCTATTCGAGATCTTTTCTGGTTCCATAGAGGCTTGCTGTTTCTTTTCTTTTCTTTCTTTCTTTCTTTCTTTTTTTTTTTTTTGGTAAGATTTTATTTTTAAGTAATCTCCACACCCAACATGGGGCTCAAACTCACAACCCCAAGATTAAGAGTCCCACTCTCTACTAACTGAGCCAGCCAGTTACCCCTAGGCTTGCTGTTTCTAATCTAAATACCTTTGCAGTGAGTTGGGAGTGGATCTGAAATCCTCAGTTTGATATAACAAATCTGATGATCCTCAGCCACCCTGTGCCCTTGGCCCTCCTAACTCTCCTGTTTTTCTTATTTCGACAGGTCACTCCACTGATCAGAGAGATGACACAGCCCAATCAGTCCCTTCACACTCATTGTCTACATCCTTCACCCCTGCTCTGCAGTACAATACAGGATGGACAGTCTTACCTAAGGCAACTGCCACAAACACTGAGAAGGCACTGGTAGAAGCGAAGTTGCTGGGGGTGGTCTCTGTGGCCAGGGAAACCCTGGAGATAGCGTCTAGTGCCCCAGTGAGAATTGCTGTCACTGGGGGCTCTGGCAATGGCATGTCTTCCTTCATCAATGCACTGAGGGGAATTGGGCATGAAGAGGAGGACTCAGCTCCCACTGGGGTGGTGGGGACCACCCAGATTCCCACTTGCTACTTTTCCCCCCACTTTCCCAATGTGGAGTTGTGGGACCTACCTGGACTAGGGGCAGGTACCCAAAACTGGGGGAACTATCTAGCGGAGATGCAGTTTGGTCTGTATGACCTCTTCATCATCATTGCATCGGAACAGTTTAGCATGAATCTCATGAAGCTTGCCAAAGCCATCCAGGGACAGGGAAAGAAGTCCTACATTGTCTGGACCAAGCTGGACAGGGACATCAGCACACGTACCCTCTCTGAAAAACGACTCCTGCAGAATATCCGAGAGAATATTTGGGAAACTCTCCAAAAGGAGAGAGTGCACAAACCCATCATATTCCTGGTCTCCAGCTTTGACCCTTTATTGAATGACTTCCCAGAGCTTAGGGAGACCTTGCACAGGGACATCTCTGATATCAGGTACCATTGTCCTCTAGAGAAATTGTTTGACACCTGTGAGAAGGTCATTAATGACAAGGTGACCTCTTTGCAGGGGCAAATAGCTTCAAATTCTTTCCAGGACGTCCTTGGCATCCAGAATACAGATGATCTGGCAGAGTGTCTGATGGCCTACCACTTGTTTTTTGGTGTGGATGATGAGTCTCTCCAGCAGGTGGCCCAGAGTATGGGTAAACCTATGGAGGAGTACAAGGCTATTATGAAGTCTCAGGATCTGCACACTGTCCTCACTGGGGACAGGATATTATCTTTCATGAATTGTAATACAGCCTCTTATATTCAATTCTGAGACACATCCCATTCTTAGGTGATACTGTTCTCAACTACCTGAGAGTGTGGAAACACAGACACTTCCTTGAAATAGTTGCCAAGGACACCAGGACCATCATGAAGAAAATCCTTACAGACTCCATCATCTGAAGAGCTGTGATTTCTTCTGGAGGGAAGTCAGGACATCTGGGGTCCTCTTTTCACACTGTACCCTTCCTGAATTCTCAATCAAGCTGAATATTTCCACTTTCATTGGCTGTAAGTTCTTCAAGAAAAATGGGCTGATTTTCTCATTTTGAATCCCTGTTGGGAAACTCTAAAATTTTTTCTAATTTTTATCACTTATTAAATGAGCCTGGATCCAAAGGTGAATGAAAAGATTTGCTCTGTGATGTACAGTCTCATTCTGACATCCCCTTATCACTTCACATTAACATCCAGACCCTCATGTTCCTTCACTTCTCACCTCTGGACTTATAGAGGCATACAGATGCAGAGGGGAGAACATCCTTTGGGATGTTCCCTTTGGGGAAATATGATGGAGAATGTATGTTTAGCTATTCTTTGAAAGTTTCCAAGACCATTCTGGTATTCTGCAAAGCTCTGCCCTTACACCTCCCCTCACTGATTGCACAAAAACATTTATATAAGGGGAAAAAAAGGGAAACAGGAAATGGACGCAAGGGCCATTGTTATTGGGAATAGAAAACTGTTGAATGTATAAGCAAATCTGACTATTGTAAGTAGTAACACTGACTGCCACTCCCTCCAAGAGTTCATGCTCTTCACATGCACAGCTCATATAGGCCTGTCATTGGAAATAGTACCTGTTAGATTATGTTTCCTTTAGAGAAGTGTTTGTTTACTTAAAGTTACCGTCTATGTTGTGTTCTTTGCTAAAGTCATCTCCTATGTCAGTCAAAGAAATCTTAATCTGATTGTCAACATTGAGGAAACTAAACCATTGCCTATGACCTCACTGTCTATACAGTTAACCCAACATATATAGACTCTATGGAAATTCTCCTAATTGGAAACCATTTTAGACCCTGGTTCTAGATTTTTCCCTTTACTGTGTGTGTGTGTGTGTGTGTGTGTGTGTGTATAACAAAAATTGTTTTTTATAACACCCTTTTTTCAATGATGTTTGAAACCTCTCTCTCCACACCAAAAGTAACATAACCTGGGTCTCACCACTGTGGGAATCATTCATTCCTCACAAGAGCAGCTGTCCTTCCTAGCAACATTCTCCATCAACCACGTGACCTTACTCTATTCACGTGGGAAGATCGCACCCAGTATGGAACCCAATCTAAATTTGTTGGACATATCTGAATTGGATCAATGTGTAAAATTTTGGCCACCAAATCTTTGTAACTGAAGGTATAAGATAATTAAACAAATCTGGGGGCAAAGTAAGAAGGGGATGAGGAAGTGGCACAGTATGATTTTATCATAATAATACTATGCCATTCCCTTAACCTCAGATGACTCTGTGTAGTAATGATGACATTACTCCAGAAAATCCTTTTTCCCTGAAAGGGTTCCATGCAACTCTTCTAATTCTTACTCTCAGTTGGACTAGTTGCTCTCCCAGCCTGGAGCACAGGCCTTGCTCACATGATTCCATTACGTTGGTGGTGCTTGTGCTTCTTGGATTCCCTGGTTCATTCACATTAGGTCCATTCTCAAACAAAGTGAAAAAAAAAAGTTCCCTGGGAGGTACTTTCTGAGTCTTTGCTATTCCATTTAAGGACTTCGTTCTATGGTCACTTTTAATAAATAGTTTGTGTATAGGAAACATCATTTTCTCTTAGAACTCTGAAGATCTATCTCCTCCTAGCATGTCATGTTGCCAGTATAAAGCCCAATGCCAATTCCATTCCATTCCTTAAATGGCCACCCGGTTGTCGTCATCCATGGGGACTATGTCAGAAGTGTCACCGGGGGGCTAGTGACCTGAAGGACCTCCATCAACACTCAGCATTCAGAAGCCTCCTTAGTGAGAGCTGATGTGAAAAGACATGGATGAAATGGAAACACATATTACCAAGTGAGAGAAATCAATTTGGAGAGGCTAAATACTGCATGATTCCAAGTATGTAACATTCCAAGAAAGGCAAAACTGTAGAAATGAGAAAAAGATCAGTGGTTATCAAGGGTTCAGGGCAGGAAGGGACAAGCCGGTGGAGCACAGAGGCCATTTAGAGCAGTGAAACCACTCTGTGTGATATAATAATGGTGGATAAATTATATTTTTATCTTATAGAATATGCAACACCAAGAGGGAACCCAGTGTAAACTATGGATATGGAGGGAGAAAAATGGGTCATTTTGGGTTCATGAATTGTAGGATGGTGTGAGTTGTTGACAGTGGACAGGCTGTACTTGTGTGAGGGCAGGGGTTCATGGGTTCAGGGGGTTCAGAAGGTCCTATGCACCTTCTGCTCAATTTTGCTGTGACACTTAAGCTGCTTTAAAATGGAGTCTAGTGAAAAAGATAATGGTTTCTGACATCATTCTTCCCCTTTGGCATTGTTCCTTATTACGTGTTCTAAGTACAGTCATGTTCAGCACTCTGTATTGTATCATATATATCCTACTGATATATATATCCTACTGATATATATGATACAATACAGATATATACACAGAGTAAAGTGAGATATAAAGATGAATACCTGTTAACTCAACTCCCATATTAAGAACTGGAATGTTACTTAAATCATTGGATATTCCCACAAGCATCACCCCATATGTGTCTCTCTGCATCTATTCTCAGATGTACAGATCCTTTGAATTCGGAGGTGTGTGTGTGTGTGTGTGTGTGTGTGTGTGTATGCTTGTTTTTGCTTTCTTTAGTTATTTCCATAGATGTGTGTTTCCTCAGACATTATATCATTTAGTTTTGCTTGTTTGAATGCTTTAGAAAAATTGAATTAGTTTGTGTTCCAACCTCTGTAAGCGGCTTCTCATTTACATTGTTTCTCTCGCATGTGTTCTCCATTTTGCCAATATAGCACATAATCTATTCACTGTCAGTGGAAATTTGAGTTTGGGGTTCTTTACAGTTCTTCCTATCTCCTCAACACCCTTCTTCTAAAAACATCCTACATATGTTTCTGGTACACCTGTGGCAAACTTTCTCTAGAACTAGCTGTGGAATTGCTGTGTCATAATATACAGATACACATTGTGTGAAAGGAATATGATGCATTGTTGACAAAACACACTCAAATCTCCCATCTCTCAGATATTTTCTGTATTTATAACTCTACTGGCCAGTTGAGAAGGCTCCTAACCTTACAACTCAGATGTAGACTATACCTGTAACTTGGTGCCTGTGACCACCCCCTTGTCTCTAGGAGATTAATGGTGTCTAACCATATTTGCATCTGAAGCAGTTTTCCTGAGTCATGTCCTTTAAGCTCTGCAGGAACTGCTGGCTCACTCATGGGTTCTCCTCTGATGGACTTCCCCAGGGATGCTGGGGTTCTCAGACATGCACACAACATTCTGTAATCCAACTCTAACACTACACAAAGACTACTGTTACTAAACATATTTTTAGACTTAGGACTCATTCTGGAGTGAAGTGTATACCCACAAGTTCCTGTGTTGAAGCTGTAAAGCTGTAGGAGGCTCATTAAGGAGATAGTGAAGGTTAACTGAGCTCAGATGGGTGGAGCTGTGACTCATGGGGTTGATTTTAGAAGGCGGAGAAGAGACATCAAGGATGCACACACAGACAAAGGCCATATAAGGACACAGGAGAATGGGGCCATCTGCAAGCCAAGGACAGAAGCTTCAGAAGAAGCAAAACCAAAGCACCTTGATCTAAGACATACAGCCTTCAGAATAGTGAGAGAATAAATTTCTGTTATTTAAGCCTCCCAGCCCATGGTATTTTGTTATGGCAACTCTAGCAAACCAACTTCCTGAAACTAGGAGAAATTTCCAGAATACAGTCTGATCCCCAATAGATTTTTATTCTAATTCATGCCTCAGTTGCTCTCCATTGGATTGGAAGTATGTTCTTAGTTAGGGTTGAGGAAGACTCCAGAGATTTAACTCCCCATTTTTTTTTTTTTTTTGTCACTGAAGCCTTGAATACTCTCCTTCTCTTCCAGCTAGCACCATGATCAACTCTGGGGAGCTGCTCACGTAGATGCATGAGCTCAAGAGACACCTGGGTGTTTTCCACCCAGCCTCTCACAGAGGCTCTACCATCCTTCCTTCACCATCACTATGCAACACTGGTTAGGTTTCAGTGTGTGACAGCCAGAGTGGCCCACTGAGACCCTGAGTGTGCTCTGAGCACTGAGGTCACAGGGCTGGGTTCAGGTCCCAGATCTTTCTCTGGGAGTATAGTGAATGAAGACTCTCCCGATGGTGGTTCCTCTCACTGCATATGACCAGAGATATTTTGTGGTTTAAGAACTATGAAAGATGCTTTCTGCCTTTTGCTTTCTACCAACTTGAGAAATAAAAAAGGAGATTAACCAAAAAAACAGAGCATCACTTCATTTTGAGTGCCATTTTTAAATTTAAACATACAGTGAACTCCTATGAAGGCAGTGACAGGAAAATGAGTGTGTTGAGAAGGAACATAAATGACTCAAAAAGCCCACAGAGGCAAATATTGGTGTTGTGCTTCTTCTCTCAGTATTGGAGACCAAGAAACTCAGGTTGTCTGGTTGTAAGATGGGTGTTTCTGACTGATGAAATAGAAAAGTTTCCTATTCTTACTAAGGTCTGGGTGGATCTTCCTTTGAGATCACCACATTCACCTTCATTTCATAAACTAGAAGGTGACTGTGACTCTCAGCACCTCCATATTAGGGACGGTGGTGGCTGGGGAAAGCTTTCCTGCCCTCAGTATTTTCAGAGGCTTGTGGGAAGAAGCAAAAAATGGAATATAGGAAAAACATTTAGAAAGAGACCACCCAAAGCAAATTCTGCTGTGTAGGGGAGGATCTTGTAGCTCAGGTAAAGACTTTCCTGGCACAAATAGGAGATGCAGTGTAGGGAATATGGCCAATGAGATTGTAGTAGTAGTGTATGGTGACAGCTGGTAGCTACACTTGTGATGAGCACAGCAGAGCTTACAGAGTTGTGGATTTATTTGTTGTATACCTGAAACTAACGCAACATTCTGTTTCAACAATACTTCAAGGAAAGAAATGAGTTTCCCAGGAGTTCTAATTAAAGAAATCCCTCATTAAGATAATGGGGGTTAGGCTGGCTGTGGAGGTGAGATGGGAGTTCAGATGTAACTTATCTCCTTTTGTGTTGTCCCAAAGAGCCATCTACCAATCAATGCAGGACCTAGAGACCACTTGGAAATCCCACAGCAGTTGCCTCTTACTCTTTTCTCTCTAGCCTCAGACTCTGGCTCACCTCCTCCATGGACCATGCCAGTCATGACATCACCCTGGACCTCATTCCTCATGCATAAAATACGGAATTGGAGGATAGTAGTATTCAAGGACTCCTCCTGCATCAGTGTGCTTTGGTTCTGTGACTCCTGGAAGCAAAAGAGGACAGTTTCCCTGCCCACCTAGCTATAGACTTGCACACCTGCTGACAGAAAGTTGGACTCAGTCAAGGGCTTCAGCTGCCCTTTAGGGCCTGAGACTTCATGGTTGTTCCATACAGATCCCCAAGAACTGATGTGAGATCAGTCATAGTCAGAGCAGCCTCCTTCTTGAGGTCAGGTCTAAGGGGGAAGGGAATGATGACAACTGTCCTCCTGTTATAAGCCACACCAACACTCACAGTTCCTTTCCTCCTTCCTCAGTTTGCTTCAGAAATGCTTGTATGCCTGTATAGGTGGGGTGCTAGGTAGTTTCACACTTGCAAATGGGTTCACCTTGGCCTGATCACCAGCCAGCTGCACTAGTGTTTTAGTCAGAATTATTTCTGCTGCAAGAGCTTTGTCTGCTCAGGCTGCCATAGCAAAGTCCCACAGTCTGGGTGGCTTAAACAACAGAAATTGGTTTTCTCATAGCTCTGGGGCTAGAAGTCCTAGATCAAGGTATTTTCAAGGTTGGTTTCTTCTGAGGCTTCTCTCCTTGGTTTGCAGAGTGCCAGCTTCTCCTTCTCTCTGTGTCCACATGGTCTTTCCTGTGAGCCTGCATGACTGCATCCAACTTTCCTCTGCTAAAAGAATTCCTATTGGATTCAGGACCATCCTGAACATCTCATTTTAACTTCACTGCCTCTTTGAAGACCTTGTCATCACATACATTTACTTCAAAGGTATTGGGGGTTTGGACTTCCATCACAGAGTGGGGTAGATGTGGCGGGACACAATTCAGCCAGTACTGACTTCACGCACCTCCACCAGCCTGGGGCATAGAGGAACAAATGTGGCTGCCTTGTTGTCACATCAGGGTTTTGTTTTCTCAGGTCAACTAAATCCCTTTCCACTCACTCACCTGCTTCCTGGCTTCCCTCATTGTCTTTTTGTTGTCTTCTCCCCTGGAGAGAGAGAGAGAGAGAGAGAGAGAGAGAGTATGTGTGTGTGTGTGTGTGTGTGACTATTTACATAGGATAGGTTTCTATATATATATAGGAAAGGACAGTCAAGGATCACAGCCTCTGGCATGAGCCCCTAACAGTGATGGCAGCACTTAGATGGGAAGGCGATGGCAACTCAAAGGTATCAGAGGGAAATGAGGGAGCAGGAGGAAAATCGACCTTTCATTAGTGTCAGAGAGATAAGAAACTACTACACTATACCTACACCTAAATGATTTTCTGGCACATAGTAGCCTGTCAGTCAATGCTAGCTGGTTGAAAACTGAATGCACAAAGATCAGAGGCCATACACAGGGAACATTCAGAGAACAACAACAACAAAATCTCTTGGAAATAAGAAGTTTGAGAACTAGGTGGAAACGAACGATTTTCCAAGGCTTGGAAAATCAGGAAATCATTCAGAAGTAAAAAATAAAATTTTAAAATGATGGCATTTGAGCCTTAAAAGATGACAGAAGTGTAGGAAGACCCTGGGCTTGTCTGTTCCCAGGAACACAAGTAGATAACTATCAACTCTTCCTAAATACTCCAGAAATCGGTCTGAAGACTGACAGAACAAACTTCACAACATAGAGAGGAGACTACCTCAAACATGCTGGGAAGGAGAGTCTGCAGACAACTGGCCTAAAGGATTGTACAGCCAGAGCATAACAGCAGAGTGCACTTAATGCAAACCAGAGTCGTTCTTGGGAGCACAAAGCCCCAAACATTACATAACCTGTTCTTCATAAAGCCATTACTTTCAGGAACAGGAAACATAACTGGCTTTTATAACACAAAAAAAAGGAGGTAGAGGATTAGAAAAGATGTCAAGATGGAGGAATTTATCCTAAATGAAAGAACAAGATAAGACCATAGCAGACATCTAAACAAAACAGATAGAAATAACATGATGGATAGTGAATTTAAACTGATAAGCAGGGGTGCCTGGGTGTCTCAGTGGGTTAAAGCCTCTTCTTTTGGCTCAGGTCATGATCTTGGGGTCCTGGAATTGAGCCCTACATCAGGCTATTTGCTCAGCAGGGAGCCTGCTTCCCCCTCCCCCTCTACCTGCCTCTCTATCTAGTTGTAATATCTCTGTCAAATAAACGAATACAATCTTAAAAAAAAAAAAAACCCTGATAATCATCAGCATACTTACTGGGCTTGAGAAGATAATTGAAGACATCATCCTTATCACAGATGTAAAATATTTTTATTTATTTATTTATTTATTACATAGAAAAGCAATTTATTCCATTATAAGCACTTACACAATTAGTCATGGAGAGTAACAGGCCTGCTGGTGAAACAGGTCACCCAAAATAGAGATGGTACCAAACTAGTGGTCAAGGACTAACTCCTAAAAAAAAAAAAAAAAAAAAGCAACTCTTATCCAGGATTAATTTAATTTTAAAAACAAATACAAACTATCAATTCACTCTTCTCAACTCAACTGGACAGTCTACCTGTGGTATGACTGTCAGGTAAAAACATACATCTTTTCAACTTGGTGGTCCCAAGTTTCTTAAAAAAACCATTTCACAGAAAGGAAAGAAATATGAAAACAGCTCAAGAAATATACTAACAAGCAAAAATATATGGGGAAAGAGGAACACATAGTTTTGACTTAACTGAAGAAACTGAGAGGAGACTGGTCTACATAGGGAAATGTGCATCCTGGAAAGTCAGGTGTGAAAACTTTAGAATAGGAATTTATATGACTTGAATCTCCCCCATTTCCTGAATAAAAACAACATCTTGTGGTATTTATACTTCATGGCTCAGACACCTACTTCACTTGGCTCTATCCTTCCTCACTTTAGCCTTTAATTAAAAGGAGTCTGTAAAACTTGGGGATATAGCCTAAGAAGAAAAATAACCACACCCAATATTCCCCTTTCTGTGGCTACATTAGACCTTTTGTTACTAGAAAATTCCTGAAGAAAATTTAAATATAAGTCTGTGGCTTTACTGAATCAAGTCCCCCAGTTAATATTTAGAAAACACCCTCTGTTTGGGCTAGTAACATCGTTGATGGTACCTATCATAGAGGGATAGCCAAACAAAGTTTGTGTCTCAAAACCAGTGTTAAATCAATCTCAGGGTTGAGAGGGGGGAAAAAAGGGGAGTCTAAAATCACAAGAAGTGCAGACATATCTAGGACCCTTGTCCTTCTGGATCCACGCTTCCTTCAGGATCTTCATCATTGTAAATATTCTCTGCCATTTGCCACACTTGCATGATATTGTCTTCTGATACAGAACAAATCACCCAAGGTTCATTGGGATTCCAGGAGAAATCAGATATCTTGGCAGTGTGACCACCATGAATAAACAACAATTCTGGTGGTCCATCTTCTGCATCTTCCGGGGATTGTTCCTCTCCAATTTTACTTAAATCCCAAACATTCAGTCTGCGATCAGTACCACTGGAACCAAAATGGTCTCATTGTGAGGCGACCACTGAACCTGGAATATTTCATCCTTATGAGATTCAAAGGAATGCAACTTGAGTTTCAGATTTCTCAGATCCCACAAGGCAACAGTCTTGTCGGCTGATCCTGTGGCCAGAATGAACTCACTGTAAGGATTGAAAAATAGGCAGTTCACTTCAGCAGTGTGAGCATCAACTGAGAGGCTTGGTTTGGAAGTATTGTTTGAACGAGTATCCCAGATCATAAGTTTCTGATCATCAGCAACTGACCCAAACAGAGACTCATGGAGCAGATGCCAGGAAACAACTTCTACTACTGCTGTATGTCCTGTAAAGATGGTCTTCGCATCCACAACTTTTCCTTCCTTTGGAATAGCACTGATGTCCCAGAGGCAGATGGTGTGGTGGTCTGAAGCACTAAGTAAGTGCCCACTGAGATTTGGGTTCCAAGAAAGTCCATAGCCCTCCTTCTGATGTCCACGGAGATGCAAGTCTGGGTTGCACTCTCCAGAAGGGTCTGGTTTAGAAGGATGTTTTGTATAGTCAAAAACAAGAACATCACTGGATGGAGTCTTTGTCGCAATGATACAAGGGTTCTGGGGCATATAACGTGCCCGGTTTACTTCTCCTTCATGGTTGATCTTGATTTCTATTTCAATTTTTCCACTAACTGAGCCAAAACCTCCAAATTCTCCTTTCTCACTGTCGTAGTGTGAAGCATCAAACTGAGCATCATTGTTAGGGAGCTGCACACTGGCTATCACAAGATGGTTTTGTTCATCGGACGTGTGTGTTCCCAGGACAAGTCGATGAATGCTGAAGTCTTTCCCTTCTGGTCTGGTTACATCTGGAAGGCACTGCGCAATTAGGCTAGGCCACTCCAGGGCATGGGTCATCACCAAATCGTAAAGAAAAGGAGTGTTCTTTTTCCATATTTGTACTCTTCGTTGATCCCACGTTCTTCCACTGCGTCATCAAAGGCTGCTTCCTTGTCGGCTGTGGCGGGCAGGCAAGCCGGGGGGATCCCGGGGTCGAGCGTTGCGGGAGGGGTGGGGAGGCTACGGGCCTAAAATATTTTTAAAAGATCCAATCAGAAATTAAGAATTCTATAAATGAGATTGTAAACAGGCATTAATGCAATGAACAAAAGGCAGGAAGAAACAGAGGAATGAATAAATAATGCAGAGAACAAAACGGTAAGAAATAATGAAGCTAAACAAGGGAAAAAGAAGAATTATGAAACACAAGAATAGACTTAGGGAACTCAGTGGCTCCTTCAATTATAATAACATTCATATTATAGGAGTCCCAGAAATAGAAGAGAGAAAAGGGGACAGAAAATTTATATGAGGAAATAATGGCTGAAAATGTCCCTAATCTGGGGAAGGAGACAGACACCCAGATCCAGGAGGTACAGAGAACTCCCATCAAAATCAACAGAAACAGGCCAACACCAAGATAGAGTAAAATAATATTTGTAGAATATAGAGATATAGGGAAAAAAATCCTAAAAGCAGCAAGACAAAAAAAAAAAAATCCTTACTTACAATGGAAGATAGACAAGGCCAGCTGCAGATCTCTCAGGAGAAACTCATCAAGCCAGATGGGAGTGCCAAGCTATATTGAATGTGTTGAGTGGGAAAAATTTGTCCCCAAGAATAGTCTATCCAGCAAGACTATCATTCAGGATAGAAGGAGAAATAAAGCATTTCCCAGAGAAACAAAACTTAAAGGAGTTTGTGACCAAATGGGTGGTCACTGGAGGGGAGGAGGGGAGAACAGTGGGTGAAAAAGTTGATGGGGATTAAAGAGTACTTATTTATTCACTTATTGTGGTGAGCATAGAGAAATGGTCAGAAGTGTTGAATCACCATTGTATACCAAAACTAATATAACACTGTATGTTAATTACAGTGGAGATTTAAAAATAGTAAATAAATAAATAAGTAAATAAATAAATAAATAAATAAATAAAATCTTCAAATAAATTGTTTTAAGGAAGGGAAAAACGAAGGGGGGGGAATCAGAAGGGGAGACAAATCATGAGAGACAGTGGATTCTGAGAAACAAACTGAGGGTTTTAGAGGGTAGGAGGTGGGGGATGTGTTGGCCTGGTGATAGGTATTAAGGAGGACACATATCCATGGAGCACTGGGTGTTATATGTAAACAATGAATCTTGGAACACTACATCAAAAACCAATGATGTACTGTATGGTGACTAATATAACATAATAAATGGAGGAGGAGGAGAAAGAGGGGGAGGGGGAGGAGGGAGGAAGAAGAAGGGAAGGGGGAAGGGAGAGGGAGGTGGAGAAGAAAAAGAAGAGATAAATTGTTTTCTTATACCAACAAAGTTTAGATTTGCTTTGTGTTTTATTAAATGTTAGATCATCTTGTTTAATTACACAGTTACCAAGCTTTGTAAAACATTTGCATGCATTTTCAATGTAAAATAAGTTGCATTAAGGAAAAACTAGCCTTTACACTGCCTCTCCACCCATCACTTCCCCAATACACAATTGAATTTTATTACTGAAGTTGTTTCATATTTAATTGAAGAATATGTGCAAATATATAATTCACATTTTACACTGTCTTAGATTGTCACTAACATACTGTACATATAATTCTCCATCTTATTTTTGCATTGAACAATATATCTTGGAGATGAGAACACAGCAATATAGAGGATATTACTTACTCCTTTGTATAGTTGTCAAATCATCTATCTATTTTGTAGCTATAATGTTTCCTATTGAAGAACATTTAAATTTTGTGTTTTACCATTTCAAATAGTGCTGTAACTAATAACTTTTAACATATGTCTTTTTGTAGTTTTTCCAGATTTATTATTCCTTTCCCCCTCATCTTTATTTAGGTAAATTGACAAACAAAATCATATATATTTTAAGTGTACAATGTGATTATTTGATATATTTGTACATGTAGTGAAATGATAACCATAATCAAGTTAATTAATATAATTAATACATCCATCACCTCACATATATACTGTGTGTGTGTGTGTGTGTGTGTGTGTGTGTGTGTGGAAAAATGCTTAGGATCTATTTTCTTAGCAAATTTCAAGTATTATTATTATTGTTGCAGAGTATAAAAGACTGTTACAAACCATAGTCACCATGCTATACATTCAACTTATAACTAGAGTATCAAAAGCTGTACACATTTCTCCCCCACTTTCCATCCCCTGTTAACCACCAATCTACTCCCAGTTTTTATGGCCCAGATTCTTCAAAGTGGGATCACTGGGGCAAAGTGTAAAGGCATGTTTTCCTAGGAATGGCCTAATCTGTACATACTGTGTACGGATGAACATTGTATGACAGACTCTATTTTTCTAGTTTCATCCACACAATGTCAAACTTGCAATCCACCCAATCTAATAGCAGATAAATGATATCTTATTGTAGGTGCCATTTATAATTTATAGTTCCCTCCTTAGATAAGAGATTGGATATGTTTAAGGAGCTTTTGTATTATTTTTTTTTAATTTCCACTTAGATTCATGACAGTCCTCTTGGCTCTTATTCTCTTACCTCCATTCTCAGGCACAAAATATGCTGCCAGCCACCAAGAGGTGTATAGACCTACAGTTTGCAAACCCTTGGACTATTTTCCCATCTTACACATTTCTTCCTCTCACAGTGTACCTTAGATAGATTTTTTCCTTAGCTAATGTTTCTCTTTCTTTGCCTGACACATGTTCAGTTCACTATATTTAATATTTATTAAATATAATGATAATCGTAGAAAGGACAAGTAGGATATCAGTCAACATTAACTGAGCAGAATTTCTGCCTTCACAACAGAATAACAGGAATGCCAAAAATAGACTATGTATGCAATCATTTAAAAAATAATTTCTGAATATCTGTGTGAACAGCCTTTTTTCACTACTATGTCAGTAGAAAGACCAGTGCTGGGTATGTAGTAACCATCACACAAAGAGATATTCTCTCTGCTAAGCAGAAAATTCCAGACTCCTGTCCTTCATTTTCCCAGGAAAGATCATATGAAAAGAATTTTTAGAGCTGATTGTTCTCACTGTCAAATAACAGTCATTAAGTTAATGGTTTGCTCCAGAGTGAATTATGGAAATGTCTGTGAAACACCTTGAGGGGAGTGGATCAGGATTGATTCAGGGAAGTCCTAAGTCATCCTTCCAGGTCCCTGTGCCATGCCAATACTGAGAATAATTCAGGATCTGGCTGCCTCATTTTCCCCATTTTCATTCCTGACATCCTGAGGTAGATAGGATTGCCCAGATTCAACAGGGTCCATAAAAATATCTTCTTCTTCTTTTTTTTTTAAAGAAGAACTTTTGCATCATTCACCACGGTCTCAAGGAAATAATTTTGCAAGTTGAATATCTTCCTAAAGTAAATACCACTGGCAATGGGTCCTCCAGTAACAGCGCAGAATTTTTCCACATATCTCAACAGTTTTTCTCCTAATAACTCATCACCCTTCTCAGCTGATAGCAAATGGGGAGAGTTGAGGTTTGCCTTGAGTTTCTCCACTGACACATGCAAGTCCTTGGCTATGGTTTCCAGGGATGCATCATCCAGCCCAAAGTAAGACCTGTAGAGGGTTAAAGTCTCCTCCAGCTTCTCTACATCATTATCACTGATAAAACCCTTGAAGGGGATGGTGGCTGATGCTCTAGCCTTCAGGGCCTCCAGCCAGACCTTCTGTTTCAGGGAATCCCTCTTCCGGTCAATGGGGCAGTCACTGCAGATCCTTTGCAGGATTTCATCCTTATTGAATGCGCTGGGTTTACTTATTTTTGCACTATGTAAATCACTGTCCACTTTAGTTCGAAGAAAGTAGAAATTCTTCTTCATTTTTCTAATTGCTTCAGCCAAATGAGCATCACTAATTTTGAGGCGTGTAGAAGAGTTGATACTAAAGTCATACTCACAAAATTTCATCTTCTTCAGATACTTCTGTGGCTGAAAAGTAATGGTCATCATACCAGGCAGATCCCAAAATGTCACATTGGGAAGTTTCGGGTGTTTGTATGCTCTTCTCTCCAAGGTTGTCTCCACTGCCCCGGTGAGGGCAGCCCCTTCTTCATCGTGCCTCACCCCCCGCAGGGTATTTATGAAACTGGATTTCCCTGTTCCAGACTCCCCGGTCACAGCAATGTTTAGAGGGGCACTGTCAATGTCTCTCAATGCATCACTAATTACAGAAGCCAATCTGGGAATGTCCCCCACCTTCAGGTGTGTTTCAATCAATGTGATGGTTTCCTGAGAGAGGATTTTGCTTTCTGGCTTGAAGTTCTTAAAAAATTTGTCAAAGCCAGAGGCCAAATCAATACTCTTTGTATAAGAGGATGTGGAAGAGAGGGACTGACCCATGGCTGGAGCAGTAGAAGGCACTATGGGGAGGAGAAAAAAAGGGAAGGAAAAAGTTAGTACAGCAAGGAATGGTGTGGGCTGTGCTGTTAGGGACAGGTATAATGTCAGTCCTGGCCACAACATTGTACCCAGGAGTGCTTCTCTTTCTGTCCAGTCATTGCTCTTCCCTTATCTTGGAAAGCCCTTCTTCTATAAGACACTCTTCATTCTTCCAGACTAATTTTACAGCCTGATTCTTCAATCCAAACTTTTCCAGAAGCCCACATCATTCTTATTTATCTTGCTTTAGTTTCCTTTGTTTGTAACATTATGAAAATATTACTTTTTCATTGCAGCGAATCTAAGACAGCACCAGCAGTTATCTCAACACCCCTTCCCACTGTGATGTAAGACCCTCCAGAAAACCCACTTCTGATAACCTCCAACAACACCGTGTCATAGAACTTGGTTCTCACATGAGGCACCTAAGTAAGGAAAACTGGCTCCTTTATCTTCATTAGGAGAAACTTTCCATGATTGCAAATATGTTTCTTATCTAGTTTTCTTTTATGTGTGTGTGTGTTTTTTTTATCTAGTTTATATCTAGTTTTTTCTTTTATGTAGAAAGTGTGCTGGCTCATGAAAGTTTTGAAAGGACTCTTTGTATTTCATGGAAAAGCAACAGCAGGTGGCATGGGTTCCCATGTTATAAAAAGTATGTTGGACTATCCACTTGCTATGACCCACCCCAACTGTTCCAAGACCCCACCCATCACCTCCTTCATACCTGTGCATAAAAGTGGACAGAAATCATGCAGGGAAGATAGTCCTGCTGGAGGAATGACTGATGTATAGAGTGTCAATGAAGTAAAAGATCATGTGAACAAAGACTGAAGCAGGGACTTCTGTCACTTTCTCTGATATCAATGAAACTGAGCTTGTTCTTGAATCCCTGAACCTATGTGATCACTGGAAGCTTATATCTTGAGAGGGGGCACCAGAAGAATCATATATCCAGCACTAAAGGTAATGTGAAAGATTTGTATACTGCCCCCTACAGAGATTGAGAGCAGAGTTTTTAGACCAGGAAGCAAGTCACTTCAAGTTGTCACTGATGTCTGAGCAGCACGCAGGCTGGAGAGGTGTGCTTTGGCTAAAATGAGGCATCAGACGTCCTTTGGGGGCTTTTGGCTAGCCGTTGCTGCAGCCCAGGAGATGATGGCAAAAGACATTTTTGGAAGAAATTATTCAGACCAAGTGTACATTGTCTGGACTTGCACACATATGAATGCAGCATGCAGACATTCTCCTTAGAAAAGAAAACTGGGGGGAGGGTGTCTAGCTTGTCAAGGGTGAAAGAGGCAACTATTAAACAAACAGGAATCATGGTGCCAGCACATCTGACTACCCAGCAGGAATATTCTTCACATACAGAAGAAAGGAAATCCTGAGCATCTGGCATGTGCAGGGACAACCTCTTGCTGTGTGGAGAGAAAAGCATCCCACCACCCCTCTGGGGAGCAAGCCTCTCACAAAGCAGATTGAAGGAGCCTAAGTATGGAAGTGGCATATAAAAGCTTTGCCTCAAGGGCGAGCCAACAAGGTGAGACTACAACTCCTTCTGGTATAGTCTCCTGCCTGTGCATTCTCAGAGGATGGGGAGGAAAAACAAAAAGACTCCTTGAAACAACTTGTTTCATGAGCCGGTCCACTTTCTAGATAAAAGAATGCACTGGAGCGTGAGGAAATACACCTGAGACAGGTCCTAAGGAGTGGAACAAATAAAGGGAAATAAAGGGAACCAAATGACAGGGTTAGAGAGTAAGCAGACATGGAAAGTGAAATTCTGTGTGCTGAGCAAATTTCAACTCCGCAAAAGCCATGCCGTATTCTTCTATAGGTTCTATACCTCACCTGATGTTGTATGTAAAGCTCTGTTACTTACTATTTTCTGCTGCAGCAGCAGTGCGTGGGGGCAGGGGCAGAGTACCTTATGATATCCCTGGGAGCTCCACTTACCTTCTGGCACTGTGTTCTCTGCAGCTAGAATAGAAATGACAGGGAATGTAAGAAATCCATGCCAGTAAACCTTAGATGTGCATCTCTACATACGTTCCTCATCTCATCCACTTAACAATCCTATAAGGATGTATAATAATTTCCAACTTCAAATCAAAAAATCAAATAAATGTTGCAGTTAAGAGACAGGCAACCTTACTGTTATCAATGTTCAGACCTAGAATTCAAGGTGAGGGCTCTCTTCCAAGGGCAGAGCTCTGTCTCAGGAAGCAAAGGCAGAGCACACAATGAGGTGGTGAGAGATAAAACTAGGACTCAAAATGAAGTCAGTGTGAGACACACAGGATTTATAGTTCTATGGAGAGATGTGTTAAAAAGAAAACCACAGAGTCATAATGGGTCCGTTTAAGTTAAAGCCCAAAGTCAGTAAACCAAGACTTAGTATCTAACAGCAGTTTCAACCCCCAAGGATGTAATCTTACAGCAGTCAACTTGGCAGTTTCCTGGTCAGCACTAAAACCTATACTGAAAGATCTTCTTCTCTCTCCTTAGGATGGCAACTGAGCCTAAAACAAGGATTCTTTCCTAATAACTGTTTTCTTAATAATTGTTTTTCTGCTCTCTTTACTCATTAAAACCTTTTCTTTTCTATAGCAAAATGGAGCTCCTTTATACTTCCTAGATGGGATATTACCCAATTCAAAAATCACTTAATAAAGTCAATTAGGTTGTTAGAATTACTTGGTTCAATTCTTTTGTTTAATATATTTAGTGGCAGTATCTACAGCCTAAGCAAACTTCTGACTCTATTTGGGGACAATAAGAAACACAGGTGTGGTGCCCAATGAAGCCTTTTGAGTTCACTCTTTCTCAACATTTACAAGGGTCATTGGTAAGTCCATCTTGTTTTGGGCTCTGCTCTGTTTTGCATGAGAGCTTGGGAAAGAATTGCCTTTCCAACCCAGGGTTAGTGGATCACTCTGTCACTGACACACAGGCTCTGACAAAGCAACATTCTTAGGCTTTGGTTCAATCCACAAGTCCACACTGGAATCCTTTCCCCAATTCCAGGCCACAGTCTGTATTTACTGGTCTTTGCTGGCTTAGTCTTTTCCCCATTTCCTGCCTGCAGCCTTCAATAATGGAACCTTCTGGTTTAGTCCATGATGGAAATCTGTGGTTTTGTGTAGAGGGCACACTATTGAATAGTTCATAGTAACTTAAACCTAGCCCTTGGTTCTGAACTCAGATTCTGATTTGGGAACTGTTTATGGTAGTTACAGTTCTCCATGTGTGTGGAAGCAGGCTGCAGTCCCCATTCTTGGAGGTCTACTGGCTCAATTCCTGTCCTAATCCCTAGTTATTTGGGTATTGCTCGTGTCCATAGTTCAATTACATCAGTACTGTTGTGTTCTTTGAATATGTCCATGAGGTAAAGGACTAATAAACAAATAGAAACTAAACTAATAAACAAAAGAATAAATAAACTAACAAAAAATAAACAAATAGAAACTAAACTAATAAACAAAAAGAATAAATAAACTAACAAAAAATAAATGGGATCTTTAAAACTCCAAACAGTTAAGTGCTCTAACCCACCAGCACATTGTGTATGTTGTATCTAAGATCCATGGGACTCCTTCTTAAGCTGTTCATAGGAAAGCAAACTGGGACTGTACTTGAAAACAGTATGGAGGTGACTCAAAAGTTAAAAAGAGAACTACCATATGATCCAATAATTTTAAAACTAGATATTTACCCAAAGAATAAATAAATACTGATTCCAAAGGATAGATGCACCTTAATATTTATAGCAGCATTATCTACAATAGCCAAATTATGGAATGAGCCCAAATGTCCATCAACTGATGAATGGATAAGAAGACATGTGGTACATATGTAGAGGATGGGATATCATTTATACATAAAAAATAAAGCCTCCCCATTTAAAGAGAAGTGGATGGACAATTATATCATTCCGAACACCTATGAATTCAAACTGAGATAAGAAAAGAAATTGCTGAAATCCAGAAAAGAATTGCTGAATCTCTGCCAGTAGAAAAGTAGATGCAGGGAAGTGAAACTGAAGGGAGATATTGGAAGATAAAGGGCAGGGAAGGGATCCTCCACAAGTCAGCTATGGGAAAGTGAAATAGCCCCAGAGCATAAAATTGGAACCTGTAGAAATGTGTTCTGGGGAAAGACATGCCTGCATGAAAGGTGCTCACCAGGTGAAGTAGGGCAGAATGCTAGGTAGGAGAGTGTGGTCTCAGGATCCCCTGAACCATAGAAGGAATGGGGGTGCCTGAGCTGGTAGAGTTCCCATACATTGGAGCAGAGAAACTAGTTGTCAGAAAGCTCTGGAGGAGGCTCTGAGCTCAGTTTGCCATAAATCACAAGCTGTGTCCTGATGGGGTGACTGTTTCCTGCATGGAGACCCTGCAAAGGACAAGAACATGGGGACCCTCTGCCTTCCCCTGGGAGGGGCAGAGCAGATGTGTGTGGGATCAGGCAACAACTCTCTGTGTGGGAGCCTTTTAAAGGATGTTAATGTAAACCATCTACCTTCTCCTGGGAGGATCAGTGTGGGCACACACTGCAGAAGACTGCAGAGTTTGGCACATACAAAGTGAAGACTGCTTATCCCTGAGAGAGGGGACCACCATCTTTCAGCTCTGGGGTGGAGATGGGGCATGGCCATTTTTACTTTGATCCTCTAAAGGGGCATGAAGAGCCTTCAGGGAACAAACACCACTCAGAGCAACTAAAACTGCTTACACTGAGTCTGGTCCACTTATAAGGGGGAGGTGAACTACTCTCAGGAAAGACACCTAAGAATCAGGGCTGCTGCCCCACCCCCAGAAAGCCAACTGGAAGAACAGGTAAACAGCAAGTTTGTGGCCCACATGGGCTTGTAAAATTCCAGCTCTAGAGGGAAAATAATGTATACAACTTAGTTTTGGTTATTTTTTTTTTCTCATGATTCACTTACCTTTCAGTGTAAAATTTTCTATTTTTTCTTTTTTCCTCTTTCAACTAGTTTCTTATTTTATCAACTCCTTGATTTTGTTGTGTTGTTGTTGTTGTTGTTTGACAGAGAGATATCACAAGTAGGCAGAGAGGCAGGCAGACAGTGAGAGGGGGAGTGGAGAGCCTGATGCTGGGCTCAATGCCAGGACCCTGATATCATGACCTGAGCCAAAGGCAGAAGCTTAACCCACTGAGCCACCCAGGAGCCCCTCAACTCTTTGTTTTTTGGTCTTTTTTAACTTTCATTTTTTACATTTTCACACACACACACACACACACATATA
This sequence comes from Mustela erminea, assembly GCF_009829155.1. Classification (NCBI taxonomy): domain Eukaryota; kingdom Metazoa; phylum Chordata; class Mammalia; order Carnivora; family Mustelidae; genus Mustela; species Mustela erminea. The sequence goes on along the minus strand of NC_045616.1, from coordinate 13,385,735 downwards.
ATATATATACATACACTTCATTTTGGCTTCTTTTCTCTATTCAATTTTAGTGTGTGTGTGTGTGTGTGTGTGTGTGTGTGTGTGTGTCTGTGTGTCTGTGTCTGTGTGTCTGTGTGTATTTCTCTATTCAATTGTGTGTGCATGTGTGTGTGTATTTTGTTGTTGTTGTTGTTTGGTTTTGCTTCCCTTACAATTTGGGGATTTAGTGTCTTCTAACAGACCACAATACACTCAGGACCAAGTGGATCACCCCGTTCTGTCCACTCTATAACATTATATACCATCTTCTACCATCTTTTTTTTCCCCCCTTTTTCTTTCTCATTTTTTTCTAGTTTCTGACCTCCCCAGACTTGTCTAGTGTGTATTTTGCTTGTCTGGATGTTCATATTTTCCATAGTGCTCACTCATTCATCCATTCTTCTCTGGGCAAAATGACTAGAAGGAGGGGTTCACAACAAAAGAAAGAACCAAAGGTAATACTCTCTGCCACAGATTAAATTGATATGGATATAAGTAAAATGTTGGAGATGGAAATCAGCAGAACAACTATAGAGTTACTAGCTGGGCTGAGTGACATCTTCGTGCAAAAATGAGATTTAGTCAGGTCAAAAATAAAAATGCCCTAACTGAGATGCAGTCTAAATTGGATACTCTAAAAGATAGGGTAAATGAGGCAGAAGAGAGAGTCAGTGACAGAGAAGACAAGTTGATGGAAAGAAGAAAGATGAGGAAAAGAGAGATAAACAACTAATGGACCATGAGGGAAGGCATTGAGAAATCAGTGACATCATAAAGCAAAACAATACTAGTATTACTGGGGTCTCTGAAGAAGAAGAAAGAGAGAGAGGTCCAGAAAATATATTTGAGCAAATCAAAGCTGAGAAATTCTCTAACTGGGGAAGGAAACAGGCATTCAAGTCCAATAGCTAAAGAGAATGCCTCTCAAAATAAATAAAAATAGGTCAACACCCCAACATATAATAATGAAGCTTGCATATTTTGAGGTAAAGAGAAAAAGTCGTGAAAGCAGCTTGAGATAAGAGGCTCTTAAGCTACACTGGTAGAAACATTAGGCTGCCACCAGACTTATCCACAGAGACCGAAAGGGCTGGCATGATATATTCAGAGTACTAAGTGAGAAAAACACACAACCAGGAATATTTTATGCAGCAAGGCTGTCATTCAGAGTGAAAGGAGAGAGAAAGAGCTTCCAGGACAAACAGAAACTGAAAGAATTTGTGACCACTAGTCCAGCCCTGTAAGAAATATTAAAGGGGATCCTGTAAGTGAAGAGAGAGAATATTCTTGGGAGTAACATAGACCAGAAGAAACAGAGACAATCTACAGAAACATGAACTCTAAAGATAATACAATGGTATTAAATTCATATCTTTCAATAATTACTCTGAATCTAAATGAGCTAAATGCTCCAATCAAAAGACACAGGTGATCAGATTGGATGAAAAAGTGAGACCCATCCATATGCTGTGTACTAGAGACTCATTTTGGACACAAGTTCACCTCCAGATTGAAAGTAGGGTGGCAGACAACCATTTATCATGCTAATGGACCTCAAAAGATAGCTAGGGTAGCAATCCTTATTATCAGATAAATTAGATTTTAAACCAAAGACTGTAGTAAGGGGTGAAGAGGGATACTATATACTACAACAAGAAGATCTAACAATTATAAATGTTTACATCACTAACTTGGGACCAGCCACATGTATCAACCAATTAATAATCAAATTAAAGAAACATATTGATAATAATACAAAAATAGTAGGGGACTTCAAAACCCCACTCACAGTGGTGTACAGATCATCTAAGCAGAAGATCAACAAGAAAACAAGGGCTTTGAGTGACAGACTAGACCAGATGCACTTCACAGATATACACAGAGCATGCCATCCTAAAGCAACAGAATACACATTCTTCTCTAGTGCACATGGAACATTCTCTAGAATAGATCACACACACTGGGTCACAAATCAAGTCTCAACAAAAGGATAAGATTGGGATTATTCCTTTCATGTTTTCAAACCACAATGCTTTGAAACTTGAACTCCATCAGAAAAGGAAATTTGGAAGGAACTCAAACACTTGGAGGATAAGGGAATCCTACTAAAGAATGATTGGGTCAAACAGGAAATTAAAGGAGAATTTTAAAAAATTACGGAAACTAATGAAAATGAAAACACAGCCGTTCAAAATCTTTTGGCTATGGCAAAGGAGGTCCTAAGAGGGGTGAATATAGCAATGCAAGCCTTTCTAAAAAAATTAGAAAAGTCAGATACACCAGCTAAACTTGCACCTCAAGGAGCAAATACTGCCTAAACCAAGCAGGAGAAGAGAAACAATAAAGATTACAGCAGAAATCCATGAACTAGAAACTAGAAGAAGAGTAAAACAAAACTAGAAACTGCTTCTTTGAAAGAATTAATAAGATTGATAAATCCCTCAGCAAACTTATCAAAAAGAAAAGAGAAAGGACCCAAATTAATAAAATCATGAATGAAAGAAGAGAGTTCATGAACAACAGCAATACAATAATACAGTAATTTTAAGAACACATTATGAGCAAGCATATGCCAACAAATTATGCAATCTGGAAGAAATGGAGGCATTCCTGGCAACTTATAAACTACCAAAACTGAAAACAGGAAGAAATAGAAAACATGAACAGACCCATAACTGGCAAGGAAATTGAAGCAGTAATAAAACTCCCCCAAACACTGGAGTCCAGGGCCAGATGACTTCCCAGGGGAATTCTATCAAACATTTAAAGAGAAACTAATACCTATTCTTCTGAAGTTATTTCAAAAATAGAAATAGAAGGAAAACATTCTATGAGGCTAGCATTACCTTCATCCCAATACCAGACAAAGAACCCACCAAAAAGGAGAATTACAGAAAAATATCCATTAAAAACATGGATGCCAGAATTCTCACTGAGAAACTAGCCAAAGGATCCAGCAGTCATTAGAAGGATTATTCACCAGGATCAAGTGGGTTTTATGTCTGGGCTGTAAGGGTTGTCCAATGTTCACAAAACAATCAAGATTATAAATCACATTAATAAAAAAAAAGTCAAGAAACATATGATACTCTCAATTGATGAAGGAAAAGCATTTGACAAAATACAATATCCTTTCTTGATGAAAACTCTTCAAAGTGTAGCAATAGAGGAATATGCCTTAATATCATAAAAGCCATCTACAAAAAGCCCACGGAGAATATCATTCTCAATGGGGAAAAACTGAGAGCTTTTCCCTTAAGATAAGGATCATGGCAGGGATATCACCATCACAACTGTTGTTCAACATAGTGCTAGAAGTACTAGACTCAGTAACCAGACAACAAAAAGAAATAAAAGGTATCCAAGTTAGTAAAAAAGTTAAACTCTCACTCTTTGCAGGCCACATGATACTTTAGGTTGAAAACCCAAAAGACTCCACCCCAAAATTGCTAGCACTTGTACAGTAATTCAGGAAAGTGGCCAGATATAAAATCAATGCACAGAAATCAGTTGCATTTCTTTTTTTTTTTTTTAATAATTACTGGATGAAAGTAATACACTCTTCCTTTTTAAAAAAAATTTTTAAAGATTTTATTTAGTTATTTGACAGGCAGAGATCACAAGTAGGCAGACAGGCAGGCAGATAGAGAGAGAGAGGTGGAAGCAGGCTCGCTGCTGAGCAGAGAGCCCGATGTGGGACTTGATCCCAGGACCCTGAGATCATGACCTGAGCCCAAGGCAGAGGCTTTAACCCACTGAGCCACCCAGGTGCCCCATCAGTTGCATTTCTATAGACTACCAATGTGACTGAAGAAAAAGAAATTAGGAAATTGATCCCATTTACAATTGTACCAAAAACCGTAAGAAACCTAGGAAGAAACCTAAGCATAGAGGTGAAGGATCTGTACTCTAGGAACTGTAGAATGCTTATAAAAGAAATTGAGGAAGACACAAAGAGATAAAAAAACATTCCAAGTTCATGGATTGGAAGAATAAACATTGCAAAAATGTCAAAGCTGTCCAGAGCAATCTACACATTCAATGCAATCCCTATCAAAACACCATCAACATTTTTCACAGACCTGGAATAAATAATTCTAAAATTTGTGTGGAACCAGAAAAACCCCGAGTAGCTGAAAGAGTGTTGAAAAGGAAAACTAAGGCTGGTGGTATCACAATGCCAGACTTCTACTTCAAGACAGTATGGTACCAGCTCAAGAACAGACACATGCACTGATGGAACAGAATAGAGAGCCCAGAAATGGACCTTCAGCTATATGGTCAACTAACCTCCAACAAAGCAGAAAAGAATACCCAATGGAAAAAGGACAGTCTCTTCAGTAAATGGTGTTGAGAAAGTTAGAAAGCCACATGCAAAAGAACGAAATTGGATTATGTATCTCTTACATAATAAAAAAGATAAACTCAAAATGGATGAAAGACCTCAATGTGAGACAAGAATCCATCACAATCCTAGAGAAGAACACAGGCAGCAACCTCTTCCACCTTGGCTGCAGCACCTTCTTGTTAGACACCTCTCCAAAGGTGAGGGAAACAGTGAAAATAAACCATTGGAACTTCATCAAGATAAAAAGCTTCTGTTTGTTCATCAAAAGAAATGTCAACAAAACTAAAATGCAACTTACAGAATGGGAGAAGATATTTGCAAGTGACATATGAGATAAAGAAATAGTATCTAAGATCTATAAAGAACTTCTCAAACTCAACACCCAAAAAACAAATAATCCACTCAGTAAATGGGCAGAAGACATGAACAGACATTTCTAAAAAAGATATACAAATGGCCAGCAGATACATGAAAGAGTGCTCAAGATCACTTGGCATCAGGAAAATACAAATCAAAACCACAATGAGTACACCAGTCAGAATGGCTAAATTAACAAGACAGGAAACAACAAAGAAACTAACTATAGAGAAAAATAGAGAACAATGTCCATACTCTGTCCATACTCTCTGATGGTTACCAGAGAGGCTATAGTAAGGGGAATGGTAGAATAGGTGATGGAGATTAAAGAGTGTACTTGTGATGTGCACCCAGCATTATATATAAATGTTATTGAACACCTGAAGCTAATATAACACTGTACATTAACTATCCTGGAATTAAACTAAAAAATATATAAAATTAATAAAATAAAAATAGCTCAGGAGAATAAATGATATTGATGTCTCATTATGTCTGAGCACTCATTTTATGGGTAACCTAAGGTTTGTTGTTTAGAATAACTATATTGAATAGATGTTTACATATATTTTTCATCATTTTATGTACATTTTTAAATAGTTTCATATATTTTTGAGTAACTAAAATCTTAGAGTTTTGCTGAATTAAATTACGTAATGATTTAAGTTAAATTCATTAAATATCTATCAACATCATTCCAGGTAAGGTAAAATAATGAAACATTAATTACTAAACATCGGTTTCTCCAATTTTGGCTTCTTCATTACAGGAAGACTAAAGAAATATGTTGATCTGTCACATGAAAAAATGTTCATCACCATTAGCCATCAGGGAAATTCAAATCAAAACCACATTGAGATACCACCTTATACCAGTTAGAATGGTCAAAATTAAAAGGACAAGAAACAACAATCATTGGACAGGATGTGGAGAAAGGGAGCCCTCTTACACAGTTGGTGAAAATGCAAGTTGGTACAGCCACTTTGGAAAACAGTGTGGAGACTCCTTAAGAAATTAAAAATAGAGCTACCCTATGACCCTGCAATTGCACTACTGGGTATTTACCCCAAAGATACAGGTGTAGTGAAAAGAAGGGCCATATGGACCCCAATGTTCATAGCAGCAATGGCCACAATAGCCAAAATGTGGAAAGAGCCAATATACCCTTCAACAGATGAATGGGTAAAGAAGATATGGTCCATATATACAATGGAATATTACGCCTCCATCAGAAAGGATGAATACCCAACTTTTGTATCTCATGAACTCCCCACTGATACCTTGTTGTCTCATACTAGTATGACTAACTACAGCAAAATATTTAATGTTTTGCCATTAAGCCTATCGTCAACGGGTTAAGGATGTCTTCCCAGATACCAGTTCAAAGGATCCTGCTGGTCACAGTCTCGAGTCTGGTGATTGGGTAGTCTGTAATTGTCATCAGAAGAATACATTATACATTTTGAACCCCACTAGAAGGAATCTTACCAAGTGCTCCCAACTACTGACATTATTAAAAAACTAGAAGGTGCTGAGTCTTGGGTATACATATCACAGCCAAAGAAGGCTTCACTTGACATCTGGTCCTGCACAGATACTAGAGACAACAAAATCAATTGAATAGGAAGCTAAGCAACTGACATCGAAGCACGTTGACTTCATCCAAGACAATAGATCAATTCTTCAGACTTTAACTAAATGTGAAACCCTTTGTCCTTCTTTTCCTTTCCTTTATTCTGGCATAATATTGGAAAAATAAGGACCTCAGGTGTATGTTTGAGCCCATGCTCAGAAGGAGGAATAAACTCCAGAATGTAAAACAACCTTTTATTTCAGGCTAAGAGAAAAATCTAATCATGTCCCTAAATTTTCTCAAGCGAAATATGACATCACATTGGTTGGCTCCCTTGGATTTACATCATTGAGTTAAAAAAGACTAACCAAGACACATTCAGGAACCAGAATTTGCTTCCTTTGACATGGAAATGATTCTCTGGTTAACAGCTATATTTACAGGACAATTTGATTAGGAGCCCGTCCTTAACTCCTAAATATAATGCAGAATCCATTGTTAAAAGCATAGCTACCCAACAAAGATCTTTAGACTCTCTAGCCAAAGATTTTCTTGTCTATAAGACATACTCTGATTATATTTTAGCTGAGCAAGAGTTGTCTGTACTGTGACCAACAGCACCAGCTGCATCCAGGTTAACACTTTTGGGGAAATTGAAACACAACTACATATGAACACTGAACAAGCCACTTAGCTTAAAAAGATGATTCCTCAGTGGGGTCTTTTTTTGGCTTATTCAGGTTTGGGCGTTTGGGTTCTGGTGTACTCCAACCTTTGAAAACTATCTGTTTATAAAAATCCTAATAATTTGCCAGGTACCCTGTGTATTCTTAAAAATTTTTAAATGCATGTTTACACATGCTAACCACTAAGCAAGTAATCTCTCTGAGACTGGAGCTTCAGAAAAAAAAAATGTAGAGGATGACTGATACCAAAACTGTGAACCTGAAGTCAGCATTGGTGAATATTGCAGAGATTAAGCAAAAACATCATGACATGTGAATACAATGGAAACGATCAGCCACAGGGTCACAGGGCCATAGAAGCCACTTACATTAAGGCCTGTGCTCATTAAACCAAGGCCAAATACCTAACCTAATTACAGTTTCACTCCTCTTAGCATGTATAATTTAACCAGGTAGGAATTTCCTGATCAACCATGGGAAATTTACCGATAGACCCTTTCTCTTCCCCATAGGAGAGCAATCCTGACTAAAGTAATGGAATCTTGAGATCCCAGGTTAGCTCAGTTGGTGGAGCGTCCTACTCTTATTCTCAGCTTTTGTCTTGATCCCAGGGTTGTGAGTTCAAGTCCCACAAAGAGCTCCATGCTTTGTGTAAAGCGTTAAAAAAAATGCAATGGATTCTTTATATATATATATATATATTTTCCCTTCCACTCTTCCTTTAAAAACATTTGTTTTCTACAGTTCAATTTAATTCATGACTCATTTAATAAATAATAAATAAATAAAACTAATCATTCTTTCCTCTCTATTCAGTTGAATTGTCTTTTAACAGATAATATGCATTGTCTCCCCAGGGGAAGGTATCTAGGCCTGAGATGGGGAGTATCTGATCCAGAAGCTCTTGGGGAAAAGCCCCTATCAACTAAAACCCCTGATATTGACTTGTTCCTTCTGCAGTTCACAGGAATAACATTTGTTCTCCAACCGCCCTTTGAAAATGTCCCAAATAGGTAAATGCTCTAACTGGCTTAAGGCATCCACCAGACATCTTGCCCCTCAGCCCTCCACATCCACAGCACCCAAAATGGAGCATTCAGACACTCACCCTTAGATGTTCAAATCTGTAATTTTATTTTTATACCTGTACTCAATTCAAAGTGATTCCTTGCTTACCAGTTCCTGAAGGAAAAGAGACTTCTGGTGTCCCAGCTGAGCTCCAAATGTGTCCCCTGGCTGTGCAGGAAATTATGAGCCAGGCTGAAGTGCTCCCTGAAGCCCACATCAGGAACACTCCTCTGCACAGACTGGCCTTGCACTGCAAAGTTTAAAGAGCTGACTGTCACCCAAATGTCTAGCACTGCCTGTGAGAAGGTGGCAGGACTTAAATAATCTCTGGTCTCTGCTCCACCCTCACAGGAATCTGGCCAAAAGTAAAAAAAGAAGCCATCACATTGCAGAGCTCTGCATTTCCAAGAACAGAGAGTAATACCAAAATTCAGTTCTGAGAAACACAGCCATTGCCAGGAAAAGAAAGTGAAAGCCCCCATGGCCATTGATTCTGTGTGGTTTTCGCATCATGAGTAAGTCTTCTAGTGACATCTGAGAGGCCACACTAACCAGGGTACAGGCTCCAGCCCTGGCAGAATCTGAATTCAGAATAAGAGTCCACAGACCTGAATCCTGGAAAAATGACACTCATGGTCCCTATGTTAACCTTGGACAACCCAAACTCTATGGAGAGTGATCTCTAATATAGAGTCTATCTATTCCTTGTCACTGGTGTCTGGCACAGAGCTTCAAAAACCCTGATTTCCCTAAGTGTTAGAAGTTGGCTTTGTTATGCTAATGAAGTGATTCCAGGCAGGATCCTAGATGGCTTCATGTCAGTGGCTGGTCACTAGAAAGACCAAACATGTGAATAGAGGGGGACTCTCAGCCAGCTGGACCTCTGGGGAAGAAAAGGGGGAGTTGGAGATTGAGTACTATCAAATGGCCTATGATTTGATCAATCATGTTCACATTATGAAAACTTAATCAAAACCCTGGACACCAATACTCAAATGGGCTTCTTAGTTGACATTTGCATTGATACTCTGGGAGGATGATATAGGCATGGAAGCCATGTACTCTCTCCCAGACCTCACCCTATGTGTATTCTTTTAAATAAAACTGTACAGGTAAAGCTTTCCTTACTTCTGTGTATCATTCTAATTATCAAGCCTGAGGGTGTTATAGGACCCCTGTAATCTGTGGACAGTTAGAGGTCCAGGTGACCTAAGGAAACTTCTCAAATGCAGCTGGTATCTGAAATAAGGGTAGTTTTCTGAAGTACTGAGCCCCGATATTTGGGAAATCTTTGCTAACTCTGGCTGGTTAATGTTGGAATTAAAAGGCAATATGCCAGTTTGGGGTGGAAACTGAGTAGAGAGTAACCCTGTGTCCTTAGCAACCATATTCTGGCTTTAATTTTTTTTATTTATTTGTTGAAAAGAAATCTGCTATGTAATTTATATTTAAGAGTTATAAGACCTATATATCAATACGTCCCACAACAAACAATGGCCATTTACCAAGCTTCCATACCAGAGGGACTGTGCCATCCTTAAATGTCCCTTTTATGAATGTATGAACAAATATGCAAAATGAGTATTCTACTTTTCACAAAAATGGGAGCATTCCCTACACAATGTCCTGTACCTTGGGTTCTTCATTTGCTTTCTTAATTGTTCTGGATGAAAACACTCAAAGCTCCTCCTGTTAAAAAGACTCTGAGAAACAAACTGAGGGTTTTGGAGGGGAGGAGGGTGGTAGGATGGGTGAGCCTGGTGCTGGGTATTACGGAGGGCATGTATTGCATGGAGTACTGGGTGTGGTGCATAAACAATGAATCCTGCAACACTGAAAAAAATTAAATTAAAAAAATAAAAAATAAAGATTAAAGAAATGCAAAAAAATAAAGTGATTATTGATAGATAAAAAATTTATTAATGTCTTCTCAAACAAACATCTATTTTGCTGACAAGTAGGTCAAGAAATAAAACCTACATAAACTATAGCTCAATAAAGGTGTCACTTTAAAAATGAAGAAAAAGAAATCGGACCTGCCCAGCCCAGTAAACTCTGGTGATCCCCTGCAAATAGTAACTACCTCTTCCAATTTGGAGGTTATTCCTTCACACATACACCGCATTTTTTAAAAAAAGTTTTATTTATTTATTTGACAGACAGAGATTACAAGTAGGCAGAGAGGCAGGCAGGGAGAGAGAGAGGAGGAAGCAGGCTCTCCAGAGAGCCTGATGTCGGGCTTGATCTCAGGACCCTGGGATCGTGACCTGAGCTGAAAGCAGATTAACCCACTGAGCCACCCAGGTGCCCCTCACATACACCACATTTTGATTAAAGAATAATTAGCATAAAATATTATCTTAGTTTTAGATGCACAATATACTAATTCAACAACTCTATACATTACTCAAAGATCTCCATAATACATGCAGTCACCATGTGACATTGTTACAATATCAATGATTACATTCCTTATGTTCTACTATTCATCCCTGTGACTTAAATGCTTTATAACCGGAAGTTTATGACTCTTAATCTCCTTATTCATTTTACCTTTGCTGCATCCACCTCCGCTCTGGCAACTACCAGTTTGTTCTCTGTATTTAACAGTCAGTTCTGTTGTTGTTTGTTTGTTCAGATGTCACATATAAGTAAAATTATATAATATTTGTCTTTCTCTTTCTCACTTATCTCAGTGTAATACCTTTTAAGCTATCCATGTTGTGGCAAATGGCAAGCTCTCATTATTTAATGGCCAAGTAATATTCCATTGTGTGTGTATATATGCATCTATTCATCTATCAATGCACACATGGCTAAGTTTATTCCTATGTAATTTGACATTGGACCAGATGGATTTAAGTGATATATCCAGAACATTCCATCCTAGAACAGCAGAATGCACATTGTTTTCAAGTGCATGTGGAACATTCTCCAGATTAGACTGCATATTAGACCACAAAACATGTTTCAACAAGTTTCAAAAGATCAAAGTCATACCATGCACCTTTTCAGACCATAATGGTACGAAACTAGAAATCACCACAAGAAAGCATCTGGAAAGAGCACAAGTACATGGAGGTTAAATTACATGCTACTACACAGTGAATGTATCAACCAAGAAATGAAAGAGGAAAACAAAACATTCATGGAACCAAGTAAAAATAAATACATAGCATTCCAAATTCTTTGGAATACAGCAAAGCAGTTCTAAGCCTTAAGTTTATACCAATACAGGTCTACCTCAAGATAAGAAAAACCTCAAATAAAAAACCTAACCTTATACCTGGAGGAGCTAGAAAAGGAAGAACAAACAAAACCCAAATATAGTAGAAGGAAGGAAATAATATAAGCTATAGGAGGAGTAAATGAAATAAACCTATAAAACCAATAGAAGAGATCAATGAAATGAGGAGCAGGTACTTTGAAAACATAAACAAAATTGATAAACCTGTAGCCAGATTCTTTAAAAGAGAGAAAGAAGGAAAGAGCAAGAGCTCACATAAAATCAGAATTAAAGAGGAGAAATACAAAGTGACACAATAGAAATACAAAGAATTGTAAGAGAATATGAGACTGACTCACGATGAATTGTAAGAGAATATTATGAAAAATCGTATAGCAAGAAGTTGAATAACATAAAGGAATTAGATAAATTTTTTGAAACATGTAACCTTCCAAAACTTGAATCAGGAAGAAATAGACAATCTGAACAGACTGATTACCACTAATGAAATTGAATCAGTAATAAAAATACTGTGACAACAAATGTCAGGACCAGACAACCTCACAAGTGAATTCTAGAAAACATGTAAAGAAGAGTAAATACCTGTTCATCTCAAACAACTCCTAAAAATAGAAAAGAAAGAAAAACTTCCAAATGCATTCTATAAAGCCAAAATTACCCTGATACCAACATTGGATAAAGTCATTAAAAAAAAAAAGAACTCCAGGACGATGTCTCTAATAAACATAGATGCAAAAATGCTCACAAAATATTAGCAAGCCAAATCTAACAAAGCTTTAGCAATCACTCACCTGGATCAAGTTGAAGGTATTCCAAATGCAAATTGTGGTTCAATAGATACAAATCACTCAAAACAAATCAATCAACATGATATATTAAATTAATAAGAGAAAGAATAAAAACCATATGATGATTTCAATAGATGCAGAAACAAACACTGACAATGTACAACATTTATTTACATTGAAAAGAAGATTTAGAGGGAACAAACCTCAACATAATAAAGCCAATGTATGTAAAACCCACAGTGGCATCATACTTAATGGTAAAAATCTCAGAGCAGTTTTCCTAAGCTCAGGAACAAGACAAGGGTGTCCACTTGCCTTTATTCAACATAGTACTATAAGTCCTTAGCCACAGCATCAGACAAGAAAAAGGAATAAACGGTATACAAATTTGTAATGAAGTAAAATGTTCTCTATTTGCAGATGACATGGTACTATACAGAGAAAAATCTGAAAACCACCAAAAAAAAAAAAACTAGAACTGATCAACAAATTCAGTAATGACACAGGATATAAACTCAAGATACAGAAATCCATTGTATTCCCCAAAACTAATAATAGAGCAGCAGAAAGAGAAATGACAAAAACAGCCAAACTTACAATTGCACCAAAAATATAAAATGCCTAGAAATAAACTTAAAAAAAAAATAGTGAGACACCCATGCCCTGAAAATAAAAACATCGGTGAAAGACAAGATGACACACACAATAAATGAAAAGATAGGGGCACCTGGATGGCTCAGTGGTTTAAGTCTCTGCCTTTGGCTCAGGTCATGATCTCAGGGTCCTGGGATCGAGTCCCGCATCAGGCTCTCTGCTCAGTGGGGAGCCTGCTTCCTCCTCTCTCTGTGCCTGACTCTCTGCCTACTTGTGATCTCTTGCTCTCAAATAAAAAAAAATGAAATCTTAAAAAAAATGAAAAGATAATTCTTGTTCATAGATTGGAAGAACAATTACTATAAAATATCCATAAAATGCATAACACTCTGCAAATTTAAGGCAGCCCTATGGAAATACCAAAAGCATTTTTCACAGAACTGGAACAAGTAATATTTATTTTTTTTATTGTTTTATATTAGTTACCATTCAAGACAGCATTAGTTTTTCATGTAATCCAAAATTCATTGTTTATATATAATACCCAGAGTTGCATGCAATACATGCTCTTTTTTTTTTTTTAAGATTTTATTTATTTATCGGGGGGGGGGGGAGAGCGAGCACAGGCAGACAGAATGGCAGGCAGAGGCAGAGGGAGAAGCAGGCTCCCTGCTGAGCAAGGAGCCTGATGTGGGACTCGATCCCGGGATGCTAGGATCATGACCTGAGCCAAAAGCAGCTGCTTAACCAACTGAGCCACCCAGGCATCCCCATGCTCTTCTTAATACCCACCACCAGGCTCACCCACTGGAGGAAAAATAGATACCAGATCAATGGAACATAACTGAAAGTCCAGATAAACCCACAAGTATATAGATAATTAATGTACAACAAAGGAAGCGAGAATATGCAAAAAGAAAAAGCATTTTTTAAAACAAATTATTTTAGGAAAACTGGACAGCTACATGCAAAAGAATGAAACTGGATCACTTTTTAGACCATATCCAAAAATAAACTCAAAATGTATCAAAGACCTAAATGTGAGACGTGAAGTCATAAAACTCCTAAAAAATATGTACAGTGGGGCACCTGGGTGGCTCAGTGGGTTAAGCCTCTGCCTTCAGCTCAGGTCATGATCTCAGGGTTCTAGAATTGATCCCCGCATTAGGCCCTCTGTTTAGCAAGGGGCATGCTTCTCCCCCTGCCCCGCCTCTGCCTGCCTCTCTGTCTACTTGTGATCTTTTTCTTTCTGTCAAATAAATAAATAAATAAAATCTTTTAAAAATGTGTACAGTAATTTTTTGGATGTCTCCCTCAGCAACGTGTTTATGAATATGTCTCTCCAGGCAAGGCAAACAAAAGCAAAAATAAATTGTTGTGACTACAAGAAAATAAAAAGCTTTTGCGTGGGGAAGGAAACTATACACAAAGCAGAAGGTAAGTCAGTAAATGGGAGAAGATATTTGCAAAGTAGTATATTTGTGGAGCATAAACACAGAGGACATGGGGAGATGGAGAGAAGTGAATTGGGGAAATTGGAGGTGGAGACAAACCATGAAAGACTGTGGACTCTGAGAAACAAACTGAAGGTTTTGGAGGGGAGATGGGTGGGAGGTTGGGTGAGCCTTGTGGTGGGTATTATGAAGGGCATGTATTGCATGGAACACTGGGTGAGGTGCATAGATAATGAATTCTAGAACACTGAAAAGAAAAAAATAAATATATAATAGAAATAAATATAAAAATAAATAAATATCTGATATATATAATAAATATATAGCTATATTAGATATATATAGATAAATAGATATATAGATACATATATAGATATCAGATATATATAATAAATATATATCTGATAAGGGATGAATATAAAAAACATAGAAAGAACTTACAGAACACCCCCCCAAAAAATCCAAGTTAAATTGGGCAGACAACCTGAATAGCTATTACCCCCCCAAAAAAACCCAACAAAATCATGCAGCTGACTAATACATATGAGAAAATGATCAACATCACTAATCATCAGGGAAAAGCAAATCAAAACCAGAGTGAAATATCTCACACCAGTGAAAATGGCCAGTGTTAACAAGGGAAAAAGTAGCAGTTGCTGTTGAGGATATGGAATGAAGGGAACTACCATGCCCTGTTGTGAGAATATGAATTGAAACCAGTGCAGAAAATATTATGGAGTTTCCTCAAAAGACTACAAATAGAAATACCATATAATCTACTCGTTCTACTATTCTACGTATACTCAAAGAAAATAGCACTAATTCAAAAAGATATATGTACCTCCACGTTTATTGCAGCATTAGTTACAGTACTCAAGATATGGTAGCAATGCAAGTGTGCATTGATAGATGAATAGATACACACATACACACACAATGAAATATTACTCAGCCATAAAATAATGAGAGCTTGCCACAACATGGATAGCTTAGAAGGTATTACACTAAGTGAGATAGGTGAGAAAGAGAAAAACAGATATTAAATAATTTTACTTATATGTGACATCTGAACAAACAAACAAACACAAAACTGTTAAATACAGAGAACAAACTGGTAGTTGACAGAGGGGAGGTGGGTGCAGCAAAGGTAAAATAAATAAAGGAGATTAAGAGTCATAAACTTCCAGTTAGAAGGCATATAAGTCATTGGGATGGATAGTACAACATAGGGAATATACTCAATAATATTGTAACAATGTCATGTGGTGACTGCACTCACTATGGTGAACACAGAGTAATGTGTAAAATTCTTGAATCAATATGCTGTGCACCTAAACCTAATATAATGTTTTATGTTAATTATATCAACCAAAAAACATAGCATATACTCCATGTTGGAGGAAGAAGTTTTCTTTTCCAGGGAATTACCAGAGTTTATCGGGCTGACAGCCAGTCCTACCTCTTTTTCTTCTTTTTGAAATGATAGTTTTTAAGAGCTGCAGTTCACATAGCTCTTATTTCTTGACCTACTTGTAAGTGAAATAGATATTTCCTTTAAAAGACATTAATAAAAATATTTTTAACAGGAAGAGCTTTGAGTGTGCTCGTCTAGGACAATTACCAAGCAGCAAAAGAAGAATCCATGGTGCAGGATATGATGTAAAGAATGCTGCCATTGTAAAAGGAGAAAATAGATGTGCATCTTTGCCCATATGTTCATAAAATGGACCTGTAAGGATGAAACTGTTCCTGTGGTACAGAAACTTGATGAATGGCCATTGTGTGTGAAGGGAATTATTATTATTATTATTATTATTATTATTATTATTATTATATAGGTATATAATAATGCTCAAATTATAAATGATATACCAGATTTCCGTTAAAAAAAAAAACAAATGAAAACATAAAAATTGAAGCCAGAATATAAGTGCAAGAGTTACTCTCTATTCAGTTTCTATCTCAACTTGGTATATTGCCATTTATTTATTTGTTTGTTTGTTTAGTCACCATACAGTACTTCATTAATTTTTGATGTACTGTTCCATGGTTCATTGTTTGCATATAACACCCAGTGTTTCCTGCAATACATGCCCTCCTTAATACCCATCACCTGGCTAACCCATCCCTCCCCTCTGAAACCCTGTTTACTTCCCAGAGTCCATAGTCCCTCATGGTTCATCTCCCTCTCTGAATCCCCCCCCCCTTCGTTTTCCCTTCCTTCTTCTAATGTCCTCCATTCTATTCTTTATGTTCCACATATAAGTGAAACCACATGATAATTGTCTTTCTCCACTTGGCTTATTTCACTTAGCGTAATCTCCACCAGTTCCATCCATGTTGATGCAAATGGTGGGTATTCATCCTTTCTGATGGCTAAATAATATTCCATTTTATATATGGACCACATCTTCTTTATCCATTCATCTGTTGAAGGGCATCTTGGCTCCTTCCACAGTTCTGCTAGTGTGGACATTGCTGCTATGAATATTGGAGTGCAGGTGTCCCTTCTTTTCACTACATCTGTATCATTAGGGTAAATACCTAGTTGTGCTATTACTGGATCTTAGGGTAGCTCTATTTTCAACATCTTGAGGAACCTCCATCTTGTTTTCCAAAGTGACTGTATCATCTTGCATTCCCAGTGAGAGTGTAACAGAGCCCCCCTTTCTCCACACCCTTGTCAACATTTGTTTTTTCCTGACTTGTTAATTTTTGCCATTCTAACAGGTGTAAGGTGGTTCTGATTTGAATCTGTAAGGTGGTTCTGATTTGAATTTCCATGATGGCTAACGATTTTGAAAATTTTTTCATGTGTCTGTTAGCCATTTATATGTCTTCATTGCAGACGTGTCTCATGTCTTCTGGCCATTTTTTTGACTTGATTATTTGGTTTTGGGTGTTGAGTTTGAGAAAGTCTTTATAGATCATGGACACTAGCCCTTTATCTCTAATGTCATTTGCAAATATCTTTCCCCAATTCGGTGGGTTGCCTCTTTGTTTTGTTGACTGTTTCCTTTCATGTGCAGAAGCTTTCTATCTTGATGAAGTCCCAAAAGTTCATTTTCACTTTTGCTTCCCTTGCCTTTAGAGACGTGTCTTGAAAGAACTTGCTGTGGCTGATGTTGAAGAGGTTACTGCCTATGTTCTCCTCTAGCATTTTGATGGATTCCTGTCTCATATTGAGGTCTTTCATCCATTTTGTGTTTCTCTTTGTGCATGGTGTAAGAGAGTGGTCGAGTTTCATTTTTCTGTATATAGCTGTCCAATTTCCTCAGAACCACTTATTGTAGAGACTGGCTTTTTCCCATTGGATATTTGATCCTGCTGTTAAAGATTAGTTGACCATAGAGTCGAAGGTCCATATCTGGGTTCTCTATGCTGTTGCACTAATGTGTTTCTTTTTGTGCCAGTACCATGTTGTCTTGGTGATCACAGTTTTGTATTATAGCTTAAAGTCAGGCAATGTCATGTGCCCGGCTTTGTTTTTGTTTTTCAACATTTCTTGGCAATTCGGGGTCTTTTCTGGTCCCATACAAATTTTAGAATTGTTTGTTCCAGTACTTTGAAAAATGCCACTGGATGTTGTTGAAAGTATAGATTGCTCTTGGCAGCACAGACATTTTAACAATTTATATTCTTCCAATCCATGAGCATGGAATGTTTTTCCATCTTTTTATGTCTTCCTCAATTTCTGTCGGAAGTGCTCTGTAGTTTCTAGAGTATAGCTCCTTTACCTCTTTGGTTAGGTTTATTCCAAAATATTTTATAATTTTTAGTGCTATTGTAAATGGAATTGATTCTATAATTTCTCTTTTTACAGTTACATTGTTATTATATAGAAATGCAAATGATTTCTGTGCATTAATTTTATATCCTGCCACATTACTGAATAGCTGTATGAGTTCTAGTAATTGGGGGTGGAGTCTTTTTCACGTAAAGTATCATGCCATCTCTGAAAAGAGAGAGTTTGACTTCTTCTTTGCCAATTTGAGTGCCTATTACTTATTTTTGTTGTCTGATTTCTGATGCTAGGACTTCAAGTACTATGTTGAAAAATAGTGGCAAGAGTGGTCATCCTTGTCGTGTTCCTGATCTTCAGGGAAAAACTCAGCTTTTCTCCATTGAGAATGATATTTGCTATGGACTTTTCATAGATGGTTTTTATGAATTTGAGGAAAGTTCCCTCTACCCTTACACTCTGAAGAGTTTTAGTCAGGAAAGGATGCTGTATTTTGTCAAATGATTTTTCTGCATCAATTGAGAGGATCATATGGTTCTTGTCTCTTCTCTTATTAATGTATTCTATCACATTGATTGATTTGTGAATGTTGAAACACATTTGGATCCCAGGAATTAATCCCGCATGGTTGTGATGGATAATCCTTTTAATGTACTGATGGAACCTATTGGCTAGGAACTTGTTGAGAATTTTTGCATCCATATTCATCATGGATATAGGTCTGTAATTCTCCTTTTTGATGGGGGTTTTCCCTGGTTTGGGGGTAAAGGTAATGCTGACCTCATAGAGTGAGTTATGAAGTTCTCCTTCTGTTTCTATTTTTTGAAACAGCTTCAGAAGAATACATATTATTCATTCTCTGAATGTTTGGTAGAATTCCCAAGGGAATCTATCAGGCCATGGACTCTCATTTCTTGGGAGGTTTTTGATCACTGCTTCAATTTCATTACTGATTATCAGTCTATTCAGGTTTCCAATTTCTTCCTGTTTCAGTCTTGGTAGATTATAGATTTCCAGGAAGGCATCCATTTCTTCCAGGTTGTTTAATTTATTGGCATATAGTTGTTGATAATAATTTCTAATAATTGTCTCTATTTCTTTGATGTTAGTCGTGATCTCTCCCCTTCATTCATAATTTTATTAATTTAGGTCCTTTCTCCTTTATTTGGATAAGATCAGCCTGTGGTTTACCTGTCTTATTAATTCTTTCAAAGAAGCAGCTTCTAGTTTCACTGAGGAACTTTATTGTGTTTCTTGTTTCTAATTCATTCATCTCTATTCTAATCTTTATTATTTTTCTTCTACTGCTTGGCTTAGCCTATATTAGTTGTTCTTTCTCCAGTTCTTGAAGGTGTAAAGTTATCTTGTGTATTTAGGATTTTTAAATTTTTTTTAGTGAGTTTGACTGCTTATGTATTTCCCCCATAGGACCACCATTGCAGTATCCCATAGGTTTTGGACTGATGTGTTTTTGTTCTCTTTGCTTTCCATGAATTGTTTAAGTTCTTTGATTTCCTGGTTGACCTAAACATTCTTAAACAGGATGGTCTTTAGCTTCCAAGTGTTTGAATTTCTTCCAAATTTTTTCTTGTGATTGAGTTCCACCTTTAAAGCATTGTGGTCTGATAATATGCAGGGGAAAATCTCAATCTTTTGGTAGATTGAGATCTGATTTGTGACCCAGTATATGGTCTATTCAGGAGAAATTTCCATGTACGTTTGAGAAAAACGATTGTTCTGTTGTTTTAGGGTGGAATGTTTGTATATATCTATGAAGTCCATCTAATCTAGTGTGTCATTCAAAGCTCTTTTTTCTTTGTTTATCTTCTGCTTAGATGATCTGTGTATTTCTGAGAATGGAGTTTGAGGTCTCCTACATTAAAGCATTATTATCAATACATTTCTTTATTTTGGTTAACAGTTGGCCTATGTAGTTGGCTGCTCCCATGTTGGGGGCATAGATGTTTAAATTTTTTACATCCTTTTGTTGGATAGACCCTTTTAGAAAGATATAGTGCCTTCTGTATCTCTTAATACAGTCTTAAGCTTAAAATCTAATTTTTCTGATATGAGAATTGCTATCCTAAGTTTCATTGGAGATTGTTGGCATGAAAAATCGTTTTTTATCACATCATTTTCAGTCTGGATGTAAGTTTTTTTAAAAAAAACTTTTTTTAATTTATTTTTTTAATCTCTTTTCACTGTCCCAGAATTCACTGGGTATGCACCACACCCAGTGCTCAATGCAATACCTGCCCTCCACAATACCCACTACCAGGCTCATCCAACATCCCACCCACTACCCATCCAAAACCCTCAATTAGTTCCTCAGAGTACACAGTCTCTCATGGTTCATCTCCCCGTCCCATTTCCCCCAACTCCCTTCTCCTCTCCATCTCCCCATGTTCTCCCCGTTATTCCTTATGCTCCACAAATAAGCAAAACCGTATGATAATTGACTCTCTCTGCTTGACTTACTTCACTCAGCATAATCTCTTTCAGTCCTGTCCATGATGATACAAAAGCTGGGTATTCATCATTTCTGATGGAGGCATAATATTCCATAGTATATATGGACCACATCTTCCTTATCCATTCATCCATTGAAGGGCATCTTGGTTTCTTCCACAGTTTGGCGACTGTGGCCATTGCTGTTATGAACAGTGGGGTACATTCACTACATCTGTATCTTTGGGATAATACCCACTAATGCAATCGTAGGGTCATAGGGCAACTCTATTTTTAATTTCTTAAGGAATCTCCACAATGTTTTCCAAAGTGGTTGCACCAACTTGCATTCCCACCAACAGTGTAAGAGGGTTCCCCTTTGTCCACATCCTCTCCAAAACATGTTGTTTACTGTCTTGTTAATTTAGGCCATTCTAACTGGTGTAAGGTGATATCTCAATGTGGTTATGATTTGAATCTCCCTGATGGCTAGTGATGAATATTTTTTCTGTTAGCTATTTGTATGTTTTCATTGGAGAAGTGTCTGTTCATGTCTTCTGCCCATTTCTGACATGACTATCTGTTCTTTGTGTGTTGAGTTTGAGGACTTCTTCATGGATCTTGGATATCAGCCTTTGTCTCTAGTGTCCTTTGCAAATATCTTCTCCCATTCTGTGGGAGAAGATTGTTTTTTGACTGTTTTCCTTTGATGTGCAGAAGATTTGAACTTGATGAAGTCCCAAAAGTTCATCCTTGCTTTTGTTTCCTTTGCCTTTGGAGACATATCTTGAAAGAAGTTGCTGTGGCCGATGTTGGAGAGGTTACTGCCTATGTTCTCCTCTAGGATTCTGATGGACTTCTGCCTCACATTGAGGTCTTTCATCCATTTTGAGTTTATCTTTGTGTATGGTGTAAGAGAATGGTCGAGTTTCATTCTTCTACACATAGCTCTCCAATTTTCTCAGCAGCATTTATTGAAGAAACTCTCTTTTTTCCACTGTATATTTTTTCTTGCTTTGTCGAAGGTTATTTGACCATAGAGATGCAAGTCCATATCAGGGCTCTCTACTCTGTTCTACTGGTCTAGGTCTCTGTTTTTGTGCCAGCGCCATGCTGTCTTGGTTATCACAGCTTTGTAGTAAAGCTTGAAATCAGGCAACGTGCTGCCTCCAGTTTTTTTTTTCTTTTTCAACATTTCCTTAGCAATTCGGGGTCTCTCCTGATTCCATACAAATTTTAGGATTGTTTGATCCAGCTCTTTGAAAAATGCCAGTGGAATTTTGATCAGAATGGTAATGAAAGTGTAGATTGCTCTATACAGTATAGATATTTTAACAATTTTATTCTTCCAATCTGTGAGCGTGGAATGGTCTTCCATCTTTATGTTGTTTTCTTCAATTTCTTTCATGAGTGCTCTGTAGTTCCTTGAGTACCGTTCCTTTACCTTTTGGTTAAGTTTATTCCCAGGTATCTTATGGCTCCTGATGCTATAACAAATGGAATCGATTCTCTAATTTCCCTTTCTTTGTTAGTGTATAAGAAAGCGACTGATTTCTGTACATTGATTTTTGTATCCTGTCACATTACTGAACTGCTGTATGAGTTCTAGTAGTTTGGGGGTGGAGTCTTTTGGGTTTTCCATATAAAGTATTATGTCATCTGTGAAGAGAGAGAGTTTGACTTCTTCATTGCCAATTTGAATACCTTTTATTTCTCTTTGTTGTCTGATTGCTGTTGCTAGGACTTCTAACACCATGCTGAACAAGAGTGGTGAGAGTGGGCGGGCATTCTTGTAGTGTTCCTGATCTGAAAGGGAAGGATGTCAGCTTTTCCCCATTGAGGATGACATTCGCTGTGAGTTTTTCATAGATAGATTTGATGAAGTTCAGGAATGTTACCTCTATCCCTATACTTGGAATTGTTTTAATCAGGAACAGATGCTGTATCTTGTCAAATGCTTTTTCTGCATCAGTAAAGGGGACCATGTGGTTCTTCTCTCTTCTCTTATTGATTTGTTCTATCACATTGATTGATTTGCGAATATTGAACCACCCTTGCAAACCAGGGATAAATCCCACCTGGTCATAGTGGATAATCTTGTTAATATACTGTTAGAACCCATTAACTAGGATCTTGCTGAGAATCTTTGCATCCATATTCATCAGGCATGAAATTTTCCTTTTTGGTGGGGTCTTTGCCTGGTTTGGGGATCAGGGTAATGCTGTCTTCATAGAAAGAGTCTGGAAGTTTCCTTCTGCTTCAATCTTTTGAAACAGCTTCAGAATATGTATTATTTCTTCTTTGAATATTTGGTAGAATTCCCCAGGGAATCCTCAGGTCCCAGGCTCTTGTTTTTTGGGAGTTTTTGATCACTGCTTCAATCTCGTTATTAAATACAAGTCTATTCAGGTTGTCAATTTCTTCTTGATTCAGTTTTAGAAGTTTATAGGTTTCCAGGAATGCATCCATTTCATCTGTGTTGCTTAACATATTGGCATATAACTGTTGATAATAATTTCTGATAATTGTTTCTGTTTCCTCAGTGATAGTTGTGATCTCTCCCTTTTCATTCATAATTTTATTAATTTTGGTCTTCTCTTTTCTTTTGGATTAGTTTGGCCAAGGCTTTATTGATCTTATTGATTGTTTCCAAAAACCGGCTTTTTGTTTCATTGATGGGTTTTACTGTATCTCTAGTTTCTTATCTCATTGATCTCTGCTCTAATCTTGATTATTTCCCTTCCTGTGTGTCAGGCTGGTTTAATTTGTTGGTGATTCTTTAGTTCTTTAAGGTGTAGAGATAGCTTGTGTATTCTGGATTTTTCAATTTTTTTGAGGGAGGTTTGGATGGCTATGTACTTCTCTCTTAGGACTTCCTTTGCTGTATCTCATAGGTTTTGGACAAAAGTGTCTTCATTCGAATTATATCCAAAGATGGCAGAGAAGTAGCAGGCTGAGACTACTTCAGCTAGCAGGAGATCATCTAGATAGCTTATCTAAAGATTGCAAACACCTACAAATCCATCGGCAGATCAAAGAGAAGAACAGCTATCCTAGAAACAGAAAGTCAACCACTTTCTGAAAGGTAGGACTGGTGGAGAAGTGAATCCAAAGCGAAGGGAAGATAGACCCCAGGGGGAGGGGCCAGCTCCCGGTAAGCGGCAGAGCAACGGAGCACAAAATCAGGACTTTTAAAAGTCGGTTCCGCTGAGGGACATTGCTCCAGAGGCTAAACTGGGGTGAAGCCCATGCGGGGTCAGTGTGGTCTCAGGTCCCGCAGGGTCACAGAAGGATCGGAGGTATCTGAGTGTCGCAGAGCTTACAGGTATTAGAAAGGGGAAGCCGGCTACAGAGACAGAGCCAACAGTGAGCTCACAGCTCGGGTTTACCTTGAACCAGTAGCAGGCTCGGTGAGCTCGGAGCGCGGCTCGAGGTCAGGCAGAAGGGAGTTACTGAGTGCTGTTCTCTGAGGGCGCACTGAGGAGTGGGGCCCCGGGCCATCGTCTCCTCCGGCGAAGACCAGGAGGCCACCATTTTTATTCCTGTCCTCCAGAACTCTACGGAAAGCACTCATGGAACAAAAGCTCCTGAGAGCAAACCCGAGTGGATTACTCAGCCCAGCCCCTGGTAAGGGCGGTGCAATTCTGCCTGGGGCAAAGACACTTGAGAATCAATACAACAGCCCCCTCCCCCAGAAGATCAACAAGAAATCCAGCCATGATCAAGTTCACCTACCAAGGAGTGCAGTTTCAATACCAAGGAGAGCAGCAGAATTCCAGAGGAGGAGAAAGCAAAGCACAGAACTCATGGCTTTCTCCCCATGATTCTTTAGTCTTGTAGTTAATTTAATTTTTTTTCTTTTTCAATATTTTTTTCTCTTCTGCTAAAATTTTTTTTAACTTTTACCCTTTTCTTTTTTAACGATTTTAATTAGTTTATCTAATATATATATTTTTCTTTTTTATACTTTTTCTTTATTCATTTTCTTTTTTTAATTATTTCCTTTTCTTTGATATGGTTTGTTTTGTTTTGTTTCCTTCTGAACCTCTTTTTATCCCCTTTCTCCCCCCTCACGATTTGGGATCTCTTCTGATTTGGTTAAAGCATATTTTCCTGGGGTTGTTGCCACCCTTTTAGTATTCTACTTGCTCCTTCATATACTCTTATCTGGACAGAATGACAAGGCTGAAAAACTCACCACAATAAAAAGAACAAGAGGCAGTACCAAAGGCTATGGACCTAATCAATACAGACAGTGGTAATATGTCAGATCTAGAGTTCAGAATGACAATTCTCAAGGTTCTAGCTGGGCACGTAAAAGGCATGGAAGATATTAGAGAAACCCTCTCAGGAGATATAAAAGCCCTTTCTGGAGAAATAAAAGAACTAAAATCTAACCAAGTTGAAATCAAAAAAGCTATTAATGAGGTGCAATCAAAAATGGAGGCTCTCACTGCTACGATAAATGAGGCAGAAGAAAGAGTTAGCGATATAGAAGATCAAATGACAGAGAATAAAGAAGCTGAGCAAAAGAGGGACAAACAGCTACTGGACCACGAGGAGAGAATTTGAGAGATAAGTGACACCATAAGATGAAGCAACATTAGAATAATTAGGATTCCAGAAGAAGAAGAAAGAGAGAGGGGAACAGAAGGTATACTGGAGAGAACTATTGGAGAGAATTTCCCCTGTATGGCAAAGGGAACAAGCATCAAAATCCAGGAGGTCCAGAGAACGCCCCTGAAAATCAATAAGAATAGGTCCATACCCCGTCACCTAATAGTAAAATTTACAAGTCTTAGTGACAAAGAGAAAATCCTGAAAGCAGCCCGGGAAAAGAAGTCTGTAACATACAATGGTAAAAATATTAGATTGGCAGCAGACTTATCCACAGAGACCTGGCAGGCCAGAAAGAGCTGGCATGATATTTTCAGAGCACTAAACGAGAAAAACATGCAGCCAAGAATACTATATCCAGCTAGGCTATCATTGAAAATAGAAGGAGAGATTAAAAGCTTCCAGGACAAACAAAAACTGAAAGAATTTGCAAACACCAAGCCAGCTCTACAGGAAATATTGAAAGGGGTCCTCTAAGCAAAGAGAGTGCCTAAAAGTAGTTGATCAGAAAGGAACAGAGACAATATACAGTAACAGTCACCTTACAGGCAATACAATGGCACTAAATTCATATCTCTCAATAGTTACCCTGAATGTTAGTGGGCTAAATGCCCCAATCAAAAGTCACAGGGTATCAGAATGGATAAAAAACTAAAACCCATATATATGTTGCCTACAAGAAACTCATTTTAAACCCGAAGACACCTCCAGATTTAAAGTGAGGGGGTGGAAAAGAATTTACCATGCTGAATGGCATCAGAAGAAAGCAGGAGTGGCAATCCTTATATCAGATCAATTATATTTTAAGCCAAAGACTATAATAAGAGATGAAGAGGGACACTATATCATACTCAAAGGATCTGTCCAACAAGAAGATCTAACAATTTTAAATATTTATGCCCCCAACGTGGGAGCAGCCAACTATATAAACCAATTAATAACAAAATCAAAGAAACAGCTCAACAATAATACAATAATAGTAGGGGACTTTAACACTCCCCTCACTGAAATGGACAGATCATCCAAGCAAAAGATCAACAAGGAAATAAAGGCCTTAAATGACACACTGGAACTGATGGACTTCACAGATATATTCAGAACATTTTATCCCAAAGCAACAGAATACACATTCTTCTCTAGTGCACATGGAACATTCTCCAGAATAGATCACATCCTCGGTTCTAAATCAGTTCTCAACCAGTATCAAAAGATTGGGATCATTCCCTGCATATTTTCAGACCACAATGCTCTGAAGCTAACACTCAATCACAAGAGGAGATTTGGAAAGAACCCAAACACATGGAGACTAAACAGCATCCTTCTAAAGCATGAATGGGTCAACCAGGAAATTAAAGAAGAATTGAAAAAATTCATGGAAACAAATGATAATGAAAACACAACGGTTCAAAATCTGTGGGACACAACAAAAGCAGTCCTGACAGGAAAATATATAGCAGTACAAGCCTTTCTCAAGAAATAAGAAAGGTCTCAGATACACAACCTAATCCTACACTTAAAGGAGCTAGAGATAGTACAGAAAGAAACCCTAAACCCAGCAGGAGAAGAGAAATCATAAAGATCAGAGCAGAAATCAATGAAATAGAAACCAAAAAAGAACAATAGAACAAATCAACGAAACTAGGAGGTGGTTCTTTGAAAGAATTAATAAGATTGATAAACCCCTGGCCAGACTTATCAAAAAGAAAAGAGAAAGGACCCAAATAAATAAAATCATGAATGAAAGAGGAGAGATCACAACTAACACCAAGGAAATACAGACCATTATAAGAACATACTATGGGCAACTCTACGCCAATAAATTTGACAATCTGGAAGAAATGGATGCATTCCTAGAAACATATAAACTACCACAACTGGACCAGGAAGAAATAGAAAGCTTGAACAGGCCCATAACCAGTAAGGAGATTGAAATAGTCATCAAAAATCTCCAAACAGGGGGCGCCTGGGTGGCTCAGTGGGTTAAGCCGCTGCCTTCAGCTCAGGTCATGATCTCAGGGTCCTGGGATCAAGTCCCGCATCGGGCTCTCTGCTCAGCGGGGAGCCTGTTTCCTTCTCTCTTTCTCTGCCTGCCTCTCTGCCTGCTTGTGATCTCTGTCAAATAAATAAATAAAATCTTAAAAAAAAAAAAAATCTCCAAACAGGGACAAGATGGCAGGGAAGTAGGAGGAGGCGCCTTTTCAGCTGGTACCCCAAAGTGAGCTCATTACCTACCAAAAAACTCCATTCACCCATGAAATCAGACTGAGATCAGAATCATACACGTCTGGATCTCTACAGCGTCAGAGGACGCTAGTGGGCAGGTAAAGTGGTGTGGGAACAGTGGACTGATATCAGAAGATAAACAAAAGGGGGAGGGTGCCACCAGAGGCGACTGGTTGGAAAGTAATACGCCAATACTAGCAAGAGTGCCCTGCGTCTGGGGACCAGCATTAATTTGGAGACTAATTGAAAGCACTCCAAAAGAGCAAAGGATCTCAGGGGGAAATTGTGGGAATCGGGGCGGCTAGGGACAGGGGCTTAAGTCCCCCGTCCCAGGACAGCCTCCCCGGCGCTGAGGCAGAGAGAGTGCAGTGGAGAAACCAGGTCTTGGTCCCTAAGCCTCCAGCGTGCCTGAGAATGCGTGGGTTCTGGCTCCTGTGAGGAGATGGGAGCCATGCAGGTCGGCAGAACGCGTGAGCCCTACTACAAAGCCTGAGATACGCACGCACGTCCCTCATGCTCCCCTGAGAGAGTTACAAAGGCCCTGCTGGCGCTCTTCAACCCATGGCATTGTTTCCAAAGCCTAAGCTGCGCGCCCCAAACACTCCCCTGACAGAGGTGCGCAAAAGCCCAGCCTGGTACTCTTGGAACTGCGCCCCGTTCTCAGTGCCTGAGATGCGCGCCCGACCCATAGTCGCCCCTGAAAGAGGCGCACGCAAGCTGGGCACTCTTAGACCCAGCAAGACCAGGCACTCCCAGCCTGGGCCAGCAGCAAAATCTCAGTGTGCGATTGCTGCTTGGAACCTCTCTGGCGGTCGGGAGCTCCCAGACAGCCGCCACTGCCTTGGCTTTGGGTACAAGCAAAAGATCCTGCGTCCCCAGGGTCTACAACTTGGAAACTGCTCTGCCAGTGGCCAAGCTGGTACTTATTTCGGCTCTGCACTCAGACTGAGGCCTCTCTCTGAGAGGGAGATCAGGGTGCAGTTTGTTTTCCTCTAAAACTACAAAAACCATCAAAGGCAGTCAAGGTGAGAGGAAAAAAAAGTGAACAAACATAAAAACCGCCAGAAAAAAGCCTGAGAAAAACCAGTTTCCTCAGAGCCCACCCCCTTGATGGGGGCGGGAAGACGTAACTCAGAAACTTCATTGACTGATAACCCACGTGGCAGGCCCCTCCCCCAGAAAACAAACCAAGAAAGAAAAAAAAAAAAGAGGAAAAAAAATAGGACTACAAGAGAACAACCACTACTTCATAGGAAAACTTTTACTGTTCACTCGTTCTTACTATCTGGTTCATTTATTTTAATTTTTTATTTATTTATTTATTTTACACATAGGTAATTCTTTTAACCTATTTACCATCACAGCGAGCTGTATAGTACATCAAATTCCATAATACCCTTCTAACCTGAACTTTTTGATACATACACCTATGTTATTCTTTTGCAATTTTATTTTTTGAATTCCTTTTTGTAAATTTTAGTTTAGTTTAATCTAGTTTATTCCTTTTTATTTTATCCTCTAATAAATACTACCTTTTTATCCTCTAATAATACTAACTCTATAGGAATGCCCAACAGAAGAAAAATACAGAGGATGGACCTTCTGCAACAGAGCTAATGGCTATCAACATAGACAATACGTTGGAAAGAGAATTCAGGCTAACAATTATCCAGGCAATAGCTATGTTGGAAAAAGCCATGGATGACCAAACGGAATTGATTAGGGCTGAGCTGAAAGCGACCAGACAGGATGTTCACAATGTTAGGGCGGAGCTTAAAGCTACCAGGGCTGAGGTTCACAATGCTCTCAATGAGTTCCAATCTAATCTAAATTCTCTCAAAGCTGGGGTAACTGAGGCAGAAGATAGAATTAGTGATCTGGAAGACAAACAGATAGAGAGAAAGGATCAGGAGGAAGCCTGGAACAAACAGCTTAGAAACCACGAAAACAGAATCAGGGAAATAAATGATGCCATGAAGCATTCCAACGTCAGAATTATTGGAATCCCTTAAGGGGAGGAGAAAGAAAGAAGTCTAGAAGGTATAGTGGAACAAGTCTTTCATGAAAATTTTCCCAATCTCGTGAATGGAACCAGCGTTCATGTACTAGAGGCTGATCGGTCTTCACCCAAGATTACACATTCCAAAAAAACATCACAACATCTGATAGTCAAATTGAGGAATTATAATTGTAGGTATAATCTCTTGAAAGCCGCCAGGGCAAAGAGGCTCCTTACTTACAGAGGGAAGCTCATCAGAATAACGTCAGACCTGTCCACAGAGACCTGGCATGCCAGAAAAGGCTGGCAAGATATATTCAGGGCACTAAATGAGAAGAACATGCAGCCAAGAATACTTTATCCAGCAAGACTGACATTCAAAATGGATGGAGAGATAAAGAGTTTCCAAGACCGGCAAGGCTTAAAAGACGATGCAACCACCAAGCCAACACTGCAGGATATATTAAGGGGGGGAGGGGTTCTACAAAGAGGAAAAAGCCCAAGAATAGCATTGAACAGAAATATAGAGACAGTCTACAGAAAAAAGAGTTCAAAGGTAACTCGATGTCAATAAAAATGTATCTATCAATAATCACGCTCAATGTGAATGGCCTAAATGCGATCATAAAACGGCACAGGGTTGCAGATTGGATAAAATGACAGGACCCATCC